>NC_085004.1:3743390-4053390 GCF_963854185.1 Sardina pilchardus
TCCCTGCCTCCCCCACTTTATTCACACTCATTTCTAGGCTCTGATGACTAAACTTTGAGTGACTAGCACATGGGGTTTTTTTTAATACCATGGCAAAATGGAAGTATTTTATTTTTGCAGTTTATCACTGGCAAAGGAATCAGCTCAGTGATTTTAAAGGTATCGCAATAAAACTCATGTGCAGGAGCATCACACATCACCCAATCTCCCCGATAGCTATCACTTCCTCAAGGGTTGAAGTCAGATTCAGTCATCTCATGTAAATTGTATTAAACAAGGATTGCTACAAGCAACAGAGAGTGCCTGTGAAGAGCAAAAGACTTGTGAAACAACACGTCTTGCAGGCCAGGAGTGAAAGAAAGGGAAAGAAAGGAGGAAGACTTCTGAAAGTTAAATATTTGACAAATCATACGAGGCAAAGGGTTAACACAATTTAACAGTCCCTCTGTACACTGAACCTTAAAATGTGATTTGCACACCTTATAATTCCTTACTCTGGCGACGTTTGACTCTGCTCAAATGGAGAAATGAAATGAAATTAAGTCAAAGAATGGTCCCTGTAATATTAATGAGAGAGTTTTTATGGTGTGATTTAAGCTGTCTTTTATGCCCGAGTCACACAGTCCCTGAATTATCTATTCAGAATAATACAAAGTTTTCTTTGTGCAGAAGTTCAAGCTAAAGAATAGTCTCTTTTCCCCCATGTACTGGCAAGGCAAGGAGCAGAGAAAAGCAAGCCTTTTCCATATGCCATAGGGCCACACTTGCACTGTTCCTTACACTGTTCCTTATATTACCCAGAATGCCTAGTGACCTCTGGCCACGTGACCAGTGCTGTCAGATCTCACATGGCAGTTGAACTGGCTAAAGTGGATTACACATGGGGGGCGCTGTGGCACAGCAGGCTACAGCGTCCGTACCATTTACGGGTCCGAGTGCCCACGGGGACCTAGGTTCGAATCCGGCCTGCGGTCATATCCCGATCCCGCCCCATCTCTCTCTCTCCCACTTGTTTCCTGTCTACCTCTTCACTGTCCTATACTAATAAAGGCAAAAAGGCCAAAAAATATACTTAAAAAAAAAAAAAAGAAATGTTTAAAGTGGATTACCCATGATGAATGTGGCAGCTGGATGAGCGATGTGCACGCAGTCCAGCTCAAACATTTAGCCCCATCAGTATTCCCCCTCCGTCTTGAAAACAAGCAATATTTCTCGTCACGCTGACCAAATCACACCAGGTCTGAGGTGAGCGACAGCGTCTTGAGAGAACTTCACATCTATTTAGGGAAATCACAAGGCCACTCAAAATGAAAACTTCTAGCAAATTTGTGAAGTAGCTCCTTTACCTGTTTTGTGTCATTTAACTACACAAATCAAAGTATATGCTGCATATACATGAATACACATGTCGTACTATATACGCATCTAAATGATAAGCATCTAAATTCTATGTATGCTATGTTATGCAAATATACTATTATGCAAACAGAGTCCATGTTGTATGGCAACATTCGTGCAGTAGCACATCCGTCCAATGAATAATGTGGTGGGTGTCCTCTGCAAAGTTTTGGATGTGAAAGCGCAGCTTATTTGACTGGTATGTCTTTTCATGTGTGCCATCAGTGCCTCCCTCAGCATTTTGGCAGTGGGCTCCAGATCATCAGACACACATTTGGCTTACTTCAGACAATCAGATGCAACCAGAGAGCCATTACACTGGACACCTTCGATTACAGCACGCAGCCCAGAGCCAGGCTTCCTCCAATGTGCCCTGCTGCAATTTCAACAATTTCATGTGCAAATGATGGATGTGAATGCATAAAAAGGCTTTACATATTTAATTATTTACGTATGTGTGGCATTTGTTTTCACTGGGAAAAAAAGTAGTTGTTTGAGGATCTACAGAAGGTGTGTGTTTAAAGTATCCATGTGTGTGTGTGTGTTGGTGTGTGTGTTAATCACTCTGTGTAAGCGTGTATTTATGATAATTCAGTGCACAGCATGATCCCCTCCTGGTCGCCACTACTGCCACCCAACGCAGGCCTTATAGGACTTATATTGAGGAAGATCTGCTCCAACAGCACTGCTGCCACCCAACGCAGGCCTTATAGGAATTATATTGAGGAAGATCTGCTCCAACAGCACTCTGAGCTTTATCATTGCTGTGCGGTTCTGGATTTGATCAAGATTTCCCACTGAGTGGAGAAATATTAGTGTGGCAGACGTATCTGCCAATTCAAACTTGCATCAAAAAGCGTATCGACCGCGCGGCCGAAGCAGCAGTTCCATGCGCTTCGTTCTTTGAATTGCTAAAATCAGCTTGGCAAAAGAAGCGGCACCATAAAATTCAGCTGTGGTTTTCTTTCAGCCAAAGCGCTTTTCTTTTGTGGCGAAAAAAAGCGAGAGAAAAGCCTAGGTCTTAGCTGCACAAGAGTATGGGGAATGCATGGGTCCATCTGGCACCCAAAGAGGAGGCTTTGTCAGGATACATCCAAGACACACTGCTGCAGAAGGGTCCTTTTCTACAGCACCTGCAAAATACCTCCAAGCCCAGCCAGCAAGGGGCTGCCTGCCTGCCTGCCTGCCTGCCTGCCGCCTGACTCCAGCCTACACCAGCGCATTGTTCTTTACACGGGTGTGCTGTATACTCACATGCCTTCACTGTAACCCCAACACACACACACAAAAAAACTTCAGTCCTCTTTTTTTACCCACCACACACATACACACTCTCCTGCTCTCTCACTCACACACTCACACACACACACACAGACACTCTCCCTCTCTCTCTCTCACACACACACACACACACACACACACACACACACACACTAGAGCATTTGCTTGAAGATTTACCCAAACACAGTTAAGGTGACATAGTGTGTGAAACAACACAGTAAAGCAGAGAGATAGAGTGCCCACGAGCGAGCTGCAGACAGAGAGGAATAAGAGAAGGGGGTTAGAAAAAGAGGGGAAAAAAAGGAGAGAAATGGGAAGATGACTCTATTATTTACCCTGGGACACCTCATGCTTGACTGCTCTTCGTTAGAGAGAGAGAAAGGATGTCGTGTCTTATCGCCGGCACCCAATTTGCAGCCGATGTCGATGTGTTCGCAATTGATTCTAGTGACAAAGTCACAGAGTAAAATAATTTCCAAGCCGTTCAAAGGCTTTTCTAAAAGGTGGCGTGAATTCCTGGGCATTTAGCACCGAGTTGGCACTTGAGCACGGCACGGCAGCTGAGGATAAAGGAGGGAAACACACAAGATGACCATTAAATGAGTTTAACATAGACTATTTCACAGATGTTTTTTATGAAAATGAGAATTAGGTTATGCTTGAAGTACAATAACGATAAATCCCCCACTAAGCTTAATTATGACGTTATAAAAATATGCCATGCACGGACACATACAACTTTTAAAGTGTATTAAATACAGCAATCACGTTTAAAATTGTAATAATCTCTATATAATTACAATTCTCCCAGTAATATCCAGTACGAGTCAGAGGTGAAGGTGAGTGTAATTCCCATATAGCCTTCTCCCGGAAGACATACACAACAGTAAATCTATAATGAATCCACTCTAACTCACTATATCTATTACAAAATAGAATGGAACTGCACTCCACAAAAGCCCATCACTCATGAAGCTAGGTTCTTTTTTTTCTATTTTAAGGAAAATGCTTTTTTAAATGATCAAATAAAAAACCATACCAACACTCATGTGCAGAGCGAGGTGCTCTGGATGAGACCATCACATTTGCACCTGATGGATCTGGACTTGATAATATACGCTGTGCTGATGCATCTTAAAAGCACCTTCATTGATCTGCAACCCACCTCCATAAAAAACTCCCGTTTTCCAGCGCGGTTCCAGCCGCGGCTTGCGGCAGAGATGGCCGGGCTGAGTGTTGTGTGTCTCACTGTAAATCTGCTGTTCACCAGGAGAGGGGTTGAGAACTAGAGAGAGAGAGAAAGAGAGGGAAAAACACACACACACACACACGCGCACACACACACACACACACACACATCCCCGACAGCAGTATCAGGTGTTGAATCGACAGGGGTCAAGTGGACTGTCTGCCCCGCGGCAGGCGAAGGCCATGTTTGATGACGGCGTTGGTGTAGTGGAATGGCGCTAAGTACAATGGAGCAGGAGAGGGCCACTCAGAGCACGCTGAACGCCAGAGCAGAGCCAGGAGGAAGGGTGTAATACAGCATTATTACCGGGTCAGCCACAGAGCAGCCGAGAAGTGGGTATTAATATCAATGCTCTGCCACTCTCTCTGCCTCCCTCTCGCTCGTGCTCGCTCTCCCCACCTATCTATTTAGCTCTCCTACCCATAACTCTCTAACACACTCTGGCCCTGTCTTCCGTTATTGTTAGGCTGGGGCAGGTCATTTATCCCCGCATCCATGAGGGAGCTGTGTAACTGCATAAGCTGTGGGTGGACGGCTTCTCGTCTGAATTTCGCATCCGCCGGAGTCTTCCCCCTGCACGCGGAAGAGGAATGGCGGAGCTGCCGAGGTCTTGACAAGCAAACACTATCAGAGCCCACGCTTAACTTTTTTTTCGCGAAGCTGCTTAGCGCGTCCGCGTGCCAGACAGAATCCATCAGTAGAAACCACTCCGACTAAAAGAGCTCCTTATCCATCTAACCAAGCGACTGCCTTTTCCGAAACACAAAACCGCCGAGTTAGAAGGGAGAAGGCTGGATGTTCCTTATCAAATCCCACCCATGTATCTCTTCCTTGGAGTGGCTAATTTGCCGCAGTAGCCAGCTGCACAGTAAGACTCCCTAAAGCTGCGGGTATCTGTGTGTTTCACCGATGGCCTTATTGATGCAAGAGCGCAGAATGCCGCAACACCCCATCTCCCTCTGGAGAAGCGCAGAGGACCCCAGACAGGCCTCTCATGTAGGCCGAGATAAAACCATGCCAGCCACTCAAAGTTGACGGCCAAACTTTCTGGGATTTTTTTTTTTTCAAATCTCCTCTGGAAGCAAAAAGAAGGAAAATAAAAGTTTAAGCTTGTTTAGTCCCCCCCCCCGCCCCCCAACCCTCAGAGGACAGGCAGAAGTGCCATCTGTGAAGACTGCGAGTCCTGCCATGACCATCAGTCTATGAAGAACACAAAGAGGGGGGAGTGAGGGCCTGGAGGACGCCAGTGTGATGGAGGGAGAGATATCGACAATAACGAGGTTAACGTCTAGCCGCCGCCGCCGCGTGCTACAGGTAGGCAGACAAGAGAGAGGACACGCGAGATCAAAGATCCCATTAGGTTGCTTTACGTCTCTCTGTTCTCAACCCCTCCTGGCTGAGACAGGGGGTCCGTAACCCCTCGGCTGTCATGTTTTAGCGGCGGAGGAAAATAGAGAGCTCCATCGTTTAGCATGAAAAGAGACACTCGAAAAAAAAAACGGACATGCAGTCTGCTCCTGACACTGGCTATCTGTGCCTCGAAGGGTGGCTTCCTTTCACCAAAAAAGATCCCTAGTTTGTTGTGTTGCTCTTTTTTTTTTATTCCTCTTTCCTGGGAAAATCTGCCAGAGCTTATACATCGAAGCCAACGCATGAACTTTCAATCAGGGATTAGCCGGATTTTCCAATGTGGATCTTCTTTTGTGAATTTGGCCAGCGTCGCCTCTGTCGTTGGCAAGGGGAACGTAAATAGAATATGATCCCTGGGCCAAGGGGATTGCCTTGCTTATTTCAAAGAAAGACTTCAAAAAAACAGGGCCACTTAGCCTTCTCCACCAGTGTGATGTTTCAGCATTTTGAAGTGTCGTCCACGCGACAGACCACCAAATACGCCCTCGTCCAAGACGGCAACATATTGCCACTGCACACTTTTGTCCACGCGACCAAAGAGACAGAGTGGCAGCGAAAGAAAGGGGACACAAAAAAGGGGCCAATAAGCGACTGAAGGCGGACAGAACCCCGTCCCTCTAATAGTGCCAGTAGTGTGCCAGCCCCCGTGCCACTCATCCCTCGGTCCACATCCATCCCCCCCATCTCCCAGGCTTGCCCCCCCCCCCCCCCCGGCCACCACTGGGCCACGCTGAAGTTCACTTATGCAGATCTAGATGCAAATCCGGAGCCCACCATGCGGTCCTGTCAGATAAGGGCGTCGCCTGCCTGTATGTGTTACTTCCACCCGCCGCCGGAGTTCCACTCATGGCCACCGGCCACCACAACGAGTTGGACCGAGGTCCACAGTGTGTGTGTGTGTGTGTGTGTGTGTGTGTGTGTGTGTGTGTGCGCACGCGTGTGTGTGAGAGAATGCAGCTTTGTGGGCACACACATGCAGACACACACACACATACAAACACGGACACACAGGCCCAGGCACACAAAGGCAATCCGGCAAGACTTAACTTCCACAAGAAGAGAAGTTTTATCTTTAAAAGAACAATGGGCAAATATGCCACCCAATTGAGCTTTGTGTTTGTTTTTTAAATGTCAACTTTGAAATCCCCAGCATTGTGGCGGACAGGCTGTAAGCAGCTAGCAAATGCAAAATATTCATGGATGCCACCAGGCCTTGTTGATGGGCCGTCATACCAGCAGTATCTAATAGCAAAGCAAATATTTTACCAGAACAGCAGGTGGAAGAACCGTCTGGTGATACGGCGAGGACAAAAACAATAATAGACAGATGAATAGGCCCTTTGGTCTCATTTTTAAATATCAGTTCATGTATTCCCTATTCTTTTGTTAATAAATATCTCAAATTCCTTTCAATGCGTGTTATGATGAAAGCGGCAGCATGTTGCCAGGATTCAACATTATGACTCAAAGTCAAGCTTCTTACTTTAATAAAGGAGGGACAAACAGAGAGAGGGGGGGTTAGAATTATAGGGGGGTATATATTAGATTTGTGACACATATTCAGATTACATGGCCAAGTTAGAATGTAAGTGATAAAACTGCCTCATTCCTTCACTATAGTCAGCCCTAAGAGTTTTGTCGGGTGAAGACACACATTTCCAGTGGACACGTGCGGAGTGCGGTGTGTGTGTGTGTGTGTGAGTGAGTGTGTGTGTGTGTGTGGATTGGGCCCGGGATAAAAGGGTTAAACGCTGTAAATGGCTTAGAGGCGGAGAGGAGCCATCGTCCCAGTTTGCTTCTCACCTATTCATGTCCTTCTTTGTTCTTTAAGTTCTTTCTCTACACCCCAATCCGTGTCTAACAAACTCTCTTCTTTGTTTTTGTCTTTTTCCGTGCATCTTAAGTTGCTTGTTTGTGCACAGCTCCGAGCGCCGGCGTGCTTTCCCTGCTTGTTTGGGCGATTAGTGCGGGGCTGCTGTGCTGTGTGCTGCAGTGGATCTGTCGCCGCGCCGGGCTCCTCGGGGCCCGAGGGCGATGTGCGCAGCGGAAAATGGCCCTCCATTCTGCCCACCTATCTCTCCCAAGAAGGGGCCACAGCCTCCCAGTGGAAAATCCCAGTCCCCAAGCGCAACACGAAGGGTGGGGGTGGGTGATGGAGAGATGGGGGTGTGGAGGGGGGGGGGGGGGTGGAGGATTAGGTGTTCCGCCTGAAAACCACAGTAAATTGAGTCCTCAGTGTTTATTTTTATACTTTGCATTGTAAATTAAAACGGCGGAATTCATCTTATTGTATTTTTTTATTTGTTCCCCTCCATTCTCGCAAATCAGATTGTTCCCTGAGCAAGAGAGTGTGACGCCTCGCAACACAACAGGAGGAGACAATGCAAGGCAAAAAAAAAAACGCACCCACATACTTGTAGATGTCTCTGCAGGGAGAGAGTGGATTGAGTTCTGCTCCTGACAGCTGATGGATGCGACTTTTAATTCTGTTCGGGCCAGGAGCCTGATGTACCCCCATGTTCCTCTCCAGGCCAGTCTGGGAGAGCCTGACTCTGGGGTGCAACCCATCCAAAACTTCACCATTTAGCTATTGTACAGTCAAATCTACTTCATTATCTAGTTATAACTACAGAAATGGTGTCAAAAACCCCTTTTGCAGCTCGCTGTGATTTTGAGAGAAAGGAGTTTTGATGTTACAATGCAGGTTTCTCTCGCCTTCTCTCCAGGCACGGCCGTCATACATCAGGAAACTAATAAAATAAATCAATAATGTATCTCATCTGAATAAATGACTGCTTGCTGAATGCGTTCGACCCTCAGCCATCATTTTGATTTGAGAGCAGAGTTTCCATGCACAGTAAATTAAAGCAGGAATGCAAGAAGAAAACACAGGCGACAGGAAGTTCTTTGGGCCGCAGACGGGAAAAAAAGAAAGACATTAGAAGGGAGCCAAACATGGCACAATGGCCCGTGCACATCACACACAAACCTGATTGATTTAAAGGCTCTTCCCCTCTCCTTTCCCTTTCTTTCCTCATCTTCAGACCTCACATAGAGCAACGCAGACACAGACACACACATGCAACCCCCCCCCCCCCCCCCCCCCCAAAAAAAAAAAGAAAAAACATCACAATGAAAGCAGACAGACGCAGGCACATTTTCTCCATTGTACACCATAATTGATATTTTGCATAGGTGAAGATTAAATGCTGTCTGCATGAATTGAGCGCTATTGTCCCAACAAACATCTTTATTTTCTTAAAGATAAATAAAGAGATGCCTCATTGACTTGGTTAAAGATTTTTTCGCTCCATTCCCCTCTCCCTTTCTCTTTTGCTCACTGAGGAAGACTTTCTCCATTACCTTACAGCAAACCAGAACAAGGTGAACTACCCATGCCTGATTGGCACAGAAGGTGTGCGTGTGCTTACATATTACGGGCTACCAATGTATTCTAGAAAGTTTATGAGCAGAGATATAATGTAAAAAAAGTCTTCTCCATCACTATGGCAATCCCTAAGTTAAAGCTCATTCATTTACATGCATGGTCAACATTGAAAATGATCTGGAAAACAAAGAGGGGGGGAAGTAATGCTGAAGGTGCATGGGGCCCAGTGTATATTGTAGGGGGGCAGGGGTAGGGGTAGGGGGGCGTGACCGGGTGATGACTGGCAAATGCACCCAAAAACAGTGGAATAAGCAATTAATATTTCATCGGGCGGCATATCATCAATGCTAAAGATATGAGGAAAGATCTCCTCACATACACTCCTTTTTTCATTTCAGATAGCGACATGTTACTGAGTCCCACCAAAATGATAGAGACTTTAATGTATTCAACTATATTACTCTAAATGGTTTCATCAGTCTTTGAAAAGTGAGAAAATGTGCCGTTTTATTATCTCTCAATAGTGGGTGATGAATCTTTGCCAAAGGCCTCTAAAACCATACATGTGATGGAAACAAGGGAGGGGGCAGACATTCCGTGTCAATGAGGGAGTGAGTGAGAAAGAGCGAGAGAGAAAGGGAGAGAAAGATGGAGAGGGGGAGAGAGAGTGATGGAGAGAGAAAGAGTATATCCCCATTCGCCAGCCTGCCGTCTCTCTCCCAAGTTATTTGTGAAAACGCTTTGCATCACTCTTTTAAACTCTTCATTAATCAATCCACGCTCTTTATTATTTCTGAAAGTGTGGCAAAGATTGCTAAATAAAAAGAGATTTCTCTGTGAAAAAAAGGGAAGGGGAAAAAACCCACACAGAAAATGAAACCGCATTCATTGGACCTTAAAATGTTTTGATGGCTTTTCAGAGGCACATTATATTTACATAGGAATGTGTCATTAACGTCAACGGCGAACCAGAAACTATTAAACTAATACAATGCTAAACTGAGCAACCTTGAGAATTTGATTAAAGCCATTGTGAGTTTTAAAAATGCTCCATTCTTGGGTTAAAACAAAAGACCGATGCTTTCAGCTACGGTAATAATTCAGCTGTCAACTTTCATTGATGTATTTGACTGCCGCAGCTAGCATTTACATACTTTATATATAGCATAGGGCAGATCTCTGCAGAACGTCATAATGGCGGTTTGAAACAAACACACGACTGTTTGTGTTTCATTTCAAATTAGCCGCTGTAATTTTCAAAAAGACTGCAGGCATTGTTTGCTTGGCAAAGGCATGTGTTTTGGAGCATTTTTAATTCCTTGGTTATTGCTGTTGTAGGGAGATGCTTTTCCTTTTTTCTGTCTGCCAAGTGCTTTTAAACGGGGCTGAATAATCTTTGCTCTTAGCTCGTCTTGGCATGGATATTAAGCTGATGACCCTCTCTGTTTTTATTAACACATCTGCTTCTTCCAAGGTTGACTGTACATGAGTGAAAGGGGGGCATTGTGCCTTTGTGTGGGTCTATGTGCCATTGTGTTCCAGTGCTCATTTCTGGCCCACTCTCACAGCAAAACACACACCACTTCTCTCATCAATACAAGCAGTGCCACGCACGCATATTCTCTGACTTCATCAAAATTCTGCCGTTATCAGATTGACCATTAAAGCAAACGAAGAGAAATATCTTAAGACTGTGATAATGTATGCAGTCGAATAGGCCACGCGTTGTGAGTCATACTTAGCATTTAAACATATTCTCCCCAGTTCCCGTTTTTTCAGGTTATGAAATTTCACAAATACATAGGGGGCTGTTTCAACAAATAGCAGCCATGGCAAAATGAGAACCTATTTGTGCTTCATTATCTGTTTCAACACATTTTACATCCATTGTGAGATATCTAACATTGTTTTATCATACCCTGGAGATATTTTACACACTGATCTAATTAAAGGCGCCACTTTGCCTGATATCCTATTTTAAAAAATCTATATATTCTATATAATTATGAAATGATGCATTATTTAATATATCAACCCCAAAGCCCCACACACGTGGCTATAATTTTAATCAAAAAGGAAATGAATAGACTTCATTTTCATATTGCTGTTTAGATGCCTAATTACTCTGAAGGAGTGAACCTTACTGATTTTGTGAGATTTCACATTCAAAATGAAGGAAAGGGGGTAGAGTGAATTGGTATGAAAGCATGCATGAAATCCAGTTGGAAATCGTTTACAAACCGTGTAACAAAGCGACAATTATTATACCAGCTTAGGCCATCACTTAAGAGTAAACTGAGAGGTTGGTCTCTTCAACGTTCTATCTGTTAGTGTTTGTGTGCGTGTTTGTGTGCGTGTTTGTGTTTGTGTTTGTGTTTGTGCTTGTGTGTGTGTGTGTGTGTGTGTGTGTGTGTGTGTGTGTGTGTTTGTTTGTTTGTTTGTTTGTTTATTTGCTTGTGTGTGTGTGTTTGTTTGTTTGTTTGTTTGTTTATTTGCTTGTGTGTGTGTGTGTGTGTGTGTGTGTGTGTGTGTGTGTGTGTGTGTGTGTGTGTGTGTGTGTTTGTGTGTGTGTGTGTGCGTGTGTGTCAAAGAGGAAGAGAGGCAGAAAAAAAGAGGGGCCAACTCATCCGAGCACGCTTGCTCGCCAAAGATTGTGGATCATCATTTTGTGGGATATTACATGGACTCATATTGTTGTCAGTTGCATTGTTGGTAAAGTAGCCCATTAAAATGCAAGCATGTATATTAAAAAGCAGCGCTGCCTTTTGATGGATACTCGTCAGTTTATGAATAAGTGTGCATATTGATTGGCAAAAGGTGAAAAGCAGTTTGACACAATTATTTCTGAAAGGGGCCCCTGCTTCCCAGCATGATTTAAAAGCTATTTTAAATGCCTGTCACTTACATTTCCTTATAGAAGACCCAGATGACTCTCCTGGAAATAGTAATTATGAAAATGTGAAAATGGCTACAGTATTGCATCCACAGTAGACTGGGTGCAGACACTGGCGTGGCTATTGATATGCATCAGTCTGGAGGATGGGGAAGACAAGCTGCCATCATGTTAAAGATGTGGTGAAGGGCCCCGGCAGTGGCGCAACTGGCTGGGGCACCTGCACCGTACGCTGGCGACCCGGGTCCTTTCCAGATCCCACCCCGACTCTCTCCTACTCACTTCCTGTCATTCTCTCTACTGTCCTGTCCAAATAAAGGCATGAAAAGCCCAAAAAACAATCTTAAAAAAAAAAAAAAAGATGTGGTGAAGCTCTGTCTTAAAGAGAGCCATGTGTGTCCAAAGGCACACGGCCAGACAGTTGATCTGAACAGGCTTTGAGCTTCATGCAAGTCAGAGGGGACACTCAGTGACCACTGCTGTGTTTACATCTCAGACAGAGAGGATGCCATGGGGTGTGAGAACACATGATACAAACATGAGGAGGATTTCTTTGCACAGGAATATGGGAAACATGTGATCATCGCACCTTCTCTTCACTGCAAGTCTACAAAGATGTCTATAGTGCATTTTTTTGTTAAAATGCATTATAAATGTAATTTGCAACTTAAGGATTAAATTATAAAACAGTACACTAATACTAATACTACATCCATAAGGATACACAACGTTGTTTTGTATTTGTCTCACAAGAAGATATGTCGCATATGGATGATGAAACCAGGACCTAGAAATATTTCAAAGAACGAAAACGAAAACCAGAAAAGAACGTATGCGCCTAACCGAAAACGGGAACAAAACCATTTTCACTGTTCCGGAAAGAAAACCCTATTTTCAATAAAGATAACCGGCCGATGAAGTTAGGCTACTAGACATTTTTGAAGATCTAATATTATATAGCCAAACTGCCTATTTTCAAATCACACCTGAATTCAAGCACTGTGTTGCTAACAGTGATATGTGCCCTGATTTAAGCTTTAAGGCTGCTGGGCAGAAATGTCAATGTCATTTTTAAAGAGATGTCATCAACCATTCTTCTGTAACGTTCTAAGCGTTACCATTTAAAGGTAACACTGCAAAGCCTTGGAACACTGCAATGAGAATGCTTTTTGCTCAGAACCAACCAAAATGAAAATCATTCTGTTTCAGTTCCCGGGTGAAACCAAAGAGAAGGATATGTAGACCTCAACCCACACCTGTCCCTGACTTCCATCTGCTGTTGAAGCTACTGCTGTAGAATTATCTAAGCACACTAGCCACCCAAAACTAAATTACATGGTTGTCCAGCATGACAAGCCTGGGCACATAGCCCTGGCTAATTTAAGCCTTACGTTTCAGTCTTCACTTAAATACACACCATAACGAATCAATGGGTAGATTTAGTATAAAGGAACATTTTATCTCAACATACAGCTTTTGCAACTATTCTACTTTTCTGCTGTCATAGTTGTTTACTGGATGTCAATACTCAGAAACAAACAACAAGATTCACATGACAATGCCTTTGTTTCAAATTTACACCTGTCTACTTGGCATGAGTGCACATATGCCATCTCAATCCCAAGGGTAAGTATGTGTGTGTGTGTGTGTGTGTGTGTGTGTGTGTGTGTGTGTGTGTGTGTGTGTGTGTGTGTGTGTGTGTGTGTGTGTGTGTGTGTGTGTGTGTGTGTGTGTGTGTGTGTGTGTGTGTGTGCGTGTGCGTGTGCGTGTGTGTGTGTCTCTCTCTCTGTGTGCATTAAGGGGCCAGGCACAGAGATGGATGTCAGTCTCCTCATTGCTGCACCTGACAATCAGGAGATGCCACACTGCAGCAGATGAGGAGAGAGGGAGAGGGAGAGAGAGAGGGATGGAGGGAGGGAGAGATGGAGTGATGGAGGGAGGGAGGGAGGGAGCTCGTTATTGACATGGGCCGCTGCATCCTACAGTTACTATTTAAAGAGACATAGCTAGCCTGCTAGGCAGCTGCCCTACCCCCTCACAGACACTTAAAAGCACAGGCTCTTGTCCTCAGACGGCTAAATTCATTCCCAGAATGGCGTGCATGGCAAACAGGAAGTGCATTTCGTGTGAGTGTGTGTGTACGCGTGTGTACTTTTTTTTTTAATGTGGTTACCACTGGCATCAATCATTCCGTACAATTAGGCCAATTCCCGCTCAATTTCCAGCTTTCTGAGGAGCATAGCCGTGCTGACTGCTAAGCACACATATATGCACGCGCACACGCACACGCACACACACACACACACACACACACACACACACACACACACACACGCACACACAGACACACACAAATGGACATGCAAAAACATGCATAGACTGACGCACGCACAAAGGCACAGTAAAGACAGGTGCCTAGACGGGCGAGGAGAAGTGAGATTAGTCTCAGCTGCCTCGGATGCTCCCTGCTCAGCCCAGAGCTCACCTATTCTTCAGCATTCTCCTTCGTCCTGTTAGACCTCAAGTGGCATTTGTTTTCCATAGCAACCAGATTAAATTAGGTGAGTGATTATACCTTATTAACGCCGAACGCTGTTGGTGTATTCTTACAATTTTGTATGTAAACACTTTCCCCTCATAGCGCTCTTTACTGGAAATTGCTTTGTACAGAGTAGGAGGCCTGCAGCTTGGTTATAATAAAAATATAATTATAAATCAGACAATAGCCACTCAGCAAGAAGCAGCTCCCACTCTCCGCTCCTGAGCCACAGAGTGACTGAGTCACCAGGTACGGCCAACCCCCTTGTAATGAACAATAAAAATGCAGACTTTCTCTTTTTCCCCCCTAATTCCAACTAATAAACCCACTAGAATTAACATTCACAATTGCTGTAATGAGGTGTGGGGGTTTTGACTTCAGCTCTTCATATTGACTGCTGTAGCCCTTAGCCCCACTTTGCATTTAATACAGTACTCCAGGCCAAAGTGACTGTCGTATTATTTTCCTGTTGTGTGGAGCTATACGTAATTAATATTAAAATGAAGCATTTCAGTGATGTTCAGTGGTCTGTTATTGCAACTGCGAATTCCGCTCTCGCTCTCTCTCTCTCTCTCTCTCTCTCTCTCTCTCTCTCTCTCTCTCTCTCTCTCTCTCTCTCTCTCTCTCTCTCTCTCTCTCTCTCTCTCTCTCTCTCTCTCTCTCTCTCTCTCTCTCTCTCTCTCTCTCTCTCTCTCTCTCTCTCACACACACACACTTTAGAGATGCACAAACACATTTTGGTCAGACATGGTGACCAGGCACAATCAAGCATTTCGATCCATTTCAAATCAACTTTATCTGTTCCTATTTAACATCCCCAAAAAAGCGAGAGAATAAACATACATTATGATGTCTCTGTGAAACGGCTGCCGGGGCTTTTAAAAAGGAGCAGAGCAGAGCGGGGGAAGAAGGGAAGGCAGAAAGGAGAGAAGGCAGGAAAAGGGGGGGAAGAAGGATGCGGGAGATGGAGGGGAAAAAGGCTGGCAGCGCCGGGCCAGGAGGAGACGAGCAGGTGTGCGGGGAGAAAATGACTGCTATAAACAAGGCTGGTCCTCATAATTTATCATTAATCTGCCGCTGCCTGCTCTCCGCTCTCAGCTTATTTTGCATGCTGATACCCATGTCATATTTCTTATCAGAGATTTGTTTATGCTTTTATCCTTGTCCTCACGCGCTACACTTACTGCAGTGGCAACAACGACTGAGTGTGTGTGTGTGTGTGCGTGCGCGTGTGTGCGTGTGTTTGTGTGTTTGTGTGTTTGTGTGTTTGTAAGTGTGTGAGAGAGAAAGAGAGAGAGAGAGAGAGAGAGAGAGAGAGAGAGAGAGAGAGAGAGAGAGAGAGAGAGAGAGAGAGAGGGGAGGGAGGGAGGGAGAGAGGGAGGAATGGTTGGGGGAGCCGCATGTAAACCCATCAAAAACACAGCAACGTCAGACACACAACTGATTACAAGACTTATCTCTGAGACTGGAAATGCCACAGATACACAACTAACAAGCAGTGAAACACACTGTCTTAACACACCCAGTGCAAATAGATTATGCACCACACATTACACAACCAACTGCTGGCAAAGGAAACTTTCACGTTAACTGATAACAACAGACACGCAACGGACCACACAACTGTTCTTCCTTATAGATAATCATATCAATTCGTATCACTTCTACAGGAGAGATGCGGAAAAAGGCTGAAATAATTACGCTTGATGTTTGTACAAAAACATTTGCAGACACTAGCTGGGGGAAAACTGAACTACTTTTGCCAAAAGACAAAAAATACTTTTTGAAACAGCATTTTTAATGTTCATGCTACATATTTTACAGATAAATAATATGGTTTTCGTGCTAAATTTGACTTGGTAATTCTAAATACTTGTTTATTCACTGCAATTTACAAATGCAAAAAAGAAAAGGAAAAAAAGTGCGGAAGTTATTGATTCATGACCGTAATGGTTTAATTATTAATCAGTATAGTCTTATATTTGCATTCATAATATTGCATGCAGCGAGCTCGAGATGCACTAAGGCAGGTTGTGGTTTGTTGTGTGTCATTTGAGATCTCTACAGCACCCATCCATGTCCCTCTCCTTTTCTTCTTTCTCTTGCTGACACGCACGCACGCACGCACGCACGCACGCACGCACGCACGCACAAACACGCACACACACACAGATGCAATGTGAGAGAGAGAGACTAATTTATTACCCACTCACACCTTTCAGTCAATACTCCAGTGGGTAGGCACTCTGCTCAGCTCGATACTCTGATTATTTGATAAAATGTAGAGGCTGCTGATGTAGGGCTTAAGCCCCAGTGTCACTGCTTCACCTGTGCTGCCCATCTGTCACCTCTGAGGTGATAGCGCAGACACACACGTCTATATCTACTCTTTACTCCCGGATCTCTCAATACACGGGGTCCTGCCCAGAGGCTCTTCGGCTTCAGCCAGTTAGGATCAAAGGTGGCGGCCGCCATCTTTACATCAGACACATGCTCACCTCTGGCCACCTTTTCACAAATCAGCCAATCACGTGCCACATTACTGGTGGACACACAAGTATGATGTCTATGGGGATTGGCAGTTTTCAAGGGAGGATCGGCCAATCCACATGGCCAAAATCATGTGTGGCCCTCTGTAATGTGGCATCTCATTTCCAGTGTGTGAACATGTGACCTGAATTGAGGACACATCAGACGGATAAGTGGATTTAAAGGTAGTGGATTTAAAGATAGCGGCAATCAATGAAGTACATTTTTTTGGCTGAAGCAGCTAGCCTAGCATGGGCCATTCAAATGAATGGGGCCGGTACTCCCTCTCTCCAGGTCTATATAATACCTCCATGATCCCGTCCCCAGCTCAGGTCTCTCATCACCCAAATAGTGCGTGCCACTCCTGATGTATGTGAGAGGACGGAGCGCCTGACTGCTCCTGATTGGAGGGACAACATGGCTAACACAGCGCCGGTAACTGTGTAGTCCCACACGTCAATACTCTGACAGCAGAGTCAGTCAATCTGTTCAAAGGTTTCCAGCAGCACTAATGTGTTTCTCAACCTGTTACTGATAGTTTGTGTCTCACTCTTTCCAGCTCCCTCCCTCTCTCCCTCCCTCTCTCTCTCACGCACACACGCACAAACACACACACACACACACACACACACACACACACGCCGAGGTCCTCTCCACCCGGCGCGGTGTCAGGGCTCACCTAAACGCATCAGACACACGGTGACGGTGCGCCGCCATGCTAACTTCCCTGTGTCCCACTTTCTCCTGTGTGGGCTTCTCTTCTCCTCTCCTCTCCTCTCCTCTCCTCTCCTCTCCTCTCCTCTCCTCTCCTCTTGTGTGCTCCAGCAGCTTTCTGCCTTCCCCTTCAATCTGTGTGAAGGACAGGATTGATTAGCATGCTGCATATTCATTTGCATACTTTTGCACACAGATCACTCTGAATGAACAGCAGCGGTGAGGGGCTATTTTTTCCCTTCAGTTTTTTTTTTCTCCTCTTGCTCTTTTTTTTTTTCCTTACCTGGGGGGTGGGAAGGTGGTGGTGGGTGCGGGGCTAGTGGTAGAGGGGAGTGAGGAGAGAGAGAGAGAGAGAGAGAGAGAGAGAGAGAGAGAGAGAGAGAGAGAGAGGAGGGGGGGGGGGGCTGTCTTTTCAAGGAACACCCCCAGAATTAATGTTCCACACCTGTGCACAGTGCAGCGCTCTTTATCGAGCATCACAGGTGCGCCACATTAATTGTGGAAGAGACCATTCCCTCCCCCCCACGGGGGTGCTCCGTTTGCCAGGCGGCCAGCATACATACCTAAAATACTTAATGCTGCTTTACAATGTATCCACTTTACCACAGTCATTTTTTTCACCCCTTCCCTGGATCTGCATGCAGCGCACAATGCACTTTATAAAAATAGCCTCCCTATTTCAAAGTAGTGATTAGAGTAATGCTTGTTTGGCACATTTCCTATGTGTGTCTGTGTGTGCGTCTGTCTGTGTGTGTGCTCGTGTGTGTGTGTGTGTGTGTGTGTGTGTGTGTGTGTGTGTGTGTGTGAGGTACATAACTCTTAGCTGTAGAGGGCTCTTTTGTATTGCTGTGTTGTGCTGTGCCGTGGAGTGTGAGTGTGAGTGTGAGTCTCGGAGGCAGGCTCCTGAAGCGCCGGTCTCCAGATGATTCCGGTAATGGGCCTTCAGCACGGAGCGGAGCGGCCGCTGCGCTGCGCTAAAGAGAGGGGGACGGCACACCTGCACACCTGCAGGCCCAAAGGCCAAATGCACCAGACTGCCCCCCTGTGACAGCATTACCACTGCTCAGCTCAACACCCGCTACTGAGCACCGGCCTGCAGACCCCCCCGCCCCCACACACACACCCCTCGCCCCCCCCCCCCCACAACAACCCCACCTACAGCAACACACACTCACACACATAAACAGCCTGCTCACTGTCTCTGGAACACTTAGCAGAGAACAATACCACGCACAGCCGCATCATACATACACGCGCATACGCACACACACACACACACACACACACACACACACACACACACACACACACACACACACACACACACACACACACACACACACACACACAGATGCTCACAACGAGAACATCACGGTCAGTGAGCGCATCTGCCTGAAGATTCCCCAAAGATTTAGAGGGATATTCGGAGGGTTTTTTGCAGTATTTTGGATGTCCAATAATGAGAAGCAAAAGGTCAGTGGAGCATTGGTGCTCATCCACTCGTGCCTTATTCCCAGTCATCGCGCATGATTACCCCTCAAATGGTTAAAGGTAAAGGGAGTAAAAACAATGGGCCGGCATCATGCTCCTCCAAGAAAAGAAAAAAGGAAGGGAAAAAAGAAAGAGGGGGAAAAAAAAGACGAGACATTACTCGGACATGCCACTCAAAACGACAAGCTCTGACAGAGGCTGTTTTGAAGTAAACGCTGCAATGTGTGTCTGAGTAAAGGGGGTGGTGAGTGAGTCAGTGTGTGTGTGTGTGTGTGTGTGTGTTGGAGGGGGATGATGGGGGTGGTGTGGCGGGGTTGTGGAGAAAACAGAACATAATTTTCTCTCCTCTCCTCCTCCAGCGGCCATTTTGAACTCTGCAATTGACCTTCGGCGGCATCATTTACAATGACTCATATCAAAGCCTGGAAAGTGTTAAAGCTATAGTGTGTCTACGTGCACACACTCACAGGATAATAGCTTTAACTAGACCAAATTGTCCCCTTCATTGGTATGACTGTCGCGACCCGCAGTCTTCCCGACTCGCCCTTTGACAAAAGGGGGTCGTTCCCGAGCACAGAAAATGAAGCCCACTAGATATTGTTTGATTGGATTTGCCTTTTCAAGGTTTTGGGATCATTACGGAAATTCATTTGAAGTGTGTCTGAAAATGAAACCACTATCCTTTTGCTGCGTTTAATTATTTGCCCCGACCAGTTTCTTTTTTTCTCTTATTGTGCCATTTCTAGATCAGAGGGGGGAAAATGAGACCTCCCCCACTACCCTTAAAACACATCTCAGATGGACTATTATACCCCCTGTAGTTCGAGGGTAAATATTTCTTTTTGCTTTGCCTCTGTCTGAGCAATCATCCTCCTCTTCTGTCTCTTGTTCCTCTTTAACATCTTTTTTCTCTCTTTATAGCTCTTGTTCCATCACTCCACTGACTCCCTCTCTCTTTCTCTCTCCCTCTCTCTCTTTCTCCAAGTCTATCTCTCCTTCCCCCCTGCCCCAGAAAGAGAAGCAGTCTTTGGTTCCAAACGGAATGTGCTCATTCCAACATTTCAATAAATTGGAGAGGGAAAGCATTAAAGTTAATCAGACCAACCACATTGTGGTTAAGACACGTTGGCTGGATTATGGATTACTATTAGCTGGATGAAAACCGATTCTTTCATTTAAATTCCGGGTTCCTCATCTTGCTAAAATTAAAAAAAAAAAAGAACTAATACTTCTTGGAAGTCGCTCATTTTTTCTGTATATGCACACTTACTTACTTCCTCTTTAATCCAACTTTGAGACAGACGACATGGAAGGAACACCCAGCGCGAGCCCCCGGGTGATTTCACACATCAGAACTTTGAACCCGCCAAGTCTGAATGGAGAAGGGAGATCATTAGAGCCAAAGGAATCCCACAACAAACATGAGATTGATTTTGAGTGCCAATCATACAATCATATCATTCACAGATCTCTATGCTGTTGCTATTTATGTGCTATTTTACATGCCCTTTGTGACCAGTCCAAATACTGTTTGCGCAAAAAACATCTAGCTTTTAAATATCTTTAAATAGCCATTTATTACAATAATATAACGTCACTGAGTCTGTAAAATGTCATTATTCCTAAACTGTATTAATTCATTAAAAATGTATTTCTCTGTGACAGCTCGACAGAGGCAACATGTGCGACTGCTTGTCCGCTCTGAGAGATCCATGGCGCGGCTAAGGACACACGACGTGCCTCAGTATCAGTCCCAGAGCAGGGCTCTTGAAGGGGGAGGATTAAACTGGCAACCTGGAGGTGACGTGTCTGGCCCTGAGCTGCGGGCCAGCTGAGTCGGATTCCTCTTATCCATCTCCTCTCGGACGAGACCCGTGGGGACGCTCCCGCTCCTGCCTCTCAGTCTCCCTGCTGGGAAACTTCAGACACACGCAGTAACAGAGAAGCCTGGGACGCCCTTATAAATATGGAATGCCAAACATATGCATACATATATATTAAAAAGTAAACAAAAGCCCTCGATATATGCTGGCAATAATATACTGTTCAGCTATGATCTGGTGGTCTTTAGAGAGCAAAGCAAAGTCTAAGATCTGGTCAGGCCATTGTCAGATGTGCTGGGTTGTGTTATAAGCATAACTGTGATGGTTTTCATTGTGATATTTTATATATGGAATTTTCCATTGCCTGGGATGGAACTGGTGACGTTATGACTTGGATTGATCTGCTGAACACTTTACAGGCCAGTGTGTGTCTCTTGCTGTGCGTGTGTGTGTGCATGTGTGTGTGTGTGCATGTGTGTGTGTGTGTGTATCAAGTGCAGGAGTAAACTGCAAAGAGAGACGACTAATCGACCACACGTGTGGATAGACTATGCACATGCATAAAGGAAGTGTATGTTAGTGATTAAATATAAACAGCTCTGTGTGCATATGCGTTTGTGTTTATGCGTGTGTGTGCGTGTGTGTGTGTGTGTGTGTGTGTGTGCATATGCGTTTGTGTTTATGCGTGTGTATGGAACAGAGGGAGGGACTAGAACTGAAAGAAAAAAATGTGAGAAGACAGTGTTTGTGTGTGTGTGGATATTTCCAAGTGTGTATGACAGAGAGAGAGAAAGAGAGAGAAAGAGAGAGAGAGAGAGAGAGAGAGAGAGAGAGAGAGAGAGCATATCCTCATACTCAGTGGTTGTGATAGTGCTATTGAGTGGCTGCGTGTTGATTCCTAGGCGCGTGTGTGTGTGTGTGTGTGTGTGTGCGTGTGTGTGTGTGTGTGCTCGGCGTCTCCTGTCATCACTGGATGGTATATGTCAGCCTTGACTAGGCGCTGGCTCCACTATATCACCAGCGGCAGGCAGTTCAGTGCACACACGGCCAAACTGTTCCAGTGACAATAAACCTGCGTCTCCATTAGACCCCGGCCGCCTCACAACACAACAACACTCTCCCGCACACACACTTGGACCAACTACTGCACACGCACACGCCTGCCTTCACACTTCCCAACACAACAACACTCTCCCGCACACACACTTGGACCAACTACTGCACACCAGCACGCCTGCTGCACGCCTTCACACGTCCCTGCCTGCGTGCGTGCGGCGTACATGTGCGTCCGTTTTCCACAGTCCGCCGAGTGTGTGTGTGTGGTCATATGTGAGTCATCTGTTGGAGGAAAGCGCAGGGTTTTTTTTCGGGTACCTGGGCTCGTGTAAAATGTCAGCCAGGTGTTAGTCCTGCAGATGCAGAAGGCTGGAGGGAAGAAGGGTATTCTTCTCTTTCTCCACTCCTCTTTCCCTCCCTCTCTCCTCCCCCCCTCCTCCTCCTTTCTTCAGTGCCTTGCAAGGTCGGTCTGCTTTAATGTGCTAACCTCCACGCCTTGCTCATTACCCTCAATAGCAGGTGATGGATCTGCGAGGGTGGGTGTGTGTGCGGGGTGTGTGTGTGTGTGTGTGTGTGTGTGTGTGGCGGGGGGGGTGAGAAGCACCACTGACATTTATCTCCTCTCGCTCACACCAGAGCTTAAATCAACCCATCACTCTGTCTGAGAACACTTAGTGCCCAGGCACGCAGGAGAGACAGGCGGGAGCAGCACCTTCCCCAACACCAACCCCCCCCCACGTACACCCCCCCCAACCCTGGCCTGCTAACAAGCACACGGGTTTCCACGCCGGATCTTTCTCCATTTTTATTATTGTTCTTCACACTGAAGTGGGCGCGCGCGGAGCAGGGTCAGCGAGACAGATGCACGACCACATGCACAAACACGCACTGGCGTGAACATAAACGATCCTTAAGACTCCACACTTCCCCTCCATTCTCGCCTCCTCTCCGCCGTCACATGGCACTAAATTATTCAGATCTGCAAGCATTTGATTTAGCATGCCTCCTGTCTGCCATTTTCCCCCTACTCTTTTTTAGACATTTCATTATGTTGTATGACTTTAGGCCCACTGGCTGGAAAATGACAATTATTTTGGTCCAGCAGCTTGCTATTAAGAGACCAGAAGAATACATAGAGTGGCGTGCAGAAGGATACTCCGATGCAAGAATCACACACGCACTCACTTTCTCTCGCTCACACACACACACACACACACACACACACACACACAGAGCGCACTTTCTATAAATGTACTGGACTGTAGCAGTGGCTTGTGAGAAATGGCCGTTTGGAGAGCGCTCAGAAAAATATCAGTCACCGCAAACTAATGCCTTTTAAATGTACCCGGCTACCTTTAGCCGGCCGGCTCAGTGAATTAAAGGAATATCTAATGGCAGTTTGTTTGGCCTTTTCATAAATTCTGCATAAATATATATGAGGGAAAGAGAAACATACAACAGGCTAATAGAAATGAATGAACTACTCAAGCATACATTTGCAGTGCGAGATATGCCAGTGCTGATTGGAAAGGGCAGCCGCTATCTGCAGTATTGATAATACTTTTCAAATTTCATCTGCTTTTGTTTGCATTCTGTGGCGCCTGTTTAAACACACAGGGAATTATAATGAGCCAAAACATTATCTCCCAGTTGTTCAAGGCTGAACATATGACTTTATCACAAAAATGATTCCAATTCTTTGGCTGTGTTGTATCTTTCCATTAGACCCTGGCTATCTGCCACTGACAGTAAACCAACCTATCGGCACTGGGTCGTCCAATGTGCTGGCCAGGCGGTGTGGAGGTTTAAAACGGTGCAAATGTTATTCTCCGACTCAGCTCCGCGTGTGTGTGTGTGCCTGGACTTGCATCAGTAGAGAGTGTTTTTGATTTGCATTTTTACAATAATGTCACCAGTGTTTGTATATTTAAAATAACATATCCGGTCTGTTTGCGAATAAAACGTGAAGATAAAATGTGCTGTCACTGAGCCGTACACCTCACTCTGCCAATCAGCACGGCGAGAGTTCACACTGTCCTCTGCATAGAGAGCAACAGAAAGTTCTGTGGACAAGTTGAAAAAGTATAGAACGAATAAGAGTAAGACTGTCTGTGTGAGTGGGGAGTCATTCATATGACACACACGCGCTGACACACACACACACACACACACACACACACACACACACACACACACACACACACACACACACACACACACACACACACAGACACAGACACAGACACACACACAGACACACAGACACACAGACACACAGACACACACACACACACACATGCACACACATGGGCAGAGTGTGGGCCATGCTCCACGCGGCGCTGAGAGCTTTAGGAGGAGCCGAGCAGCGTTGCGAGCAGCGTTGCTGCAGGCCTCCACTCCACAGATATCAAAGCCAGTCACTTCTTACAGCTCCACCGCTGTGCTGCCACTCTGACTGGGGGAGACAGAGACAAGAGACACTAGACGAGAGAGAGGGAGAGAGAGAGAGAGAGAGAGAGAGAGAGAGAGCGGAAAGACTGAGAGAAGAAAGGGTGAAGGGGGGCTGAGATACAGACACAGTAAAAGAGAGAGCAAATAAGGAAAAAGGAAGTCACATGTTTGGTTCCGACACTGTAGTAAAGCGCTGCAGTCTGTCACTCCTCCGGCTGTGGGGTTTGGGGTTGAGAGGGGGGGATAGCTGTGTGTGTGTGTGTGTGTGTGTGTGTGTGTGTGTGTGTGAGTGTGTGTGTGTGTGTGTGGGGGGGTGTCTGCTGAGCGCGGGGTTATCTGGAGCTGTCTGCGCCTAAGTGGATGCCACACAGCCTGCAGCGCGGCGCCTCTCACAGGCCTCTTAAGGAGGCAGAGGAATCAGTCGTGCCTGAGCGCTCCACCACCGCCACCGCCACCGCCACCACCACCATCGCCACCACCGCCTCCCCACGGCGGAATCATGCGGCCCTGATATCATGCAGAATGGCACGTCATGCATATCAGCGCTGACACTGCTATCATGAGGGCTCGTGCATGCGTGTGGGGACGCGATGGGAGCCCCGCCGTGGCCCCTAAACGCCCCCTCTTAGTTAAGTTAGCGCCGCGCCGCGCCGCGGCGGCATCGCCGAGGGAGGGAGACCTCAACAGGTAGCCCAGGGGCGCGGGCGCTGGCAGATGGGGTGGCGGGATAAACGTGTCAACTGTGGAGAAGCCAGTGGTAACAAACGGCCAGCCAACCCGCACAGCGCACCTGTAGACTTTAAATCCAGCATCTTTCAAGGGCCTCACGTTGGCATACAGGGCCGCGCCGCCGTCCAAAAAGCACCAAAGGCGAGTCGTGTTTGTTTCCCTGGGACTCTGACGAGGGTCCTCTCCCTTACAGCTCCCAGCAACTCAACCAGCTGGGCCTTCTACTCATTTACCATAACACTATTGTGTGCCTGTTTTGTGCCAGTACGTGTGTGTATGCGTGTGTGTGTGTGTGTGTGTGTGTGTGTGTATGTGTGTGTGCGTGTGTTCAAAGTGGATTTAAAGAGCAAATTGCTTAATGATTTCTGGGAAAAGTATAAATTGAGGTCCCAAATAAAGGCCATTACTGCAATTTGATTACTGTGCAATTGAATTAGGGCGTAATCACCCATTTTTATATATCATTACATTGAATTGTTATACAGAATTACTCTCCATCATGAACGACAAACACTGTCAACCCGGAGAGAGGTGCTCCAGTAAAAAGGTATGATTCATTCATCCTGTTTTCCTTTCAACTCGGGAGCTGCTGCTTGCTTTCCCATTTCTGCTCTTTGATCCCTGACTGCGGTGACCAATCCATACGGACGCATAAGAAAGAATCAAGTGAAAAAGGTTGCACCCGTAATGAGGATGGATCGAGTTGGCGTGGCGTTTTTGAAAATTTCACAAATAGCAAACACTTCTGTGAGTTCCTTGCTTGTGCGTGACACCCACACATGGCAGCATCTGCTTTTCCACTCCCACTCATGCAAGAGTGACTTCCGCGCCAGTGCCCCAAGGGAGACGTCAACGATCAGCGACCGTAACGTCCGTGACAATCGTCCAGATGTCTCGCTTGTGAGCTGACGCGTTGGCGGGCTCGAGTGTCCGTCCATCCTGCGCGACGCGTGCGTGTGTGTGTGTGTGTATGCAGCCGGTCGCCGGAGCTGGAGAGGGGCTCTGGAGAGGAGGCCCTCGAGTGGACGGAGCGGATTTCGGGGAGGGGGGACGGCAGAGTGGACTGGGGGGGGGGGGGGAGGGGTTGGGGAGCGGCAGATGTGGTGACCTTCATCCACCATCCAGCTGGGAACGCAAACAAACAGTGTTGCCAAGCTCTGTCTGGTCCACCAGTGCTGTGGGTGATGCATCAAAAAAGTCCAGGAAGTTGTATTTCATGGAGTTCAGCTTGTGATTAAAGGAAATGCATGTCACACAACACGCAGCTTTAATTAATTTTGCTGCAAATCATCTCCAATTCACAGACCTAATTGTTGGCACTGGGGTGCTTTTGGCTGATGGGCACCACTCCTGTCAGTTCTCTTAAGTGTTTACTTAAGGGCAGCGGGGAGAACAGAAAGAGCTCTGGACCAATCAAGCCACTGATTACTTCAATGGAGTAATTAAGGCTCATTTGGAGTGAAGCCCACACCTGCACACCCTCAATGACCTGAGGAGAGGGGCATGGTGTGAGTGGCACAGGAGAGGGGCATCGTGTGAGTGGCAGAGGAGAGGGGCATCGTGTGAGTGGCACAGGAGATGATGCAGAGCTTCTGAAGGTAAGGCTCATCCCCCTAGTCCATGCCGAGTGAGCGCGAGGCCTTGTGCACTGCAGGCACTGGGCAGTGTTGCTTGTGTGTCCTTCACAGTCCGCACAGTAAGAATCACTTGAATTAGCAATGCAGAGCGAGTGCAAGTGAAGTGGGCAGCTGAAATGAATGTGCCACGCTAAACAAGCTTTATGAAGGCAGCGGCGGCGGGGAGATTCTGGAAAGTCCTATAGATCATCCCGCCTTGCGCTACACTCTACGGTGGTGATAGCATACACACACACACACACACACACACACACACACACACACACACACACAAAGGCTGGGAGATTTCAAACAATGCCTGCAGAGCCAAGCAAATCGATCTTTGTGCCTGAACCTACTGTTTGCTTTGGTTCTTGATGATGCCAGTTTGAAAAGTTACGTGGGCATAGTGATTGGCTATTTTCCATGCCAGCCACCAGCTCCACACACTCACAAACAAACACAATCAAACACATATGGAACACAATGATTAGTTAACCCGAGAGTACACTTTTTTTTTTAATCGATGCTCCAGAGATCCGCTACTGTCAGTTGCCATCTGGCAAGTCCTTCTGATACTAAGGGTTGATGAAAGCAAGAAACCTATATATTAACACATACCGCATACATCAGCTGCATCACAATCTACGTTATGTGCGCGAGACAATGATGTCTCTGTTCTCTGTGGGATTGCGTGACATCAGTGTGAATATGTTGTATTTTCAGTGACGTCTGCATCTCCTATGGATACAAAGAGTGGGTGATGACAGTGAGTGAATAAAAAATGCTAGACCATGCAAGGACTACTGATGACCTTTAGGTTTACCCGATGACATGTGCTTGACATTCATTCATCAACATGACAGCTACTTTACCTCTGAGTTGTGAAGGCATTTGACAAAATGCACTACTCCGAGATGGGCAACTGCCATTATCATTATCATACAAACAAGACGAGCGCTTGATTTTCTCCTAGAAAATGAAGAAGCTCTCCACCAAACTATTAGCGCTCATTTCACACGAGGCAGCAACCAGGCGGCTGCCATCAGGAGAGGTCTGGGATTCTAAAAATATTTTTCCCAAAAGCCACAACGACACGAAAACAAACAGCCAAACGAAACACAACCCTCCTGCATGGTGGATAAAGCCCACAAAAAAATGTTTATGAAAAATAATCACCGGGACGACACACGCATGTGCTGTTTACACGGAGGCCATGTCGCTGCTACCCCACATCTCCAACAAACAAGCGGCACGGCAAAACAGGAAATATCTTTTGCATATTATTTTAAGTAACTGTTCAAATTTCATTTCAGAATGGTAATCCACAAGACAAATATGTAGAGGCATATTTTAAAAAGGGAGGCTCAGCTTCAATTTCCTATTGTGGCGCGCCGCGTGTGTTTGCTCTTTGTGTCTGTTTGAATTGATTTGCACAGCTCGGCAGACAGAGGCTGAATGCTGCGACCAAGAATCCATCATTTCATATGATCTGATAGTTCTGCAGTATTAGATTGATTTTTTTCCTCTCTCTCTCTCTCTCTCTCTCTCTCTCTCTCTCTCTCTCTCTCTCTCTCTCTCTCTCTCTCTCTCTCTCTCTCTCTCTCTCTCTCTCTCTCTCTCTCTCTCTCTCTCTCTCTCTCTCTCTCTCTCTCTCTCTCTCTCTCTCTCTCTCTCTCTCTCCCCCGCTCCATCTCCTCCTCATCCTCCTCCTCCTCTTTCTTTCCACCTCCTTCCTCACTGCCCCCCACTCCAACGGGGATGTTAACAAATAGGCGCTGGTACCTGTTTCCCCGTCTGCAGGAGCCCTGTGGTTCCTCTCGAGCCCGGGCCGAGGGACTCCGACGCCGGGTGTCAGGAGGAGCGGCGCGTGATGCATTGTTCCTCGGGGACGTTGACTATTCAGCTATGTCTAACTCCATAAGGTGCTCATTGAGTACGGCCCTGATGGATGGATGGCAAGGGGGATGAGAAATGAACGGCTATGACAAACAAATCATGGCCGGACTCCGGCGGTTGGACCACGCGGGCGCACTGAGACAGTTTATATCTGTCCGTATCCACCATATAGACACCCGCCCTGGCGCCTGGGGAGACTGACCACAAGTAGCCCACTGTGTACACAGCCTGGTCTGGTGTGGTGGAGGACCATCTGCAACTTTACCGTGACTTCCTCTCCAGGCCCCTCAGTGCAACACTGGGATTTAGCCCAAAGTTGAATTTGTTCAAGGGGATTTATGGCATGCAAAGCCCAACTGATAAGCCGCGATGTTGGACCTGTAATCGTTCTTTGACTGAGGTGTTGGCTTCCCAAGTGCTAAAAACGTGCAGGGGCTTTCGTGAATCAGGCCTCAAATGCCACATTAAAAAAGGGAAAAACACTTTTCTTTAATATCTGCAGTTCATATACATATTCCCGCAGGATTTCCTGTGATCAAGAGAGCTAACTATTTAAAATGGAGATGAGAGGAGGCTTAAGTTACAGAGTCATCCAGAGACTCTCAGCACCTCGGCGGCACAAAAGCCTGATCTCCATCTCCTCACTTCCACCCCTCCCCTCCATCCCTCCATCCCTCCCTCCCTCCCTCCCTCCCTCTCCTCCTTCGCTCCGTGCCCGCCCTGCCTCCGTGCGCGCGGGGAAAAGCAAAGTTTAAACGTACCTGTCACAGACTCAAAGAAATACTTAGCCGTAGCCGGGCAGGCAATCACCTTCATGGCAGGACGAGGATGAGGAAATGGGTGGATGATTTCGTTTTTTATAAAAAAAAAAGAGAGGGGGGAAAAGGAAAAGATTTGAAAACCTGTAAGATCCTCTTCATCGTTCTCCCTTCAGCGCAGGCAAAGGCGCAGGCAAGCGCAGGTATAAGCCCCACTCCCGCATACCTGCGCTTTCTATTTTAAGCCCTCCCTTCAACGCTGCATGTCAGACAAGCCTGAAATCCCTGCTAATACTAGTTACCTCTGAAACATAGATCTCACTGTTTGGCTTTTAGCTCAGACAAGTTATTTCGTACTCCCTTTGAAATAAAAAAAGTGGAGTGTTCTGACACTGACTTTACATTTTGAGCTCATTAAAGCTGGGGATCTGTCTCAATGCTACCTGGATTTTTTATACGGGGAGATAAGCCAAATTAATATGAACTCGCCAGGGCCAGTTTAAACGCTCCTTGTTATCCAAAGCCCTGAGCTCTCGCAACTTATCAAGCAGCCACTGATAGCCTTTAAACTAGCAAAGTGCACTGCTTTAATTAAAACTAGTCGCATTCCCCAGAAAGCAGCGGAGAGAGAGGAAACAGGGAGGAATGGACTCAATAATTCATCAGGAACTGGTTTAAACGTGGAAGACTGGGCCAAATAGGGAGGTAGCTAAAGACCTCTAAACAGACATTTAGAGAACACCCCCCCATTTGGAGACCATCCTGGCTGGGCGAGGCTGAAAACACGGCATCATGAAGATGACACGGCTGTTTGATATATGGCAAACTGGTGGGTGAAATACAACACAGAGCACCTTTTCATATGGCATAGTTTCCTGTGTAACCATGCATGCTCTTAAAAATGACACCGAATTAAAATGGATGTGTGCTCTTCTTTTGTGCCACTGAAAACAGAGATATATCTTTATAATATCCTCTGTATTTTATTGATGATAAAAAAGCAGACCCAAGCCACATTTCCGCTTGAACACTTAGCTAACACCAGGGAGAAACTGTCACAATATGCAATGTAAATCAATCTGAGTTATACTGCTTTAAACTTAATGCAATATGCTCTCTGCTTCCAGTGCAGTTCTAATGCAAATTTACATATTGTTGACATAGACACACATGCCCATACATAAGTACACATGTGCACAGCCTGGGACACACACATGCGCAAATGCACACATGGGAAGGAACAAAACACAGACACACACACACACACACACACACACACACACACACACACACACACACACACACACACACACACACACACACACACACACACACACACACACACACACACACACACACACACACAAAAAGTGGCACATGTATGCGGAGACACGCAAGCATAAACACCCTATCTTTCTCTCTGTCATACACACACATGCACGCGCACAAACAGACAGCTACACACACACACACACACGCACACATGTGCACACACAGACACACAGACACAGACACACACACACACACACACACACACACACACAAAAGTCTATTGAGTATTTTTCCTTGCCAGGGCTTTTTTTGAGTAAGAAGATAATACAATTCCTTTTTTCTTATTTCCTTACAATACATCATTCAGTTCTGCCTTTTGCCTGCATGAAATTCATTTTCTAATGGAAATATTTGTTTTGTAAATCAAATATGTATTATGCACAGAATGCAAAGCACAAATTAAATTATGTTAATGAAATGAAAGAGATATGAAATGCATATTTCATGGACAAAACATAACCCCAGCGAACAGCCATTTCTTGATAAAATCTTTAAACACAATCTCATTCGGAGAAAGACATATTGCTAAGGCAGATAGCACCTCATTAAAATGGTCTCCTTTAATATCAGTGCTTAGTATATATAGGATTGTAAATAACCACTGGGGACGAGGAACCAATAATGAAATACTGTCTTTAATAGCTTGCCATTGATGTCAGCATAAAAAGTGTAGTAGAGGAATATTGGAAATTGGGTGCGCACACACATATAGTCAAAAGCTGTAAATGATTGCATATTTAAATAGAGCTGACTAAGGCAAAGATGATATAGATATTAGTAATAGGCAGAAAATTATGCTGACCTTACATAATTTGACAAAAAACCACACTGTTTTAAATTTTATATTGGTTACACTTAATGAATAATAGATTCCAGGGCTGTTGTTGTGCAGGCCATGATGTTAATAAAAGCTTTAGAATAGGGAGCCTCTCTGCCCAACTGACTAGCAAATGAACTAGACTGACTTTTCAGCAAAAAATAAATATAGCAATAAATAGGAAAAAAGAGGCCGAGATGGAGAGAGGAGAGAAAGACACAAAGGGACAGAACAACACCAAGGGGAAGTCAATGAGATTAAGGGTAGAGGAGGAGGAGAGGAAATATACAAGTGAAAGAGAGGAATGAAGGGATGAAGAGAGAAAGGATGAAAGTTAGTTAGAAATGGAAGTTAGTTATGGAAACACAAATACATAGATTACAGACCAATCTCCAACAGCTATACTGGCATCCACTCACACAAATAGCTTAAGTGTCCCATAACACTTCCAAGTGCACATGAGGATGCACATAACCTGCACTGAATCAACAGCTAGTGCAACGTCTGCAGTGTTGCTGATCACAACCAGGCCCAGATGAGACCAGTGAACCATAGTCAAGGAGTGGGGATGCAGTCCAACTCAGAGACTGTCCCAAATATACTGTACAAAAACATTCGTTTGTTTACATTTATAACATGAAATGTAGTCCACAATATTACATGAGCAGGGATGCAAGCATACACACATAGAAGTTATACATGGATGGACGTTTTTAATGTTATTTTCTGTGTCTCACTTTAATGCTTCACCAGAACATTTAACCTTTAGCCTTGTCTATTGGGCACACCTGAATTCAATTGAAGTGCACTGCAATAAAGGGATGTGTGCACATACACACACACACACACACACACACACACACACACACACACACACACACACACACACACACACACACACACACACACACACACACACACACACACACACACACACACACACACACACACACACACACACACACACACACACACACAAACAGAGAAAGAGAGAGAAAGAAAGAAAGACTAACACAGAGAGATAGAGATAGAGAGCGAGAGAAAGAGAGAGTGAGACAGACAGACAGAGAGAGAGGGAGAGGGGGGGGGGCAGTGTTTGGGCATAAGGTTGAGTGTTTGACCTGGCTTATTGTGGATGATGTCAAATATCTTAATTGTCCCATAATGCTCAATTACCAGCTGTTGTGAATAAAGCATGGATTTAGATTAAAATGGTAACCTGGTTAGACTACAGAAGATGACATTCCTCACCTGACTGGGCAGTGAGGGGGCAGAGCAAGACAATGAGGCTGTACATCTCCTATTCATGGCATGACATGACATTTGTGAAATGATTCAGGATAATATATCTACTAAAACTTCATTAACGGCTTTACCCTAAACATTGTTTCTTTCTAAGACACAGATTGATTTGAATCAACAAAGTGAGATAAATTGTCAAGGCTCTCACTTTGGGTTGTCTGAAATGGTGCCCATGAGTGGCTCTAATACATCTCAAAGGCACAGTGAGCCCATGTCGTCCTCACAGATGCTTCCTTTTGGGACTCCAAGAAACGGCTATGAATTGTACATTACTTGATTTCAGTCAAAATGCAAATGACTTTATATGACTTTAATGCCACCAGGTGCACAGAACTTTTCATCTGACACACAGACAAAATCCTCTCGACTCTGACATTAGCCAGAGAGCACAGTCATGACTGCAGATCTTCTGCACGGCGAGGCAATGGCTTAATTTTGTGTCCTTCTACTGCTGTATTAATTGCTATTTAAGCATTAGTCAACCATTCAGCTGCTGTTGTCAGTGGCCTGTCAAACCGCACTGCTCCCATTAGCACACTCTGTGCAAAATGACTTAACGACTGAAAAACTCAAACTTTTTTCAATGTTTTTGAGTTCATGGACAGTTACATAACATCGATGGTATCCAACCAGTTGGCTTGAAACCCCCACGAGAACACAATGGCACTGGCATGTAAACACCAGTTTAGAAACGCTGGCATAACAACAGTGGCCACATTCTACGGAACATATTTTTTAATCATTGTTCGGAGAAGGGCATGGATTTTTCTAAAAAACCTTTCAATGTCATCCCCAAGGCTTTATCCGGTACAAATAATCTGATTAACCCATTTTAATTGTGTTTTCAATAATTGTCATTCTGCATCTCTTCAGCCAAAGGGGCGGGCATGCTAGCATGGGGATGGGGATCGAGAGAGAAAGAAAGGCAGAGAGAGAGAGAGAGGGAGAGAGAAAGAGAGAGAGAGAAAGAGAGAGAAAGACAGAGAGAAACGCAGTCTAACTGAGAGAAAGTGAACGTATATGACAGAGTGCACACAGAAGGGCAGGGCCAAGTGGAGAGGCAGGATGCTGCAGATAGGGGGAGGATAGAAACTTGAGCTGAGGTCACCACACACAATCTCTCCCCATCAACCTCCCATTACACACCTAATTTCACTGCTGCTTCCCTCCCATCACCCTTGGCCAGCCGGCGGCCCCATCCCCTGCACGTCTCACTAAGAACAGGCAGGGCGCTCCGGCAGGTCAAGGTACGCCTCTGGAAAACAACATGGCAGCAGCCAGGACAACAGCAATCAATAGTGCTATTGGACGGCAAGTCCATCACATCACGCCATTAGATATATTGCTTTCCGATGCAGATAAATGATGCACTGAATGCAGGATTAACAGCCTGGCTACGCTGAGAAGTCCTGGTCGGCTATGGCCTGGTCAGACTGGTGGACAGTAAGTCAACCATTTCGAGTAATTCAAGGATACGTTTACAAGACAAAAAGCAAAGCTCACGAGGCCGAAGAGCTACATGATGTAAGATTTAACCTAAAAATTCCCAAAACATGATGAAGTGAAAGGTCTAAAATCACGCTGGAAATAAAGGCAGCCTACACCTGTCCAGCTAGCTGCTGTGGCTGTAGCTGATGCCTATTGATCCCAGTCAGAAACCCTGTATAGTACACTTTACTGTGCGGGTCAACACAGATTCAACTATATTGTCATCTTTCAGAGATCATAGCTCATAACATGCATTTAGCATCTAATCAAAAGTGCAAATTGAATGGAATTACATTCAGTTTAGCATAGAGAAGGCAAGTACAACAGCATAGACAGTAGATTCTAATATTATATGTACAGCGCTGTAGCAGGGGGTTGTGGTGTGGGGGCCTGTGCCATCCCAGTATAAAAATGGTGTTCATAAAAGGGCTTCACCTGATTCTATAACCTACAATAAGCATTTATGAATTGAACTAGTTGACTTTTGTGTGCCTTGATTGCATGATTGAATGGCTTGACTGCTTGATTGAATGGCTATTGATTGCTTCATATGTGGGTTCACATACACAATGTATGCATTATTCTATCATATTGTAGATAGTTGGAAATAATCTGAATACTTTAGTAGGCTACGTCACTGTTTGTGGCTGGGTGAACCTGTGAGTGAATTGCATTTGCTCTGAAGACCCATCTGGCTATCCTCCAACTCAAAGCCATTTCCAAAATCACCAAAAAGTGCAGGAACCAATCACAACTGCTTAGTCGGTATGGGACGGGCTTTTGTACAATGATAGAGCAGCATTGTTGAACAAAACCAATGGTTGTGCTGACAGTGTCAGCATTAAATGTCACGGACATGTATCTTCTATGGAATTGAGTACACAGCTCCATTTAAGACATGTTCATAAGAAAGATGTGTTTGCTGTATTTGAAAAGACTGAGTAAGAGTTATTGTACCAATTTAAGTTTAATTTGGTTTTGCCCAACAGAAGTAAACGAAGGGTCCCCAGAGCAATTCTCTTTTGAGAATCGATCTGGTGCTAGCTAGGCTAACCTCTCCAAACCCACTTCTTAAACAAATGAGAAACAATATACTCTGTGCCATGGATGGCCTCTATGCACATCATTTGTTTATGCTAATAGTTGTCAATGTAGCGGGCAATGTACATTCTAAATCCTTTTTCCCGTTTGCTAGAGGCAGTGGCACACACAACATTTTCACAAGTCGGTACATTACCTTGAGGCGAGGTAGGCCTTAAAGACAACGATAGAAAAGACCCATATCTGTCAATGTATGATGTAATCAGGAAGTTGATCTGCTAGTATTAGTGAATCTGGAATTGTGATTGTGTACTGAGCGTATTGGCAGTAAATTGTGTTAGCAAGGAGGCTAAACCCCATAGATGCTATTTTTTTGTCACTAGCACTCAATCATATTTTTGAGTTGTCGTGCATCACTCCATCACTTTACCTTGAGACTGGAGAAATATGGATTTCAGTGTTACAGTTCCTACTTACAATGATGTAAAAATTGTCATTTTGCGTCATTATAAGCAGGAAGTCCGATATCTTTACAGACAGGTTGAGACTACAAACACTCATTCCTCTTTTTTCCAGGGGGTGTTACCCACTCACTCTACAGACTTATTACAGATCAGTGGGTGGGACTTCACTTGCAGAAACTAAAACTAGCAGGCTATCCGCCGTCTTCATTTTAAGCTAAGCTAACAGGCTAGGCCCATGCTCTGCGGAGAAAGCTTATAAGTAATGTTAATGGCGGATGGTCATTTTGGACTGGCCCTCGCGATATCAGCTTGAAGATAAGTAGTCTTATGCTGCTTTCGAGTGCAATGGGACGTAGGAAGTGTACTAGCTCCTACTTTAAAGCGTTCCAGGTAATTGAAGTGGAATGTAAACAGAAGGCATGGATGCACTGGGTAACATTGGTTGACACATAGCGGTCTTCTAACTAAAACATCTTCACTGTTCTGGAGCCGTAAAAGCGCTGCATATCGCTATATAACTGGGTATATACTTACTTTTACCCATATGTTTTCATTCTAACAGGTAATAATGACAACACTTCACACCATAATATGAAAAAACTAATTGTGTTAAAATTGCAGCGTCTAAAACAACCCTACACGTAGAGAAGTAAAGTTTATAGTCTATTCGTTGAAGTATTCAAGTATTATAGTATTGAAGTATTATAGTAAGTGAGGTCGGGTAGGTCGAGCTCCCCCGACTTTGCCGATAGGAGGTTCCACTTCAGCAGGCATTCCAGTGCACTTTTCCCACGTCCCATATGCACTCGAACGCAGCATTATTCACAAATTATCGTACAAACTAGTAACACATTAAATATATAAAATGTGATTTTCGTACACACAAGTAGCCTTATGATGGTTTGCAAAATAGTGATTTTTGAAAAATTCCTTATGAGGACTGAACCTTCAATATATGGCCAAAAGATTGAGTGCAACATACAACAACAATATTTAAAATTTTAGAAAATGTATTAATGCCAAATTGTTACATTACTCTGTGTGCTTGTAGCAACTTCCTGGGGCAGTGGCTTGGTAGGACAGCGAAAAGCAGTGAAAGGCAGGGATTTCTGGGTTGTTGGCTTTCATCCACATGAGCCAAAAATACATTTTGTGTTTGTCTTTTTTCCCGTCTCAGAGAGAGAATGATGCACGGGCATTCAAAATATGACAATACAAAGCTTAATGCAAATGGGCGAAATTCCCTTTTAACTAATTGAATGCCGCATTGTTTTTGGAAGCTATGTCCCAGAGTGCCGGCAAGCTAGATCGTTGTTGACTATTTTTGTAGAGCCACAGCGTATTCTATGTTATAGTTATGGACATATACTATGGCTCATTTGAAAGGTAAGACTCTGAGCTCTCAGGGGGTGAAAACCGTTTATCTCTACGTGTCTCCATTCCTGAGAAATCGCAAGCTAAACAGTGGCTAGTTTTCATCAAAATCCCTGTTGTTCCTCTAGAAACGGAGATATAAGCCACTTAAGACAGACGTACATTTCCGGATTGTAGGATTTCATGAGTTTTTAATCGTCATCTACTTCAGTTCTCTTCATGATAGACTTCCAAAAATCACACATAAGGTGAGTTAGAGTGTCTAGTTTCGTAATTTAAAAAAAAAGCGAAAAACGCAATATTGCGTTGTTGGCACTCTACGCATGGGAGCTAAAAACGCAATATTACGTTGTTGGCACTCAATGAGTTAAGGAGTCGGGAGCAGTTGTCGACGCACAGTGCTGTGCAGCACTATGTAGCGCGACATTTTGAACATACATTTTTGTTTCTATCTTTTTTTCTGTCGCTCATGTTGTTCTGCAACTTTGAACGAGAAATATGACGCAATAAACCAGGATATATATATAACGGATTCAGTGTGGACATGGAGAGCATTCAAGGCTACAAGACAGTTGATTGCTCACATGCAGTTGGCACGCGCTGTAATTGGGACTCGCCTTTTAATCAATGTCTTACGATAAATAGTGGCTATTGCTTAACAACGGCTTTAACACATAAACATCATTATCAAAAGCTACTGTATGAAGAGAAATGAAAGAACATGCAAATTTGCTCCACTCTTTATGGCAGTTTTTCAGTGTTAGCACAAATGCAAAAATGATTACAATGACATGGTAGCTGATTTTACCTTTTCTCCTCAAGGTCAACTGATCTCCATGTTTCTTCCATCTCCATGACGTGGGGAATGTGGGCCTATATTATACATGAAATACAACTGTGAATCTCTTAGGGTCATCAAATTCACAACTTAACAAACATGCACTAATTGCCAGTGTTCCCAGCAATAATAAGTCTGTATAAAACATATTTTTTACAATATTTTTCAGTGCTGTTTCCTGCTTGAATGTAAACACCATTACTTTGAGTTGCTGCTTTAGAAGGCATTGGATTTGTTTAGAATGGTGCAAACATACTGAGCATTCCCACCCACATCTAAACCACATTTCTGTATGGATGCTTGTAGACTTTTAATATACATCTGGCTCCGTGAGACTGGTGGGATCTAGAACACTTGGAAACAAACTAAGAACCTAACTAACAACAGTACTTCATTGTGTTTGAATGCTCAACCCAGAATAATAAAAAGAAAGTGAGATTTTTGGAGTGTGCAACTAACATTTGGAAAGAGCACAAGACACTCATACATGACTTACACAACAGGTTCTTTGTATACAATAACAATCAAAAGAGAAAAAAATGTTTCAAGGCCAAGGCACTCGACAATATACACAAAAGAAGACAGTCTCATTATATTTTTAAATGTAAGCTCAAAGGAATCTAAAGAAATAATGTCATCTAACTAACCTATTCACATTGTAAATGCAAAGCAGCTGCATGATTTAACATCTGACACAGCCTTCTTTTCTAATAGAGCGTCATTTAAAGGCTCCATATGTCCAGGACTTCTCCTCTACGCATCCCCTAGAGTTTAAACAAAGGGATTTTGTGATGACTGGACACATTGTGCCAGGCAGAAGAACAGCGGCAGAGGAATGACAATACAATAAGACTCTTTTTATGGGCTAAATATGGAACTACATGAGTAAGATGCAAAGTTAAAATAGGATTGAGGATAGGCAATTAACACTGTTTCCTAGCTTTCCTTTTGAATGTTGATAGAGGGGAACTCTGAAAAAAAAAAGAACAACCCTATATTTGGTGGTAGAAAGAGGTGACCTTGTTAGGTAATTAACATTTTCGCCTCAGTTTAATTAGAGAGCCAAATCAATTCAAAATAGGTATGAAATGGGCAAGGCGATCAAAAAAGAAAAAAAAGAGGGAAAATGCTCCTGCTAAAACTCTGTTCTAATTGTATGAAAGCATTAAAAATGCACCTGTTCACAAGTAAATTGCCTCACTCCCCAAACCCCACAGAGACCCGGCTCTATTCAAAATAGCATCAAGTGTTAAGATAGCTATTTACGTGCTTGGTTACATGCAATGGAACGAGGAAAGCTGAAAAAAAGAGAAAGACAAATTATTTTCCTTGTCTAAGTCCCCTTGTTAAGATTCAAAACAATGCTTCAAACTTTTCCGATTTGGAGCTCTATGTCTCAGTTGGCCCTGCCTTTGCCAGCCAAACTCTGGCTTAACCCCCTTTGGTGTTGAATGAACATCTTCCTCCCAGTCATAATCACTTCTCAGAGTTGTTTATTTTTTTTTTCCTTTAAATCCCTAAGATGATATTTGCATCTGAGCCAAAAATAAAAGCGGGGCTCTTGTCAGCGAATGAATGACAGCCGAGTGACAGTGCGTGTGGATGAATCATATATTCATCAGAGATTTAATTGAGATTGGCTACATAGGGTCACAGAGTTAACGTAGCAAGGACGCACTAGGATTTATAATCATGATTGATGATGTGACAATGCCAGGCTGTCGCCACTGCCGAACGCGCCCGGGCTGGACCACCGCGGCCACCCACGGCCTGCTGGGAAGGGAGGGGAGGACTGGTCCGTCTCAGCTGTCTAACCTGACAACGCCAACCTGAGCGCCACGCCACGCCACACTGACAACAGACAACAGACAACAACGCCAACCAAAAGCCATCGCCGACGCACTTCAAGGTGATGTGAGCTGGAGAGGAGCTCCAGGGGTCGGGGGAAAGGTCGAGTGGTAAGGGAGAGGGACCAGGGGCCGAGGTCAGAGGTGGGCAGTGCTGCTGAAGAGCCCAAGAGCCGCCGGTTCGATGATGGTGCCAATTTCAAACGATTTTCCGGTAAACAGCCAGTGGGATATATAGGTAGTATACCATGTCTCTCTCGCGCTCGAGTGCTCATTGAGAGGGGCCTGCACTAAAACCTTCCATCTCAGCAAACAAACAATGCTTCACACGGTGTCACTGTCAATACCAGAGAGGGTGAAACACAAAGAGAAACACATAGCAGCTGCAAAAAGGCCCGTTCGTGTCTGCACTTGGCCCCCATAAACTGCAGCTTGCAGCAGGTCCAGAGGATGTGGAGGGTCTCATAATTGGCCACAAGTGATGCTCTAATAATGCGCATGTAACCTCCAGACCTCTCGAGAGGGTCCTTTCTCTCTTTTGGAGAAAGAGGAGGAGAGACAGCGAGAGGAATGAAGAGAGAGCGAGGAGGGGAAAAAACAGGAGCCGCACATGAAAAGGAGCGAAGGAGAACAAAACCACTCCACCTTGCTCGAGCCTGGGTCCGATTGGCAGCGCTTCATCCGGCTGCAATTATATCGACTAATTAGAGTTGGACAATTTCTTGTTTGAAGTATAAAGAGATGACAATGAAGGGCATGTGAAAAGCTATAATTCAGAGCCAAACGCCGTCAAAAATCCACCCTAATCCCGCACTACCGTGGACCCCTACGATAACATACAGCACCCACCATGTCCTCCATTTCTTCCTCTTTTTTTGGCTCTTTTTTTATTTTATACCATCTGGCCCTCTCATCTCCCCCATAAAAAAGGAAAACTAATTCATGTTCGGAGTCATCGGCATGATGAATAGTGTAGGTCCAGGTGCTACGCGAGTAAAAAACGGAACGAGGGAAGGAGAGTGAGGGAGAGGGAGAAATTATATATGTACATCATCTCCCATTGTAAACAAGGCTGCTTTTTCAACTCAATGATTAGAGCAAGGGGCTTATTCCACAATGTGCACCCCTCTCTGCAGTGTTAATAATTAGATATTTAATTCGTTATTGGATACAGGCTGTGATGCGCTCCACAGACCAAAAATGGTGGAAGACGAAGGGGAGGGCTGGAAATGATGGAGGGAAGGAGAGAGGGAGAGAGAGAGAAAAGGAGGGGGGGAAGACAGGAGGCTTTTTTACGGCCTCCTCTTTTTTTGTATCATATGAAGGTCACAATGCGATGTGATTGTTTGGCTCAGCAGCAGTGAATTATGCCAGCCAGACAAGCTTTTAACCCATGTTGCCTTCAGTCTCAGGCACACAAGATGTCTCTCTCTCTCTCCCTCTCTCTCTCCCTTTCTCTCTCTCCCTCACTCTTTAAACAGTTTTCTATTGAAGAGGATTCAATCACCATAATGAATCTGAGGCCAGGCGGCAATCTTCTCCACAGAAAGAATTTCTAAAAGGTTATAGAATTTGTAAAATGAACAGCTCGGAGGAAGTAAATGGTTGTGTGTGCACACTTGTGTGTATGTGTGAACCTGCGTGTGTGTGTGTGTGTATACGTGTGTATACAGGGAGGGGGGAAATCAATTATCCCAGGACATGAGGCAGTCATAATATTTAGTGCACATCATTCACTGTCCTCAGGTAAGGCAGAAGACGTGTGCGGACGAGGAGGGGATGTTTATTTTTGGGAGGTGACTGAGGGTTGAGGAGCGGGGAGGAGCTGCCTGAGTGTGTGACAGTGACGTGTGTGTGTGTGTGTGTGTGTGAGTAGTTGGGGGGTTGTCCTATGCCACGCCCGGCGGGCATAGGCAGGCTGGCACTGGAGCGTGAGAGGGAGACGCCCCTGACTGGGGCTCATAATCATATGCTAGATTAGGTTAAGTGGTGCACAAGCCCGTCAGTAATGCAGCACACTATCTCCCAGGGATACTGATTCATCTCTTTCCCCTCATACACACACACACACACACACACACACACACACTTGCATACACAAATCACTCCTTGCTGCTATGATACACGAGGAGAACAACACACACACACACACACACACACACACACACACGAAGTGTCTCATTGAGAGCACACTAAATTATAATGCACTAAGCCCTGTCTGACTAATAAGCACTCCTAGATACATACATAGATATTTGTACAACATCTTGTCGTGAGTAACATTATACAACATTTCCCTGTCCATGTCTGACCACGCACGGCAGTCACAACACTTGTCAACTCTCATCTTGGCTTTCCCACCCACCTCCCAACACACACACACACACACACACACACACACACACACAGACAATCAGAGGACGGTCCGGCGTGAGATGATGCATGAGGGTCTGTGTCGAGCCTTCCCTTCGAATCTTAACCAGTGACGGACGCGACGTCTCGCCGGGGTCCCCAGCCCAATCACGCGCCCTCACCCTCGGCTGACACGGTGGCGCTCCGTCAACGTCAGGCGCGAGCGCCCGCCCGCCCGCACGCCCGTGTGTCCGCACCAGCGCCGTCGTCAATCCTGTCAGTCGGTGGCCTGCCAGAACGCCACGTCGTTAGCGCCCGGCGACTGATGAACACGCCCGCACGCCAACCCCCATCTGACCCAAATGGCACATGTTAACTTCCCCAAGCACAGAGCACATCATATGTGTACGTGTGCGTGTGTGTGTGTGTGTGTGTGTGTGTGTGTGTGTGTGTGTGTGTGTGTGTGTGTGTGTGTGTGTGTGTGTGTGTGTGTGTCTTAGACATTACAGCAGAGCAGCATTAGGCATGATGAACTCAGGCTGACACAGGACGGTGAGACGGACAGACGAACGGGCGGACGGGCGGATGGACGGATGAGGGGCAGGCCGCGGTGCGGTGGAGGCAGGGTGGTGGTGAACATGGGGAGCGACAGGGCCCTGTAGCTCATCAGTGTCAGTCCTGAAAAGGTTCCGGGATGAATGAGTGCAGGGAATCAAAGGGAGATTACACGTCTGACCATGTATCATCCTCGATATATTGAACGCAGCCTTTTGTGGAGATCGAGCGCTTATAAAAAGTGGTATTGTGCTCGGCTGAAAGGACCGCGCGGGCTCTCTGCATGACTAATCTGTCTCCCTGCATTATTTTATTCAATCTTCGCCGACTTTATGTCTTTGACATTTTTGCTACACTCAGTAAGTTTGAGTTGAATGGACAATTTTAAAGATTTTTAAAGGCATTCGCCGGGGCCCATGTGCAGAGAACAAAAAAAGGGACTATCTCTTTGTTTCAATGCATAATTTATTACTAAAAATGGTCCTTTGACTAATTCCAGCAGGCAGGAGAAAGTCTCGAACATGTTCTTTTTACTCTCCATATTGAAAGGCGTGTTGGATTTCTAAAGGGAGACACTTGATAATGCCTAAAAGAGATTTATTTTTTCCCCCATTTCACCTCTACCTTGACGCACACATGGGCACACATCCACATGCACGTTATTCACACACACACACACACACACACACACACACACACACACACACACAAACACACACACATCCACATGCACGTTATTCACAGGCATATTCCTGAAGTCCAAATGCAAGGTGATAGCTACATCAATGTGCTATTCATAGTCCTTCTTGCCACCACTGCTAACAAAACAGTTAAGAGTCAATGAGCTGCTTTTACATTCATGAGGATTACTGACATCTGCTTTGCATTTCATGCAAATCACAGAGACACTTACGGAACTCAGGTTACAGTAGAGACTATGGCATCTCTCTCTGATGGCACTTCAAACACTTTTGCCGGGCAGATAATAAGGGGCTGAAAAAGGGAATACACACAAACAGCCACGCATAAATACACTTGCGAGCACAAACATAGTGTCTCTCACACACACACACACACACGTATAAATACACTCACAAGCACAAACATAGTCTCTGACACAAACACACACTCAACAGGAAGGCTACAAAAACAGGAAAATATGATTGCCACAACAGCATGAGGAGAGCAGTAGCATTAAGAGATTAGCTTAAGTCGATAAGCAATCACGATTTGAACATTTGATCATTAATCTATCCTGTTAAATTGATTATAGTCGTACATGGCACAGGTGGGGGTGTTAACCACACCTGGCCACATATGGTCGGGCGCGTACCTCAGCAGAACAGACAGACAGAGAGACGGACACATGGCCAGGTACACCTGTTCCCCGTAATCATCCCCATCATATCATCTCAGCACATGTGAGGTCCCTGCCTCAGGTCCCATGCCTCCACGTTAATCTGGCCAGGTGTGCAGCTGGGAAGCCTGCTGAGAGGGAGAGACAACCAGAGGCTCTACAATACAAAAACACACACCGCACAGGCTTAGCCTCACACACTCACACAGGAAGGATTTTACAGTATTAATAGGTGTTATGTCATTGTATGTAAACTGAATGTACCTTTCAGCAGTATTAAAAAAGACTACTAATGGCCTTCGCTACACACGAACTTTAGAGTTTGTGTTATGACAAACTATAGCGTAGTATCAGTAATTAAAAAATGCAATTAGACTATTGATTTAGTCAAAACATTAAATTCATTAAAAAAACGCACTTTGACATGTAAATGTGAGGTCACATGGGAAAAAAAGAGTAAATATGTTTGCACAAACAAAGGTAAATGCACTTTCCTTCAAATTTCTAATGTTCATTTTTAACATTCTGCTTTTTCTCACGGTTTGTCGACTGAGCTTAAAAACTGTACGGACATTAGATTGCATAGATTGCCCTCAGAAACATTACAGCATCCAATGTCCAGATAAAAAATGCAGCCATTCATATAGTCAAAACCACTGCTTTAGCCCTAGACCTGTGTGATCATCACACTATCAGCACAGTTCAAAGTGAGCTGACCAGAGAAGCAGTCCCCTGGTATTACACACCAGCACATCATCATAATATCACATCACTCTCCAATCCTCTCAACAGCAGCTGATGGAGCCCATCGTATGCAAGACAGGTGTCTTTGGGAATGTATCCGTGCATGTGCCTTCCTTTATCTGCGTGTGTTGGTGTGTGTTGGTGTGTGCACCAGGTAGAGCGGACAGTTGATGAGCTTGTCATCCCTGATTATGTCACTGCGGGCTGGACGGAGTTGACAGAGCAGGCGAGGGCAATCACTACACCGCCGCTAACAGGGGGGGAAGGCAGGCTGGAGCACGCTGCTTTAACTCACTGTCTCTCTCTCTCTGTCTCTCTCTCTCTCTCTCTCTCTCTCTCTCTCTCTCTCTGTGTGTGTCTCATGAGGGGCAGGCCTACCCCCCCCCCCCCCCTGGAGTAAAGATATGGCGTCCATGCTGTAAGAGCTCTCCAGGATTTGAGGGATGAAGCGAGGAGAAAGAGACTCTTTAAAAGGCACAGGCCAGCGCTCGTAGACACGAGCGCCGCAGAGAAGCTAATCGCCCTGTGATCTTTTAAACACGCTATGCTATGTTCAACGGCAGCTTGAGAACTCATTTAAGGCCTCCCAAGAGTGTGGGGTGGGGAGTGTGTGTGAGTGAGGGGGGATGGGGGAGGGGAGGGGGGCAGGGGGGAGGGTGGCTGAGGGAGGCGTGCAGAAATTACCCAGCACTAAACTGCTAAAGTCAGGCTAACGTGCTGATTTATTCAGCAGAAACAAAAGACCAAGGGAGGGTTTTAAGAGATTCATATCACCGCTAGAGACATCTCGGTGGAGCTTGGTGTGTGTGAACGTGCGAATGCGTGTGCGTGCTTGAGTGTGTATGTGTGTGTGTATGTGTGTGTGTGCGTGTGTGTATGTGTGTGTGTAAGTGTGTATGTGTGTGTATGTGTGTGTGTAAGTGTGCGTGTGTGTGTGTGTGTGTGTGTTTCTGTGGTGAAGTGAACTGAGCCGAACACCCACCTGGTTTCACAGAGATCCCCCAAGACATTACAGGCTGTTTTAAAAACAAAACGGCATTCGAGACTTTATCTTAGCTCTCGTCTCCACTCAAAGTGCAGGGCTCTGTGAAAGCAACACTGGGCTTTTTGCCGAGCTCTTATGATTATTAGTATTATTATTATTATTTTAGAAAAAGCAGTGCAGAGAGCTGCCTGCGTCGGGTCCCCGTAAACAAATCTATTATTGGTGATGAATTGCATAATAACGCAGGCATAATGCGTTTTCCCTCGCAGAACTGTTTTGAGGTGCTGAACTGGAAAAAGTACCCCCGTCTGTAAAATTTGAATAAACACACACACACAGGCAGAAGACAGGAGATTCTCCCTAGCGCCAGCAGGGCTTGCTGTGCTGTGAGAGCACCGAGGGCCACATTCTTTTAAGCATAGTTAATGAAACTCCCAGCCCAATCCATCCATCTTGGTGCCCGTCACCTTCTTTAATGTCTTGTGCCGCGGCTCACTCAATCTGCGCCGTGGCCCGGAACGCAATACCAGCGCCAAAATAACGCAAACCTAGCGAGAGATGACAGAGACACTGGGAGAGGATACCCAAAGCAAACAATAACAAATACACAAACCTGGATATGAAATGAGCTCTCAACCCTGAGAATATAGAAGATATGTTCAAATATCTGACAATATACTGTGACAAAACCGTGAACGATTTCTAACAAAGTGTTGAGAAGATTGCTCACTGCAGCCTAAAGATATAAACCATACGTTAGATGGTTTAATCAAGTATGCTAAATATCACCCAGTAAGTGAAATTCAAGCTGCATTATAAGAAAAACAACATTATAATAATGTAAATAACTGATGATAAATAATGCAGCTCAATGAGGGAAGCAGAATAATTGACCAAAAAAACAGATATTTAATTTCAGTGTGGTAGGAAGCAAGAGTGTACTGTGATGTTGTCATGCTTGTTGTTATTTGTACACTTCTCTACTTCATTTCAGAGATACCTCAGAATGTTTGGATTCAGAAACGTAGCAGATGAGAACTGTTGCACTTCAACTCTGCTGTACTACAAGGAACGTACAGAACATCACATTAATCATTCATGCTAATATTGACTTCAGAATGTTTCACTTTTATACTCCTCTCAATAGACCTACACAAATACAACATTAGAAAAAGTAAACTCCATTGCAATATAAATTGGGAGCTTTTGTTTACCTTTGGTACAGCATTGCACATGATGCAAAACAGCATGGAGACATTACTCATGTTGGCATGAAGACCAACCCAAGTTTTGTCTCTGGAGATATAGGTCAGTCCTACCCAAAGTTCAAGCCCTCTCAGGAGCTGGTCGTTGTTGCCGATGACTGAACACACACCCCCACAGAAACGACTCACTGGCACAGCCACACTCCACCATATTACACATGAGTGACTCACATCCACAACCATTCTAGTACACATACACTCCGTCACCCACAGTCACCCACCGACTGACATACACACACACACGCATAAATACACACAAAGCGTGTGACGTGTGTTTGTGCTTGAGAAGATCACGCCCACACAGCCAGGCGTGTGTGTGAGTAGTGCGAGGCCCGGTGGGGAGCCCTTCCGCCACGCGGCTTCCAGCAGCTTCCTCCGAGAGAGAACAGAACGGGCACGGGAGCCCCCCCCGCCCCCGCACCCCCCGCACCCCCGCACCCCCGCACCGCCACCCCTGTGTCACACAACACGGCTGCCGAGACAAGACGAGACCAGACGCACGTCATCTCCTTTGGTCTGGGCCATTAAGTGGCGCGTGGGGGGGGGGGGGGACGTGCGGTATCACAGCGCGACAACCATCTCACATCAATTCCCCTCCTCACATCGGCTGCCGGCCTCTTGGTACGGTCGCCAACCAGCGAGGCCTCAATTCACACCCTCACACATGCTCAAGCACACACACTCACATGTACACATGGATATGTATACACACACGCACAAACACACACACGCACACACACACATATATATAAACATATTCATACACAGCCCTGCATTCATACATAAAAATACACATCCACACAAATGAACACTCAAAGATGCAAACAGCCACATACACACAAATATACACTCTTTGACAGAAAACACACGCATGCCACACACAATCACACACGCACGCTCACACACACGCACGCACACACACACACACACACACACCCTCCCAGTCAGGAGCAGATGCTGTTTAGCTGTGGTAATTTAAATATATTTTTGGGTCAATCACGCTCTCGCCAGAGACGCTTCCACGCCTCCATGTGCCGAACAATTTAAATTTTTAATATTCCATTTAAATATATGGGCCACCTCTGAGGCAATTTCACAATGCCAAAAGCCCCGTTGATTTATGTGCTTGAAACAAAAGCCCTCGCTGTCTGCTCCCCATATCTACTCTTAGCTCCCCTGCTATTGTTATCTTTAAACCATTTCACCTTAAGAAAGAATCAATAAAAACAATTATGAGATCCAGAGGAATCCAAGGACTGTACACTGCTCCCTCCTGTGCTGCTCTCTCTCTCTCCCTCTCTCCCTTTCTCTTCCTTTTCTCCTCTTCTTTCGCTCTATCTGTCTCCTCTGTCTATCTGTCTCCCGTTCCTCTCTCATTCTCTCTTTCTCCTTGGCGACACACAGGGTATAATATTTAATTACGCTTTATAATTTATGCAGGTTATCAAAACTGTGAGAGCATCATTTTATGTACATTGCGCAAATTGCTTTTTCCCCCCTTTTTCTAGGGGGTGGTGGGGTGGAGAGGCGCAGGGAGGGGTGGACCAGGGTGGAGAAAATTCTTTGCAGGCATAGACAAAGATATTGAAGCCGGGTGCAAATGTGAAATGAATAAACAGGCTGGATCTCTTCTTCAAGGGCCTAAATGAGATCTGTAGGAAATAATTTAAACCGGCGATAGGCCCATTCATCACGGGCGAGAGAGAAAGAGGGAGAGCGAGTGGTGCCCCTGGCCCTGGCTACAGCCACAGCCACACAGCTCCACAGACACAGAGCCGCTGCCTGCCTGCCTGCCTGCCTGCCTGCCTGCCTGCCTGCCTGCCTGCCTGCCTGCCACCGCGGGAGTGCCATCACACTACACCACACCACACCACACCACGGCACACCACACCACACCATGCCACGGCACGGCACACCGCTCAGGATAGCTGGCAGCTCTGCCCCTCAGCCAGACACAAACGCTGGGAGTCTGTCTGTCTCTCTCTCTGTCTGTCTCTCTCTCTCTGTCTGTCTCTCCCATAAACACACACACACACAAGCACACACACAAGCACACACATATACAAATACAGAGGAGAGAGGGACAGCCAGGGAAGAAGGCACACACATACACACACACACACAGACTCGCGTAGACAAATGTAGTCAATCACAAACACTCATGAGAAATATATCCGTGCTCATTGAGAGAGCATCTCATTACTTGGTGGTAGAACATTACAGTGAAGAGTGGCCAGCCAAGATGACTAAGTGAGCAGACAGGTAGTTGATGTTGAGTGGATATATATATATATATATATATATATATGCGTTCACAACTTTCCGCTAGTTGCATACTGTCCACACACAGGGCCTGTGTTATTATACAGTCACCGTGACTCAATAGAATATGCAAGTGATACCACTAATGATATCAGATGCTGTGATAAAACCAAGAGAAGAGACGTGACATTTCTCATGTCTGCTTAGCATCCCTTGAGCCATTCTGAGTGTCACTCCAGTCGCACGTGTGTGTGTGTGTGTGTGTGTGTGTGTGTGTGTGTGTGTGGAGGGGTGGGGGGGGGGGGGGGGGTTGTCTGCAGCTTGGGGCACACAGGGACACACCTGTCTTAGCATCACATCAAGCCCCAGCTGTTCCTATGCTAAATCCAGGTATGCCCATTTCAGAGAGGCACATCATTACAATGATTAATTATTTTCACTCTAATACTCTTTAATACTATTAGCAAGCTGTTGTCCTAGACAGACAGCATGAGGCGATCTAGAGTCTATCCGGTGAGGACAAGGATCAAGCTTTCACACCCAGGACGCCATTAAGAGCCATACTAATTGGCATCCATCCTTACAATACAGCCCCTCACTGTATCAGATTTACATCTGGTAACCTATAGCGTTGCATTACATAATGCATCATTCATAACATGCTTCCAATTCAATACACTGAAATGCATTCTTAAAATACATTTTTAACAGCAATTACTGTGATGCATAACCTTTAAGCTTGCACAGAAGCGCACATCACATAAACATTTGTACCATCAGTAGGTGTCAAAATTACCCTAAGAGCACAGTAGTCTCAGTGCTCAACAACTGTGTGTGTCTTTGTATGTTTGTGTATGTGTGTCTTTGTATGTGTGTGTGTGTGTGTGTGTGTGTGTGTGTGTGTGTGTGTGTGTGTGTGTGTGTGTGTGTGTGTGTGTGTGTGTGTGTGTGTGTGTGTGATGCATGCTGTGAATCTGACTGCAGGGCAGCGGGGTCTTGGGGGTTTTAAATGTCAATGACCTCCGGGCTCAGCCTTCTCCTCCCCAACACACATCAGTCAGCACACATGATGCTGCTCTCCAACTGTCACTGTCGCTTCCATTCATCACTGGGCTTAATTGAGTTAATTTTTCATTTAAACTAGCAGAATGTGGGCGACGACACCGTGCAAAGGGGACAGCGTCGCGTGACCCACTCCCTGTGTTTCTTTTTTCCCTCCTCCTTTTTTCTTCTTATCTCTCCCTGGCTCTATCTCTCTCTCCATTTCTCCTCCTCTGTCTGTCTCCCTCCGTTCTTCAACCCATTTCTCCTGATCCCATTTCTGCCCCTTTCGTCAGCTTTTTTTCTCCACAGCCTATTTTCATTGGTTTACACCAACCCCCCCGCCACCCCCCCCCCCCAAAAAAAAAGAAGCCATCTCTATCAAAACAGCAGCAGACATTAGCCTGTATATCTGTATATTTTTAAATACGTGCACTCATTAAAACAAATTGAGGCGTATTGGGAAACACACCCACATGTGCACGGTCCTGATTAAGCCTTCCAGTCTTTGTTCCCCTTCCACCTCCGCTAACAGGCACAGCTGAGATGCTCGCGGAGCCGCGGGGAGATGAGGGGCATGACAGTGTACACCGATTCTCTTTACCGCGCCCGGAACAGGCGAGGCGAGGAGAGGCGAGGAGAGGCGAGGCAGCCCCACGGCAGCGGCGGCGGAGGCAGCTCGGAGAGAGAGCCGTGACGAGGCCGCGCAAATTAGGCGAGGGGAGAGGCGTAAAACAGCATGTGCGCTCTGCTGGTGACGACATCATAGCAGGGGTTAAACAGGCCCCGTTTACCTTGATTTATAATCCTAGCCCTCTCGCTAGCCCACCGCACCACGGCTGCTCTGCCTCAGAATGAGAGGGAGAGAGAGGGAGAGAGGGAGAGAGGGATGGAGGGAGGGGGAGAGGGGGAGAGGGGGAGAAAAGAAGAAGGTAAAAAAAAAAGTTGTGGCGAGGGGAAGGTAAAGAGACTGACAAGCACAGAGACGGAGATGTGCTGTTATCTGGGATGAAGACAGACAGAGTGATGGAGAGGCAGGCAATACACGACAGGCAGGTAGCAATACAGACCCTGCTGCAGGAGACACAAGTAAACACACCCAACACAAACAGAGACAGTGAGACAGGACGATGGGGAGAGAGAAAGACAGAATGGAAGACAGCAAAAAGAGAGGGAGAGAGAGATAGAGAGTTTGGGGTTGGGGGGGGGGGAGGTTGATGTGGAGGATCGTGTCCAGAGGGTTTGAGCGGCGAGCGGGCAGGCAGGCAGGCAGGCAGGCAGGCGGGCAGCTCAGTGGCTCTGTGAGAATGCCCGTGCCCATCCAGAGTGCCTGAGGGGGGTTCTGGGCCCATTCTCCCAGGGCTGAGGCCCAAATTCCACATGTCTGCGAGAGAGGAGCTTCGGCATTCCTTCATCCGCCCAGTGCCGCGCTGCCGCGGCAACAAAGGAGCCATTCAAGGGGGGGGCTCCGGTTTAAAAGTTGAAAAGTATGTCTAATTTTGGTCAAAGTTCATTAGGGAGCACAAAGGCGGGAGCCCGCTCTGAACATGAGGACAGTGACAGAGGCAAGTGCTTCGTGCCAGCGCAGATAAGGAGCGACGGCAGGACTACAAAGCGCTCCTTAAGAGGGAGAAGACGAAGGAGAAGAAGAGAGAAGAAGAGAGAGGAGAGGAAAGAGAAAGGCAGGGGGAGAAAAAAAATGAAAAGTGGGTCCAAAATTCTTGGATTGGAATGTGCCATGGTTTTCAATGCACGCATGTCAATGTTTATTAATGTGACCGCCTAACCTTGCAGACAGAAATATTTGACTTTAATATCAGGAAGCAAAAAAGGAACTAATCGCTGAAGAGAATGGGAAATTAGAAATAATAAAAGAATTAGCGGTAATTGGGGCACATTTATTTTTTTGAGTTTGTTAAGATTCCATTTGGCTCAGCTGAAAGAAAAGAATACTCGCATATTTGACTACACATCGATGCACAGATTTCAACATGAGCCCTACTTTAAATATTTCTCCGTAATAAAACAAACACAGTCTTTATTGAATGTGTTTTAGAGCCCTTTCTACAGCGATCTAAAAGAGGAGCTGCCAGTGGAGATGGCCTGTAATTGCTAAAGCGAGTCCTGGTGTTGTAAATGGATATTGGAGATTAGATCTCCCAACTGGAGAGGCATGTCATTTTCCTATTTTTCCTCCTATTGATTTTGCCTGCTTTTATTCTGTCATGGCCAGGCCAGTTAACCCATTGTGTCCTCAGCCAACCAGTTCAGACATGGTTTCCAAAGCACAGCCTGTTCACTCCCCCAGCTTAATGGTCAACATCCGTTCTTTAACAGCCTAGATCAAGATAATGCTTACACTACCCGTGTGTTGAAGTCACCATTAACCAACTCGCCTCTGTGTACCTCAGAAAGGATTTCAAAAGGATTGTCTCTCCAGTCACACAGTGCATCGGCCATTTTGGAACAACTCATGAGGCCATGTTACATATGTAGCTCTCCCATGCCCCCCTCACCACCTATCACTTCCATCCGGCCAATCAGCTGTCTGCGCCCGCCCCAGCCGCTCCACCGGCTCCTGCCCACTGTGCACATTCCAGTATGGGAGCCATGTGCGCTCAGGCCTAATCTCCTAATCAATAGTGAAGGCTCCCAATTACGCAGGGCCTGGAAGCCTGAGCCCGAGCCTGGCCATGGCGTCCTGTAGCCGCGTGCATCGCCTATCCAAAGTGCCCAGCACATCTACAAGCACCCCTCCTCACACACACACACACACCCCTTCTCCCAACAACCCAGAGGCACACATGCACACACACACACACACACACACACACACACACAAGAACCCATAAACACTGAAACACAGGCAATTGCCATTTAATCACACACTTACACACACAGAGAGAAAGAAAGAAACACACACAGACACACACACAGACACACACACACACACACACACACACACACACACACACACACACACACGCACGCACACACATCAGAGTGGTTCCACCATTTGCTCTTAGAGTGCCAGAGGCTCAATCTGTGTCTTCCCTCTCTCTAGGATTATTTCCCATCGCTGCAGGGGACGTTCGTGTGGTGACAGAAGCTCCTGTCACAGCCTCGTTTGACTCCGGGCTGCAGCCTCCACTAGGCCTCGCGCAGGGTGGCTGCAGGCTCCGCGCAGAGGAGACCCGCTCTGGGGCTTTCCCTCGCTTTCTGTGGCCCCCTCAATGTAGACTGAAGCAGCACCATTGGCATACACACTCTCTCTCTCTGCCTCTCTGCCTCACAGACACTCACAGACACACACACACACACACACACACACACACACACACACACAGAGACACACACACATAGAGACACACACAGAGACACACACAGAGACACACACAGAGACACACGCACACACACACACACACACACACACACACACACACAGACACAGACACAGACACACACACACATAGAGACACACACACATAGAGACACACACACACACACACACACACACACACACACACACACACACACAGCCCGAGTGCAGCTGTAGAGGCTGAGTGCCACCTGCGCACGCGTGTGTGTTACCCCACTGAGCTGAGCTCGGCTCACATATCTGCCCTGCAGCTCGACACAGAGCTCGGATCATGTGACCTTCTATCCCCCTCACATTTGCACACCACCCCGAGCACACACGCTAAATAAACAACACAAATAGCTCTGCCTGTGCCGCGCAATCTGCATCTCTTCCATTGCACACCAGTGGTGAGCACCACCAAAAAAATACCAGGAGCCTTTTCCGAGTGGACGTGGCTCTGGCGGCGGCCGCCTCGGGGCCGGACCCGGCCCAGACCCGGGGTGGATCTCTCCGATCCACTCCATCCACTGCACACGGGGCCACTATCTGCATTGTAACCGAGCAGCAGAGCATGAATCTGGGGAGGTGCAACTCGTGACCACATCAACCTCCCCTCCCCTTTATTCCCCCCCCCCCCACACACACACACCCCACCCCCATCATGCCTGAAGATAAGGCGTCATCAATATTTAATGGACATGCTCCAACGAGAGCACAGCGGCGACAGCCAGTGACTGATATTTCACCGGTGCATGGGGGCTGGGGGGGGAGGGATGGGGGGCTATCTCTGAGAAGGCCTGTCTGGTTCTGATACCGGCTATATGGGGCTCGTCGGGCGACCCAGCCTCCTGGAGCCAGCCTGGCCCTGCGCTTTCAGAGGACGCACCTCCAGCTCGTGGAGAGACAGCTCTCTGTCTCCCCAACCCGACCTCCGCCTCCTCCACCTCCTCCGCCTCCTCCTTCTCCTCCACCTCCTCCAGCCACCAGCCGTGCCGACACCTCCGTGGACCCCATGGACTAAGGCTACCATCAGCCTAATGAAAACAAATGGCTTATCAGGATCGCGACAAACCTATTTCAGGCATTCATCATGGCCCTCATAGATTTCTGCAATCCCATCAAGTCTGTCCCCTCTTCCCCCCCGCCGATGGCGCGGCACCCCGGGATCCCCACGCGGCCGCTCCAAACTTCTCGCGGGCTGAGCCGTCATTCATTTCAGCCTCATAAAGACGCTCGGCTGACAGGCGGCCCATCTCTCTGATGAGACAAATGGACAATGCAATACTGTTTCCACAAGATGTAATTTACGGCAATTTAGTCACAATCCGCCCGCCCCCACCCTACCACTCTCCGCCCTAAACCCCCACCACAACCCCTCCCACACTTCCCCCGAAAACAAACATGTAGGCCGACTTGGCTTCTGTCGGGAGCGTGCGGATGCTTTTTCTCAGGGATCAGCCGGAACGTAAAAAAGTTACTGAGAGCGGAATCTCGTTTGGGAGATGTGAACCATTCTCCAGCTCGCCCCCCCCGCCACACACACACACACACACACACACACACACACACCCACACAATTCTGCATTTGGGAGTGCTCCACAAGACGCGCCCGCAAGACCGTGTGCCGCGATGAATCATGGGAAGAGATTATGGCCGTGTTTATTTAGTGCGTCCATGAGAGACTTGTCACAACCCACTGAAACCAAACGAAATTACGGCAAAAATAAATAATGGGCCCTGAATCACTGCTTTCATCCTAACAGACTCCAGCAGACTGCCCAGACATGCATACACACAGATGGCACTGTATATACACCAGCATCACATGTGATAGCAGCCCCGAATATGTCCTCACCTCAGCTATGCCTTCTTGTGGAGCAGGGCATCTGATCAACACCCCCCCTCTTATTGAGTCAGCCAGCCCTGGAGCTGTAAACAACATGCCCTGGATCTGTGTGTGTGTGTGTGTGTGTGTGTGTGTGTGTGTGTGTGTGTGTGTGTGTGTGTTATGGGGACATCCATCAGAGTCTATCAGAGGCAACCCTGATGGATGCCTGAGGAGCTCCGACTGCAGTGATGAGAGATGAGAGATGATTCTGCTGCTGTCACCATCCACCACGTCCAGGCATGAGGCACGAGGCACGAGTAGACCCCACCGAGCCCCCCACTCGCCCTCCAACAACACACCCCGTCAGCACCGAGCCCAGAAGAACTCACACTAACCCATAATCCAGGACCACCATGACCTGCGCACACACACACGCACACACGCGCACACGCCCGCACACACGCACACGCACACGCACACGCACACGCACACGCACACGCACACGCACACACACACACACTCTCTGCTCATGTCTGCTGGTGTCTGACAGACAGGCTGTGGGCACCACACCGTGATGGCCTGTGCCACGAGGCAAGAGATCCCTCTGACATGGAGGTGGGGAGCGCGAGGCTGGTGGAGGCTGGCGGAGGCTGGCTGAGGCGGAGGGGGAAAGGGCAGGGTATTCTACCACAGCCCTCACCTCTGGGACGATGCTGGAGTGGGGTGGGGTGGGGTGTGGGGTGCCGGGGGTGGTGGGGGTGGGAGGTTGCATTGAGGCCAGAGATGTCGGCAGTAATGGTTTTCCTCAGCTCCCCTCCCTCCAGTCAAGAGTGTTAAGAGGCAACAATGACTAATTACAGAATAAGGTTAGTGAGAATGGGACGTGTGGGACCCCCCCTTCTCTGTTCTTAATGAGCTCTGGGCCTGACCTTGTGAAACTGCTGCTCTTTAGTTCACCATGCCTTCCCACTGCATCAGCTGGGAAGGGTGTGTGTGTGTGTGCCCTGCATGCACGCACGCACGCACACACACACACACACACACACACGCAAATACAGACACACACACACACACACACACACACACGCAGACATTTCATAGACGCATGTCAACATAATGCCAGGAAACTCAAGCGTCCATATTTCCATGTTACTCGAGAGAGTACACAACTTTCTTGATAGAATCATGCCAGTGTCAAATCTGAATAATGCCCACACTGTCATGTCACCTGAGAAAATGGAGGGAAAAATACTGTCCTCACCGGCACGGTAACACACCTCTAAAAGAAAGAAAATCAGGAGACACTCTCCCATGTACGATTCACAGACTCTGCATTTTCCTTTAGAGTTTATCACTAATGCTTCCTTCAGGCTAACACATCTATGTGATCAAATTGATGCATGTAGGACTCCATTTCCAGAAATATATACATAAACAAAATCTCTGTCCTCCCTGAAAATCAATGCAGTGCTTCACTCCTGCTAAATATTAACTGCGACAGACCTAAAAAATGACTACATGGAGGATTCGGCCACATCAATGCACAAAAAAACACCACACAAATATAACATCAAAATAGCAATTTTACACTTAAATTAATCAGTTTTCTCTGTATCAAACACGCGACGTGTTCAATTTGCTGTTCCCCCCTCTCTCATTTTTTTCCCCTGCTCTGGGTGCCTGGTGTGTGGAGGTATAAAAAAAAAAAAAGCGAGCAGAACTGCCGAACAGTTAATAGTAGCACTGCAATAACAATAAAATGTCATCAATCTGCGGTGCCTCCTGCTTCTGTCACAGCAAGTTTGTACAGATTAATGACATTAAGGCCCGAGTAGCAGGCAGCGCTCTTAAAGGTACAGCGTCCCTCACAAACAAACAATGCCAACAGGGGGGGAGGGATGAAAGAGGAGGAGGAGGAGAGGGAGGGAGGGAGGGAGCGAGGGATGGCATCGCCCTCGCCAGTCACTGGAAGCACGAAAGCAGATGGCACCATGGAGAAAGAAGAAGAAGGAGAGAGAGAGAGAGAGAGAGAGAGGGTGAGAGAGAGAGAGAGAGAGAGGGAGAGAGGGGGGATAGAAATGTGGATGAAGCCATCGGATGGACGCTTCCCCGGATATCAGGAAGGGGTGATGGGGAGAGAGAAACAGCCGACAGATGACTGTTCAATTAAAGAGGGCACTTCAGGGTTGAGAGAGGAGAAAGAAAAGGAGAGCGAGGGAGCGAGGGGGAGAACAGAGAGGGAGTGTGCTAGAGAGAGAGAGAGAGAGAGAGAGAGAGAGAGGGATGGGGAGGGAGACAGAGAGATGGGAAGAGAGGACACTTGAGGATTGTGTGTAACAGATTACTGGAAATGTGTCGACAAAACACAATACACCAACACATCCAGAGGTCTTCACATTACCAGGACACATACACAAATACACACACACACACACACGCATATAAATACACTCAGGCCCATCCCCCACATCATACATACACACACACACACACACACACACACACACACACACATACGTACGCACACATGCACAAAGACAAAGGCGTCAGCGCCTGCGCCTCAGTGTATCATAGGTGCTCATTGGAGTGTGTTTGTGTTTTGCATCCATCTGTGTGCCTGTTGGTGACATATCAGCCAAGTGCCTCAATCAATGGCAGACTCTGGGGGCGCGCAGAGACCGCCCCAGCAGGTTTTAACCCTATGCGGGCCCGCGGATCCTGTTTCTAATTCGATCCCAGCGGCGCTAATGCCAGCCACCGCCACCACCACACAATCTGCTCAGGGACACCCCTCGCCTTCTGATCTCCCCGCGCCTCCAGAGGGGCTCCCAGCCACTCTTTATCCAGCCCGCCATCTCCCCCCCCCCACGCCTCCCTGCGCCACCCCTCACGCCACCCCTCACGCCACCCGCCCGCCCGCAAAGCATACATACTGTACTAGTGGACTGCAACGTACAGAGGGGGTTTTAAAATGTCACCGCTGAAGGTTAAGTGCATTGTTTCGCAAAGGGTTATATATTACTTTGGGCTTCTGTTCGCTGGTGTTTATTTTCTCGTGAATAAATAAATAAATAATAATAATAAACAAAAAAAACACAGCGCGCATGTATCTTTTAGAGTGCAACAGACACACGCTGGCACCCTCCGCAGATGAAAAGTCATTAAGGGTGCAGTACAAATGCTAGCTCCTGATGGCTTTCATCACACACCCTCATTTCCGTCTGCTAACTGCAGAGCGCTACAGGGTTCAAGGCGGAAAGGTAAGGACTTGATCTCGAGCTCCGCCTTTTTGGAAACCACTGTTTTGCTCCCTTTCCCCCCTCAATCACTCCATTTTGTAGAGCCACAGAGAGGGAGAATTAGCGCACACTTCAGCGCTAGCCTGCTGTGTTTAATGACACATACTGTAGTGCATTTCCCCCATTGTTTAGCCTCAACACGGCTATTCCTCCAACGGCAAGACCATTAGATTTTTATGATAAGAAATTAGGGCCGTCTTGTAATTGCGGCAGGGGTTGTTATGTGAGGCCCAGGAGGACTTCCTGGTGGAGGTGAAGAACAGGCTAACACTCACTCTTGTGCAAATAGAGTTGGAAATGTATCTGTAAAGAAGGAAACTATTTATACCATTCATTCATCCAAGACACCCTCCTTCCTCTCCCCAAAAAACACCCTCATGATTACATTTACTAGTGGCATAAAGTGCATTTTAATTGTTGGTATACGCCGCACAAAAATACACTGAAACTTGTTTTGGTGAGTCAGTCAGAAGCTCAAATCTATTTATTTGTTTTTTTTTTCCTCGCTGTTTGTTTTACACAGACTTTTGTTTCCTCCAGCCAGAGTGTGTGTGTGTGTGTGTGTGTGTGTGTGTGTGTGTGACCCTGGTGGTGCTGGGAGCTCAGCTGACTGCTAGGCGCTATGTGTGAAGCCACTGGTGGGCAGAGCGAGAGCCTGGAGTCACAGAGCAGGAGCAGGAGCAGAGCGGTGGCACGGGGCATGGGGCAGGCCACAGCTCCTCTATCACAGCCATGTCATGCTACACAGCTGCTCTCCCAACCACAGAACGAGTGCAGATGGGGGGGGGGGGGGGGGGGGTGGAGAGGGGGAAAAAGGCCTCGGTTGCCTAGGAAACACTTGAGTCCTGATAATTATTACTGTAACTATCTCTGCACACCCCACCTATAATAGAAATGGATCATAAATTATAATCACTGACTGGCAGCCTTCTGTTGATGCTGCTACTCACTGCTGCCACCTCATGGGCAAGAGGGGTATTGCGGAAGCTCTCGCCGTCTGCCTCTTCGTCTGAGACGAGCTGCAATAGCTCTGTGTTTTATTTCCCCCATTCTCTTCTACCCCTTTGCCTGCACTGCAGTTCAAATATTTATTTGCTCAATACTTTTAGGCTGACTTCAGAGAATAATAATCATCAGAAAAAAAAGTCTGTTAATGGCAAATGGAAATATGGCATCATTCTAGATCGCATGTCTTTAAATATTTAAGACAGGGAATTCCCTTGGTCATATCCTAAGTAATCAAAAAACAATTAAATATTCTTCCAGTTGAGAGATGCTTTTTTGTTTGTTTATTTTCAAAAAAAAATAAATTCAATGCTTTTAAAAAATAACAAACAAAAAGTGGTTCGGGTTGTGCAATAATTGCAAAGTGAGCGTCCTACTTTTTCTTCTTCCCAAGAACTAGGAGGCAAATAACAAATAAATAAATATGTTATATAAATTAAAAACCCCAAATAACACCATCATTACGAACGCAAGCTACCAGCCAAAGGAAATAAGATAATTATCTGAGTGTGTGGATCATCATTGCAAAGAGGAGCCCCGATGCACTAACTCCATTTGTCTCTTAGCATGTTGATAGATATGGGGGGAGTGTTTTGCCGGCGAGGGGATATTTAAACATTTCAGCGTTCAGAATGATTTAGGGGACAGGACTTGGACAGCACTGCGGGGCCTGGCAAACAGACGCTCGCTCTGTCGCGAGGGGTTGCAGCCGCCTTTCGCTGTGGCTCTGTGAAACTGAGAGAGTGTGTGGGGGACAAAAAAAAAGAAACGGCCTTAAATCAACGAAATGCAGCTGATTTCAATTCCTCCCCACTCATGTGAAGTGGAAAAGCGGTTTTGATCTGGGCCCGAGCGCGCAACAAAAGGTCTTAACCGCCCGTGCCAGCTTACCCAATTACTGGCAAACTGCTGTGTCTTAAACCAGCTATCACGTATAAACATTTCCTCTAGCCACTGCCCCCTTTGTGGGAGCGGGGCAGCTCCAGTTCAGGGCTCCATACATTAACCACAAGCGTGTAACACACACGGAGATCAGAGCCCCCAACCACCAGCACACAACACAGAAGAACGCCGCTGTGGCAATCTGGGAACGCTAAGTAGGCAGCAATGGAAAGTGACATTTCCGTCCGATCCAGATAGGGCACAAAACTTTTTGCTGTGGCAAATCAATTTTTGGAGGCTGAAGTAACACTCGCCAATTATCTCACCTGCCACCCACGGATAGAGGAGCCAGACTTAAAGTTTGGACTGATTTGTCGAGTGCTGAATAGGCTTCCAACGTTAGAGGGCATTTTTAAGTAGAGGATCAGGTGTGGCTTCACAGCCAGGAGTCTGTCTTTGGTCCTCATGTCAAACTGACGCTAGATCAGTGCTGAGGGAGAAAAGTCCTTTGCAAGTGTGACTGAAAAATTCACCGCAGGTTTACAACTTTGTCACCCCCCCCAAAAAAAGAGAATCTTAGCCTTGCACTTCACTCGAGCGCCTTTTGTTTGCGTCATGTTAGCAATATGTCGCGCTCTCGCAACCTCCCTGCAAAATCACAGAGAACATTCTCATTAGTAGGTGCTGAATAGCCACATGAAACAGGCTCTTATGCAGCCCTCTCAGCCCCACTCCGCCAGCCTCCCGCCTGCCTCGCCTGCCTCGCCTCGCCTCGCCTCGCCTGCCTTGACTCCTCTTCCCTGCTCTGCTTTCGTCTCTGCTCCCTCTCTCCCTCTCTATCTCTCTCTCTCCCTCTCTCTCTCTCTCTCTCCCTCTCTCTCTCTCTCTGGCAGACCGACTCCCGTGCATATTTCAGATCAGCATGACAGACAGTGGAAATTATTTATCCAGGGTTCTGAGCGTGTGGCGAGCTGTTTAAGCATTCACACTAACAAAGGGCAGCGGAGTCACGATGAGGCTGACAAGGCCTCATACACACACACACACACACACACACACGCACACATACACACACGCACACACACAGTTCTGTACTTTTCAAATTGTGCCTTTTCTACTGTTTTCTCTCTCTCTCCTCCCTCCCTCTCTCTGACCTTTGAAGCAGCTTAGGTTCACAAAACACTTCCAAACAGTTCTCTCTAATGGCCCCCTACTCAAACAATCGGCAGAATGCACCGACGAAGATGATTGATCTCCGACAAGCGGCTCGATGCAGCCCCATGAATCATTAGATCTGCACGGATAGAGCGAGAGGCCAAACTAGTAAGCAAAGGTAACCAAGAGGAAAAAAAAAGGACAGACAGAAAAGGTATCGGAAGCATACAAATGTGCTCTTACCCACTTTCACATTAGTCTAAAGATCTCCAAATATGCCAGCCGTTTCGCTATGCATGTAAATGACTGTGGCAGCATTGATGGAGGATCCATCTAAATAAAAACCATGCCATCAAACACATATGCTCGGTCTTTGGAGAGGAGAGAAGATAGGCAGCAATTCCATTTGAAACCAAGCCGTCTTACACAAGCCGTGTCGTGTATGTTTATGGAACGTTGCCTCCTCTGGTTGTGCATGTTTTTGCAATGTTGCCTCTCTTCAATCCCATCCTGCAATGATCTTGCCGTGGCTGATATTAGCAGATAGGGATTAAGCAGGCCAACGCTGTGTACTGTGACACACAAACACGGTGTCGAACATGCTGGAAAGCACCAGGCAGGCGGTCCCCGGCCACACAGCTCAGGGCAGCCGTGGACAGATGTGAGGAGAGAGGGGGGGGTGGAGACGGAGACGGAGGGGGTGGGGGTGGGGTGGGGGTTAGACCAGACTTTAAGGCTTCACACTGAGAAGGACATAACTACACACTGAGACGGTAAAAAAAGAGGAGAGAGGGAGGGTGGAAAGGAGAGGAGAGGAGGGGATAGAGAGAGAGAGAAGGAGAGAGAGAGAGAGAGAGAGCGGAGTGAGGAGAGGAGAGATAGCAACATGTCTCTCAGAGTTAGGAGGGCCTATTATAGAGAAACAGCACACGTCAATCCACCTGAGAGACAGGGAAATGGGTTAGAGCTTTCTTTCTTTCTTTCTCTCCCTCCCTCTCTCCTTTTGCACACTCTTCTCTTCACATACCAAGCACACTCGTACATGCAAAAAGAAATTCTGCCACACGCTAATGTTTTATGTGACATTAATCCACCTCTTGACTTTCCTTAAGCATTGCCCTGACACTTAAATTAAAGAAGACACATATCAGAGAGACAGAGAGGGGAAAAGCTGGCAAAAGGCAAAAAAAAGGGGAAAAAAATGCACAAAAGCATCAACTTTCCTGTGTAACCCTTCCCATCCATTCCCCTCCAGGCCAAACTCAATCTGAGCGGCAGATCCAAGCCAAGAGATGACAACACAGTAGAGGTCTTGTCTATTATAAGCAGATGCGGGGAAGCAGAAAATGAACAAAAGCTGGCCTTGTCCCTCCCAGTGTCACAGTGTGGGAAAGAACAGAGCCCTGACGAGCGGCCGGCGCTGAGACATCTCGCGTCTCACCGCAGCGTGGGGACGAGGAGGCTGACCCGTGAAAAGCGCTCGGAACACGCACGCGCACACACCAACGCGCGCAAACACAACTCGGGATCTTGGACGCCACACACACGGGCTTGTGCCGACGGACGGGCGGATGAGGACGGACACGCCGTGTCCGAGCGGCTGGTCCCGGTCCAGTCCCCGTCTCGCTGTCGTGTCTCGTTGTGTCCCTGAGCGACTATCGGCCGCGGCTCAGAGGCGCCTCATGAAAGGCCTTGGCCTGCTCCCCCAGCCAACGTCTTCATTAGACACCAGCCCAGCACACACACACACACACACACACACACACACACACACACACACACACAGACACACACACACACACACACACACACACACACACAGACACCAGCCCAGCACACACACACACACACACACACACACACACACACACACACACACACACACACACACACACACACACACACACACACACACACACACACACACACACACACACACACACACACACACACACACACACACACACACACACACACACACACAGACACCAGGGATGGCACAAACACACAAGTCCATACAAACACTTTATTAAGGAGGACGTGTGAGTGGGTGTGAGTGTGCAAGTGAGAGACAGTGAGAGAGTGCATGTATGTGTTTGGTGTACTATCTGTTTAATGCATGAGTATGTGCAGAAGTGTGTGTGCATGTGTGTGCTGATGTGTGTGAAGGAGAGACAGGTAGAGAGAGAGAGAGAGAGAGACCAGAGAGAGGCCAGCGTGGGGCTGTGTGACCAGTGATCTGTGAGGGCTGGAGGTTTCGCAGTGTAACTGTCCTGTTAGCCTGGGGGCCCTGGGAGAGGTGAGGCCTGTCTGGGGGAGCCAGCGGCCAGACACACAGCCAGCCAGCTAGCCGCCGCTCCTGCAGCCCAGACTGGTCCCACTGGCCAGCTAGCCGGCCGCTCCTGCAGCACAGACTGGTCCCACTGGGCAGCAGCCCAGAAGTGTGCCGGCCTCGCACCAGTGGCCTCTGCCCTTCAGCGTGTCATCTGACCACACACACACACACACACACACACACACACACACAAACACACACACACACACACAAACAATCTCTCTCTCTCTCTCTCTAGCTCTCTGGGGTCAAATAGGGAGCCCTACGGCAAATCCAAGGCCGTGTCCCTAAAAAGAAGAGCCACATGGGGCCACTGATGCTGTGGCTGCGGTGCTTTCTTGTGTGCGGGGCCGGGCTCTCTCCCTCCCCTGCTCACATCTGTCCACACGAGTGGCCAGCAGGAGGAAGGAGCCTGCTTAGCAGCCTTCCCGGCGCGCAGGGAAAACTTTAATCCACTGCACATTTAGTGGGAAGAGGCATCCCGTAAAACTGCTCGCATCTCACCCTATAACAAATATCCTGTGCAGCATAGGAGAAATAAATCAAATAAAGAGGCTACAGACGAAGCATCTGTAAGACACAAAAGCTCTCCTGTGGGTGGGCGGACTGAAGGGTGAGGTAATCTGACTGGAAAGAGGGTAAGACACAGAGGGAAAAAAGAGAGAGAAAGAGTGTAAGTGAGGGAGAGATAGAAAGAGCAGACAGAGAGACGGAGGGAGGGAGGGAGGGAGGGAGGGAGGGAGGGAGGGAAAGAAAGACCTGTGAAAGAAAGTAGAGGAAGAGTTGAATATAATAGAGAGCGAACGAGGGGCAGAGCGAGTGGGAGACAGGCAGACGCGGCGCTGCAAACGGAGGGCTAATAAAGAGTGAAAACACATCAGCAGGGTAAAGCAAGTGACACAGACACAGCCAATGAGGAGTGACAGCCTGAGAGAGATGGCAGGCACAGCACAGCCACCTAACGCTACTGTCTCCGTCTCTGTCTCTGTCTCTGTCACTGGCATCTGGCTCCCAGAGTGCTGGGGGTAGGTTCCCTTTAAGACCCAATGCAGTGGTGGTGGTGGGGGTGGGGGTTGGGGGGGTTAGCTCCTGTAGCCCCGCCACCACCACCCACCCGCTACACCATCCCTCCCACCTCCCAAAACCCCCACCTACCCACCCACCCCACCCCCCCACCCATCCCTGCCCCCCTCCAGCTGAGAGCCAAGGCTGCACAGATGCAAACTCCCCCCTGACCCAGCGCTTGCCAAGACGCGCTTCCGAGCCCTCACCAGCTGGGAGCCCGCTGATGAGGCCAACACATCCATTTCCGTGGTAACCGTACCCCCTCCCCGCCACCCCCCCAGCACCATCCAATCTAACCCCCCCCCCACCCCCAAACCAACCCCCCACCCACCACCCACACCCATTCCCCGCATCACGCATTTGCCAGCCACATTATCACACTACAGGGGCACCACCACAGCTAAATACTGTTAAGCATACTACACAGGTGAATTCTGCAAAATACAGCTAAGGATACAACACAGCTAAATTCAAAAGAGCTAAGGACTGCCAAAAAACCCGCCTGAATTCTAAACAATTACATACTACAAAACATACCATTCATTTTCCACAGCTAACAATACTAAACACACTAGATGGATTATCATATCTAGACCACATATGCAATCTTTGTTAGTAAACACGAACAAACAAACTTCTGAGATGAGTTCAACACATACATATTGCCAAATATCAACTGTGAACAATTGCACAGCTGGTATACAATATGGCTAAACTACTAAATACACCCAGACTACTAGTCCTGTGCAAGAGCTGACAAATGTGAAGCATAGGTGAATTTGAATAAAAACAAAAACAAGCCATGCTAGGCAGGCTAATACACATATAAATTCACACCATGATTTTCTAATGTTAACATACAAACAATACGTAGGATTTACCTTCGTCTTATTTGTCTTACCGTGCCAGTACTTTGAGGATCCAGTAGTAAGCTAAAATATGCAGTATACTGCAAGTTATGGATGATATTTCACAATGACCTAACTAGTAACAATAAACAAACAGGCTAGTCATTTTCATCTTACAATGCTGGAAAAGCCTGTGTTTACAAGCTAAACTTGAACCTTCCTGTAATGCCTTCAGCTTCAAGTGTCCAAGCAGTACAGTATGTCAGTTATTTGTTTCATAAAATTAGAATAAAGTAGCGTCCAGCACAGTTGTGCTGTAGAGTTGTAATTTTAGCCTAGAGTCTGGGAGATGAGTAGAATATGGACATTATGTTATATCAACTAAGCCTGCATTTCTGCATATTCTAAGCCTTAAATCGTTGTTAAAAATGATAGGCCTACAGATAATATATGTACAATGATAAGCATTTTGGTACCTGAACGTGTCTAAGCTGGTGAATGGCATATGGAAATGTTATCTTTATTTTATTATTGATTAATCATTCTGTAATTCTATAAATCTTATAAAGTGAAATGATTCTTTGGAAATTATTTGGATATTGTATGAAACATTTGTCATCAAAATCTTTGAGAGGATTGCTCCCATCAACCAAAATATATAATCAGCCCATTTCAGAAGATGTTGCCACTATGTAAATCTATTTCCGCTGAAATGTCAAAGCTATCGCGACTTGCCGCCTGTTTGCTGTACAGAGATTAATTAAAAATCCAGCGTTTTTCTTTTTTTTTCAACATTTCTGTGTCAAGTTTAGGTTTAGGTTCAAAGATGTAAACAGAGTCAAAGAAAGTGACTCTACAGCACAGTCTACAGGAATGACAAGAAAAGGGAGATGCTTTACCCTGCCAAGGTATCATTAACCTGAGTTCAACGAAGCCAGAAACCCATAAATTGTGAAATGACCTAATCCCTGTTGACTGTGACAATGTTCTTGTGGAACTCTTGAGCAACCTTGAGTTTGCAGTGCACTCATTTGCCTCTGTGAAGACAACAGCATTAGACACCCGTGAAACAGGCACAGGTGACTAACATGTAAATGCCTCTTAATCACCCTTCATGAATTGAAGCTTTATTAGTCACACCTAATAATCGTGGATAGCTACGGGAACATGCACCAGTAAAATGTGTCCGTTAAAATAAAGTAATTCTGGACACCAAGCCATCAAGAATGAATCGAGTGGAAACCCTCCCGTACAGGTGAACAAACTCACAACATACCGTGGATACCATGGCTCACGTCAAATACCTCACTTTCAAAGAACTATTTGTGCCATATCAAAGCGAGACAGCTGAACTGACCTGTCACTGCTTAAACAAAGACATTCACAGACATTCACTGACTTCTCCTCACGCTTGTCTATCCACAGCGTAATCCACAAAAAAGGGAGCCATGTGGCATGTGAATAGGACTGCTTTGTAGTGAGACACGGAGAGAGCTGGAAGAGAAGACAGCACTTATCAAGAGAAGCTGGTAAATATATCATCTCTGCAAACAGTCAAGGTCAGGCTAGCAGCACCTGGACATGTCGGGGCCTCGACTGGCAAAGGTATGGCACGGCATGAGAGGGGGTGCAGCCCCTGGAACGCGATCAGTGGCCACCTCTCAGTAACCCGCAGGTCTCTGTGTTTCACGAGAGGCCAGTCAGTGACATACGAACACACACACACACACACACACAAACACACACCCGCGCGTGCGCGCAAACACACACACACACACAAACTGACACACGCTCACAAACACAAACAAGCCAGGGTCTTGTCGCTAATGTGGCCCCTGTCTAGAGAGGGGGCTTGGGCTCCTTGTTTCGAGTTGGAGTCGCCTGCATTTCAAAGCTTTTTGATGTCGCCTTTCTTCTGAGCACACCAGAGAAAGCCGGGAGCGGGCGGGCGGGCAGGGTGGCGCGCCGTGCCAAAAACAACAAGCAGGAAGGCAGCTGTGCGCAAGAGAGGCGGATCACCCGAGGAATCAAAGATGGCCGGCGAAGAAAGGAAAACAGCATATCAAAGAGGTGCCCTGCGTTATTTGAGTAACTCTAAGTCTTTCAATACAACCGCTCAGGCCAGGGCCATGAGAGAATGCCAGAGAACCATATCTGCCTCTGTGACAGTTCACTCCTTCAATATTGGTTTTAGCGGCGCAAGTCCTTCTTAAGCGGCGATAACACCCTTTGATCTAAAGTAGCCGCCCGAGTCTGCACTGAGAGAGGAGACTTTGGAGAAGAAAGTTTGAAGACGGATAAAATGGTGGACTCATCCATGCAGCATAACCCAAACAGAGCACGGGGCTATTTATATTGAACGCAGTCCCTGAACTCCCACACATTACAGGGGGCTGCCCGGGGATGGGAGAAGCATCAGGTTGGCCTTTGATGCGTTTACTGGACCTTCTGGACAGAGAGTGGTGCGCGGACCAGACCCCTGATATGATTGATGGCGCACCTAAATGCATTGCATCTGAATGGGAGCTGCATTTTGTGTGGCAAACACACATCTGATATTCAGCTCTCCTCACTCCATTACAGCCTGGGCGAATGGCCTCTTACAAGTGTAAGCGATTCAGACATATCCTAAGGCAGAGCCCCTGGGGCATCCGCTCCCTCCTCCTTCTCCCCCCCTGGCAATCAAGACCCCCCACTCACACCACACCACCACCCTCTCCCTGCACCCTGTCTGCGAAGCCCTTACGTTAACGCCTAATGCTCGGAAATTACATTTCCGGAAGCTTTCAGGGCTTTTTAAAAAAAAAAGAAAGGCCACATTACCCTTCAACTTTAAGAGAAATAAAAAGAGAAATGGCAACTGGAGAAATATTACGTTTAAGTGAGCAGTTTGTACAGCGCTCCGTCCGGAGAGAGTGGGGGGAAGCCATCTTTAACTTCAGACTGTTTGCCCATGGGCAGCCGAGGAGCGGAGAGGAGAGGAGCGGAGAGGAGCGGAGCGGAGAGGAGAGGAGAGGAGCGGAGAGGAGAGAGCGTGAGCGAGGAGGGGCCGGGGGAGTGGAGAGCGGCGAGAGCGGAGAGTGCGGAGAGGGCCCTGTTAGTTCTCCTAACCCTCAGCCATTCACACACTCACACAGCTACAGACAGCCGCACTCGCCCTCTGGAGAGAGGAGATGAGAGTTATCTAAGCATCTGTCTGCTTCCTGCACCCACTGAGGGGACAAACAGACACATAGAAAGAGAAAGGAGAGAGAGAGAAAAAGAGAGAGAGAGAGAAGGAGCGGGGGAGACACAGACAAGGGCTCCGCGTTTCTGTGATCAGCAACAGGCCGTCGCCACGGGCCCCGCACCTCCACTCTCATCTCCCGTTACCGCAGGACAAAAGCAGGCCTGAGCTCTCCTCCACCCTGGCCAATTACAGAGCCCCCAGGGGCCCGCTCCCGGATGTTCCCCGCCACTCCGGCTCTTTTCATCTCCCTCCCCGGCTCCCCGGCTCTGCGGCTCGGCGGCTGGGCTGTGCGGGATCAGGACGGCAGGCTGCTGCTCACACTGCTGCTGCTGCTGCTGCCGCAACTCTTACCACAGCTGAGGAAACACCCAGACCACATAACAGAGTCGATCTGATGGCAGCAAAACAGCCTCATTTCTGGGCCACATTTCTGAACGTCATGTTTTATTAAATAGCTAATGTATGATTATGATAATAGTTTTTTTACTTTTTGTGGTTTAAAAAAGTGGGGTACATTTAGCAGCAAATTGAATAGATAAAAGAAAAGAAAATTCAAGGTCTGAGAAATAAGTACAAAAAACGTGTGGACTGCATTAACATATTCAGCAAACATATTGTACAAACATGTCAGTGTAACTTTTGCGATTCATGGCCATGGACAGACTAGCGCTTCAATGTAAGGCACTTGGAATGGCAGCAGTGACTTATTGAGTTGAGTGAGTTATTAACTTTTCCACTGAACTTAAGCACAGTTCACAGTTTCTGACTTCACAGCATTCAGACTTTGGGTCCAAGCGGGGAGGGAAGCCGAGATAAAGGGCTTGGAGACGGAGCGCCAGAGAAGCAAACACCAATCTGACAAAAGTGGACTGGGCACAGGCAAGAGGCTGTAGCACCTCGCTAAGAGCTGAGAGATATTTCATAGATCACAAGGGCCCATGCCAGGGAGGAGAGACAGAGAGACAGAGAGAGAGAAAGAGAGAAAAAGAGAAAGAGGCCTGCTTGGCCCCTCCTTAAGAAAAAGAATAAACACTTCATGAAAATCTTAAACAATTCCTCAGACAGTAAACTGGGAATAGGACAAAACTCCGTTTTTCGCTTACAAAGTTGTGAAAGTGAAAAAGGAAAACTGGAAAAAAAACCGAGGAAGTGTGAGAGCCATGCACGAAAAAGTCTTCTGTCTTGATGTCAGACTACAGTATGTGAAATCCTCCAGATTTACCACACAAAGGCTCCAAGGCTCTGTGTTCTTATGCAGTCTCTGCAGAATGTATGTTCACACAGCAGACTGTCCTCAGACTCCGTCCAGCTCCGGCTTTAATTCCTTACTGTCCACTGGTCCCTCCCCAACTGAAAGGCGTTCTGTCGCCATGGTCCCCTTCATGGCGTGGTCCGTTGGAAGTGGCGGCTCCAGCTCCGTGTCAGAATGAGAGAGGCGAGGGTGGCGAGGGTGGCCGAGCAACGCGTGGCATTCTCTTACGAAAATCACATTTGAAATGAAATCTGTCCGTGGCTTGTCGCGAGCACTGTCATTTTTGAAAAAGAGCTAAGCCCTACAAGGCTTTTCTGCCTAAAGGCTCCACTTAAAGCAAATTATCATTTACCTTTCGAGGCATGCCAGATCATTAGGCAGAGACATTAAAACCAGCCACCACAGCACCAGAGGGGGCCCAAGTGAACCAGTGCCCGGTACATAGACGTGCCTGTGTGTGTGTCTGTGTGTGTATGTGTGTGTGTGTGAGAGTGTGTGTGAGTGTGTGTGTGTGTGTGTGTGTGTGTGTGTGTCTGTGTGTGTCTGTGTGTGTTTGTGTGTGTTGTGTGTGTGTGTGTGTGTGTGTGTGTGTGTGTGTGTGTGTGTGTGTGTGTGCAATGACATCAAAGAGCCAGGCAGCTTGGAGTTTGCCATGTGTCCAGAATCATTTGACATGAGCAGATGCATCATTAAAACAGTGCCACACGCACTGGCTGAGCGCGAGACCACGCAGCAGCCGCTCACAGTCCCCACGCCATTTGCATTCTCTCTCTCTCTCTCTCTCTCTCTCTCTCTCTCTCTCTCTCTCTCTCTCTCTCTCTCTCTCTCTCTCTCTCTCTCTCTCTCTCTCTCTCTCTCTCTCTCTCTCCCTCTCTCTCCCTCTCTCTCCCTCTCTCTCTCCCTCTCTCCCACCACCATCATCATCACCCCTCCCGTCAGCTTCGGAAAAGGAACGATCAAGAGGGGAGGGGAGAGAAAGCCATAAAAAAAAAATATCCTCCTAAATTCTACAAAGACATGAAGATACATCTAGGTAAGACATTTGGATTTTTTCAGGGCTGCCTTTCCGGGGTCATGGGACTTTCCACACATATTTGTTAGCCGGGCGGGTGGCTGAATAGCTGGGGCGTGTGACTCTCTCCCTCTCTCCCTCTCTCCCTCTCTCCCTTTCTCTCTCTCTCCTTTTCTCTCTCTCTGTCTGTCTGTCTCCCCCTCGTCTCTGCCCATGCCATCCTGGGCTACTCATTAAATCAGACGGGTCGGTCCGGAGGCTTGGCAGGCCAGCGGCGGCTTTTCTGATGTCAGGCCAGGGAGATGTGGACAGACAGAGCTCACCTTCTTCAGCGAGGGCCAGCAGATGGCTGCCCAACAGCTGCCTTCCTCCGCCGCTTCCTCCTCCTCCTCCTCCTCCTCCATCTCACGGCTCTCCTCCTCCTGGAGGCCCAGCCTCATCAACCTAAAGCCCAGCATAGGGACCACGGAGGAGCTGGATGACAAGAGTGTGTGTGTGTGCGTGTGTGTGTGTGCGTGTGTGTGTGTGTGTGTGTGTGTGTGTGTACGTGTGCGTGTGTGTACATGCATGCGTGTGTGTGTGCATGTGTGTGTGTGTGTGTGTATGTGTGTGCATGTGTGTGTGTGTACGTGTGCGTGTGTGTGCGTGTGTGTACATGCATGCGTGTGTGTGTGTGTGTGTGTGCATGTGTGTGTGTATGTGTGTGTGTGTGTGTGTGTGCGTGCATGCGTGTGTGTGTGTGTGTGTGTGTGTGTGTGTGTGTGCGAGCACGTGTCTGTGTGTCCAGACATCCACGGGTCACAACCTTTCTCTTCCCCCGGTGGAAGAGGATGTTGTGTCTTCACGGTCGCGTCCACCGCCGTAAAAAACACTCTCCACTTCCAAAAATAACAGCTCGGGACATTTCCGGGTGAAAGGACACAGAGCGACGCTTCGCCTTTAAAAAAAATAGACCCCCTCGCCTCGCCTCGCCGCAACCGCGCCGAGCGAAAAGGCAACAATGCCGTTAGCATAATATTGGGAGGTTCACCTTAACAATGCTGTAGGAAGAGCAGCAGTCAATAGGGCTGAGAGGAGAGGAATTGGCTCCGCCATCAAAGCGCTGGCAGCGGCGCTGCATTGTCTTTAAGTTCAGCGCACTCTAAACACAGCGCATACTGTAGGCCCCTGGATGTGGGGACATGATGTAGTGGGATATTTTGGGCTTATATTTCATCCTTTTGTTTTATCGCTTGGACCTTAGAGGCCGGCGGAGTGATGAGAACAGCCACGTCCATTTCCATGATTGGTGGAGGACATCTGAAGGAAATCTGTCATGCCGCGGGTTCACGGGCAAATATTTTGAGCAATCAGTCTTTGGAGAGGAGAAATATGAGGGATATTAAACAAATGCCCTCGTAAGAGCCAGTGGCACCACACTAAACATGCATAATTTGAACCAAGGATGGCGGCATTAGTTAAGTCAAGATAATCTCCAAGGAAATGATTTCTTGTATGAGTAAGTACAAGCGTGTGTGTGTGTGTTTGTGTGTAAGATTGCGTACATAAGTGTGGGAGAGTGTGTGCACACAGCGATCCCCACTTGTCTCCTTCAACTGTGCTAAAGAATCATGCATTGGCTTGTGAAGCAGCAAATGTTCTTTCCCGCACAAACACATCCACACACGCAGACCAACACACACACACACACACACACACACACACACACACACACACACCCTTGCCCACAAACAAACACTGGTGCTCATGATGCAGTCCTTGTCACTGAGAGCCTGTGTCATCAGCGACGCATATGTATGTGTTCATTAGGGCCGGCGGCGGCGGTCGCCATGCCTGTCTCTGGGTGACCAGTGCTCTGGAGAGCCGTCCAGGAGGCCGGCAGGCCGGACAGATGAGGAGGCTCCTTAGCAGGCTCCACTCCACACTCAAGAGCCACGGCTCCCTTGCTTTGTTTTGTTTTCTCCCTCTCTCTCTTCTCTCCCCCTCTTTTCTCTCGCTGGTCTCCCTTTCTCTCCTCTCACCCCCTTCTGTCTTTTTATGAAGAGATGAACTCCCGGGCGCAATTAATAAGTACACTCGGAGGAGTTTCAAAAGGACGTCGGGCTGTAAACCAAGACGTGTCCAGCTTCTCAAAGGCAAGCGGGCAGCCTCTTCTTCCACACCCCCACCCCTCAAGCCCAAACGCCTGCAATGCACACAACATACTTAACATGACAGACGAGGCTCCGCAGCGCGTCGTTCAATCGCAACGGTAATAAAGTGCGGATTTATGGGAAATATTTTCATCGTTTCACTTCCCGTCAACGCGGCGGTCTCAAATTAATTATTGATTAATCACTTTCTTTTTAAGCAAAAATGCAGACCAGCAATATCAAAGCAATGTGTGAAAAAATGATTATAGCCCCAATTCGTGTTTGTCCGAATCATTCATTACTATTGTATTGACAACTCACAACTTGCTAATCACTAAACCTAAGGAATAAAAACAGTCAGCATTTTCCCAAGGCCACAGTAAAGCTGAAATATATCTGTTGTCTGTGACGAGAGAATCAAACTGAGACGGAGACATTGGTTTGGGGGTGGAGTAGGGGGGATGGAGGGGGGGTAGGTGAGAGTGTGGTTGTGTGAATGGGTTGGGGAGCCAGCCCTCGCTGTGTCTAGGGAGAAGCCCCGGCCATTGCTCTGGCTTGGCTAGCCAGCAGCAAAGGTCAAGGCAAAGTTTAGAGCACATGTTCCCGGGCGTTAAGATATTCACGGTCAGCTTTTTAGCAGATACGGCCACTCCAAACGTAATGAGATGGAACTGGTAAATATTTGCTGATGGCCAGAAAAAAAATTCCCATGCCGGGAAGCCTATTTTGAATACAAAGGATGCTTGGGAGCACGATGGAGGGGGGCACCTGATAACTAATTAGTACATTTGCACAAATAATTAGAATGAATGCTCATGACTGATATCACACGGGGGCCGTGCCGCACATGCCAATGAGCTCCTCCTGCGGTGGAGCGGGACCAACGGCACGCCATCGCTGCATCTCAGATCATACACTCCCCTCCTCCCACAGAGACACGGCCAGGGAGCCAGGGAGCGAGCACGGCCCCGCTCTAAGCTACGTGTGGCTGGAGAGATCGGCCAGCGGATCGGTTCCGTCTTGCTTGTGATGGGTCTGGATCTTTGGGCGGCTGGTTTCATGCTTTATTGGACTGGGCATTTGCCCCTGGCTTACACCCATACAGGCAGCAGAGGCACAGAGAGATGAACGTGCTTCCCCTTCCTCCATCGCAACTCTGCTGTCTCCTCTCTGCAGAAGAACGGCTCTCCCGTTCGAAACTTCTCGCCGGCGGTGGGAGAGCGCGGCCATGCCGCGAGTCTTTTAACGGCAGGCGAACACACACATTACGCTGTGCAAATAGATATTCCGTCTCATTATCCTGTCCTTTAAAGAAAGGCAGAGAGGCGAGATGTTTGTGGTGCCCGCGCATAATTTCCATCTCCCGTATAATTCAAATATGGACAGTCAAGGAAATGAGGAGAGACACGGAGAGAGGGAACGAGAGAATGAGAAAAAAGGGGAAAAAAGGAGGAGGGTGGTGGCGGCGCCGGTGAATGACTGGCTTGATTGCTCTATCAGCTCGCTTGAGCATATATGAGCGCAGGAGAGCTGAGAGTTGGGCAGCACTTTCGCGAGCAGGCCCCTTATCGAGTTAACGCAACCAACACCTGATGGCCGGCCTTGATGCAGGGCTTTCAGCGAGTTTGGCCATTTCCTCCGACGCAAGAGCCAAGAAGCGAGATAGGAGCATCTCGGAGTCCTGAGGACCAAGATAGAAACTCTGAATTAGAAGCGGGAAGATCAGGAAGTAATCCTCCTTATAGTAGCGACATTCTGGCGAGGGCAGAGATTACGCTGATACCTATGTTATCGTTACAATTAGTTTGGGCACCGTGCTGCAGCTCATACTCACATTGAGCGGCTCCTCCCGAACAGGGTCAAGGAAAAGATGATTTAAACGTCTATATTTGTGCTGGCTAAAAGAGTGGTGTGCCATTTGTCTCTGTCGTCCGTATTTTAGCAACATCTGGCTGCAGGAGATTTAGGTTAGACAAGTAATTAGTGGCACGTATTTGTCCTAAAGACAGGTGTAGTTTCATTTAAGAATCACTTCATCATCCCTCTGGACACACACAGACAAACACACACATACACACACACACACACACACACACATACACACCATCACCTTGTGAGTTGCACAATGACACTTGTATGTCTTTATAAGCTCGGAGCCTATCTATCAACATGAGCATCTTGTTGGAAGTCTCCGTTGCTCATGCAGGTAGGACAACCTTAGAGAGAGAGCGAGCAAGCGAGAGAGTGAGAGAGAGAGAGAGAGAGAGAGAGAGAGAGAGACACCAAGTAAAGCTGCTTCCACCTTAACCCCTCACAGAATCAGCCTCTGTTCCTATTTATAATAATCCACCCTCACGGTCATCCTCGGTGCGTAATTTACCATCGGAGACTGGCACAAAAACACACTAAAGCTGGTTGGGGGAGGGTCATGAGGAGAATTGGGAGGGAGAGAAGGGAGCTGAATTTCACGCTCAGGGGTGCTGTAGGTGTCTGCTCTGTTGTTCATCTCTGCCTCTGCCAGGGAAACTTGGGCACCACACCTTGTGTAAACAACCAGTTTACCGATCTTAAACAAATGGGCTGCAGACGTAAGTGCTAACATTACCGTCCGTGCAGCACTGACTATATTCTGATGTACGAAACGCAGTGGCAATATTATTCATGTCAAAAATGAAAAAGAACACATGGAACGAGCGAGCCCGTCGTGGCTTTGCCTAAGAGCATAAACACTGCAATATTGCCATGTCCATGAGAGATAGTGCCTGCCATGTCAAACTGGAAAACATTTTTTTATCATCATTAAATCCTTGCATGATGCAAAAGTTTGGCGGGAGTGAACTTAAGATGCTTTTTGCCCTAAAGTCTCTGGATTTACACATCACATCCTGACAATAAATGCACTCGGGATTAAATATTGAACATTATGACTACAAAACACATATTTCCCTACTAAAACACACAGATACACATTCATGGTCTATCTATCACTGCCTTTGCTCACAAAAACAATTCCAGTCACTTTCCTCTTAATCTCCATAAATATACACTTTGTCTCTCTGACTTTTTCTCTCCGTTCATCACTCGCTCCAGCTCTCCTGGCCCTCTCCCTGTCCCTCGCTCCTGGGCAGGCCGTGTTCTTTTCCTCTCTTAACTTTTCCAGATTGAGCGCTAAAGTCTTTTAAAATGGAAATGCACTTCATCATGGTCATTTGGCACCGAGCGCTAATAAATCACGGGCCAGCCAGCGCTCCTGCGACTTAAAGCAAAACAAACAGCACCGCACAGCCCTTCTCTACTGGACCTAATGGGGGTCACATTCAGAAAGACTCATTTAGCTCCCTCTCTCTCTCCCTGACACACACTCACGCACACACACACACACACACACACACACACACACACACACACACACGCAATACCCACACACTGACTAAACTAACACACTCTCGCTCAATGCATATACTCTTATACACACAAAAACACGTAGAGACAAAGACACACTCAATCAGACTCAATCGCATATAGATGCAAGACATCCAGAGCCACACACACACAGAGCCCCACTAACTATCCCCAGAAACCAACAGAAGAACAAACCTCTTTTCTCGCCGTCAAATTGTCACATGTGAGAAGGTATTACGTTTCCGTACTAATGAATATCTAACAGTGTGTCACTGTTTAGGAAGGTACAACATTTCAGATTGATCTATGAAGCTCATTGGAAACATATAAAGTGTGCACAGAGTAAATTCTTAGGAACAATTGTTCAGCAAAAGTTCAATGCGTCGGAAAATGTACATATTGCAGAGAGCAAATAAAATATTACATTTCATTACAGTACGAAGCGGAGTAAAGATACAAAACTGACACTCCGCATGCATAAGCTGTCCAGAAAAAGTGTGCTCTTTCATATAATGGTGAGCGGAGAGGGGAAAACAAAGAGATCAATTGTGATTCAACTCATTCCCCTGAATGGAATTATCTGCACACACTCACAAAAAAGAAAATTCAAAATATCTCCACCGTACAGGCTCAATCAAAATATTCTGATCCTTGTTACTGAAACTGAATATGTATGAACATCTCAAATATGCTGAATTTATTTTGAATATTTAATGAGATATAAAATATAAGTCTATTTCAGCAACTAATAAACTCAGCCTTGTATGAATGTGACATAGATTGAAAGAAAGTGGGGGAGTGTGTGTGTGTGTGTGGGGGGGGTGGGGGGGTGTGAATGAAAGGAGGATAAATACAAAACTGGGTGTCGACGGTTCATCAGCATTCTATGACTGAATGCCACGGCCGTATTTCCCAGCATCTCGAACAGTCAAAATACCAACGTGCAAATCTAAGCATCTCACTCACACACACACACTATACACACAATACACACATGTACACACACACACACACAAACCAGCTCTCATCTCTCATCCTCTCTACTCCTCCTTCCCCAGTTATATCTCTCCTTCACCCCCCCTCCTTCTTTCTGTGTCCAATCACACAGCAGTCCTTCTCAATAAAACAAATTAACTGATTAGACATTTTAATCTCAGTTGTCTTTGACCTTGTAGAATATATTACTGATGTCTACATCGCCCAGGCGATAATGCGGCAGCTTTTCTTAAAGACAGAACTGCCCTTTTTCCCCCCCTGCAAAGATGAGCTGAGTGCAAACAGGTTGAAGGCAATTCAACAACACACAAACACACAACACACAGCACACAACACTCACCACACAAAACGCACGCGATGCCACACAAACATGTCCTTCAAAAAAAGCCCACACACACAGCTCCCTGACACACAACACACACACAAACACACACACTCACACATACAAATTGCAGCTTCACAGACCTCTCTCCCCTTGCTTGAGGCATCTGGCAGTGAAGGGGTTAAGCCGGGAATGCATTAACAAAAGAAAATTATAGCGTAAACAGTTCATAAAATCTCACAGCCCCTGATGTCGCGCTAGATCATTAAATTTCTGCAACAATTAGACCTTTTCTCACGGCGGCAAATTGGACCCGTTGCCATGGCAAATCTGAGCCCTTAAGTCATATATCTTTGATTGCGGAAAGGTCAGACGCAGACAGCCTAATAACTCAGGGAGCTGTTTGACAGATTTCATCCAAGCATGATCACATAACAGCACAAAACTATGTCGGCAGTTGTTAAAAGCAGGGAGGGGTCACGGAGAAGGTTGAGGTTATGGAATGTTTTTGCTTGACTGGGCACAGCCTGATAATGTGCCTGACCGCATTTAAATCCACGGAAACACTGCATTTTTTTTCCTCTTAATGTTTTGTTTTTTTTCTCTTCCGAGAGCATATTTTTAACTCATGATCAATGGGTGTGTTTTTTTATTGTCGAACAAATCTGTGTAATTTTCAAAGGCTGAGGGTGCACATTGCTAAACCACACAAGCACTCTGGGAGAGGAGAGAATGGCAAAGAACTGCAGGAGAGGAGTGACAGCCTGTTGAGAATAGAATGATTTACCATGATCTATTTAGATGATGCCACGCTCACCCAATCACACACACACATATGGTTGGGGAATTGGGGTAAAACAGCTTTGACTTGGAGATGGCATCAACATGAAATCCAAGCACTCTGATCAGTAATGACCTTGACTTGTAAACTTTGAGCGAACAATAAGCTCTCTTTACTCGCCTAATAGCAAATGTCTGTGCTTTTGTGTGTGCATGTGCGTGCGACTGCGTGTGTGTCTGTGTGTGTTGTTTTTAGGTAATCCTTTGCTCTATGTGCAGACAGCACTAGCGTTTTCGCTCCCCTTTCCTCAGGTGACCCAGAAAGCAGTGCCAACAGCACCACCTGCTGGCGGCGGAGGGCAAAGGAAGAAGGAAGCATCTCACCTCTCTCTCCCTCTCCCTCTCCCTTTCTCTGAATGTCTCAGCTTGTCCCCAGCATGTCCCTGTGTGTGACACACACTCTCGGACTCGTCTCCCTCCCTCCCTCCCTCCGTCCCCCAGCCTGGGGCAGTGGCGTCTCCTGGGAGCATGTGACAATGAGGGGATGTGTGCTGTGTGCCGGGGTGGCTTAATGGGGAGAGGCTCAGCTGGTCAGCAGATGTCTCCCTCAAAGTCTTCCTCTCCGCTCCTTCTCTACGTCTCTCTCTCTCCAACTCTCTCCGTGTAGCTGTGTCTCCCTCTCCAGGTCAGCATCTGTCTTGTGTTTGATTATGCCCCCCCCCCCCGGTGTTCAGTGACCGTACCTGCGGCCGTGCACTGTCCCCGGTCCATCCCACTTTAAGCATAATGTAAGTGCAAAAGCAGGCTGCTGACGGCTGCTGTTTCATTAGCACACTGCCAGCACATGTGTGTTTTTTTTTTTTCTTTCATTATGATCATTTCTCTTATATTTTGAAGGCCAGCTCTAATCACACTTAAGCTTTCCCTCAAACAGTGCAAATTAAAAGTTACCGTTTGAAGGTCATGAATGAATCTGCTACTCCCTCAAAAGTGTTCCACCGGAGTGTGGCTATAGCTGTAGTCTTTGTCTACTGCCGACAGGGAGAAACTATGAATTAACATTAGCCTTTTATGGCAATTCTTTTCTGTATTCATCACTTCTGTTGTGCAGTTGTTTGGGAAAATTGGGAGTCAATTTCCTGAAGTAATCACCAATCTAGGTGTACAGCTCTTAATAAAAAGCTGTGAAAATGAGGCCACAACAAGCAGCAGGGCTTGAAACAAGTGTTCTTGTCTAAACTCAAAATAGCAGCACCCTGGCACAGCACACTGACAACTAGTGAAGGAGTCGACTGGAGACCAGCACAGCACACTAACCAGTGAAGGAGTCGACTGGAGACCAGCACAGCACACTAACAACCAGTGAAGGAGTCGACTGGAGACCAGCACAGCACACTGACAACCAGTGAAGGAGTCGACTGGAGACCAGCACAGCACACTAACCAGTGAAGGAGTCGACTGGAGACCAGCACAGCACACTAACCAGTGAAGGAGTCGACCGGAGACCAGCACAGCACACTAACCAGTGAAGGAGTCGACCGGAGACCAGCACAGCACAGGAGTCGACTGGAGACCAGCACAGCACACTAACAAGTGAAGGAGTCGACTGGAGACCAGCACAGCACACTGGGAGCAGGGGATGTGGAGGAGTCACTTGCTTTAAGTTCAGAGTTCAGACAGGGAGCGGACGGGTCCAATGCTGTTTGGATACCCACTCAGCCTACTGTGAACGCGTACAGTGAGGTGAAATGAAACCTGGAGCCATGATTTGGGATGAGCCGTCTAAAAATGGTTGGAGGGAGACAGTGCGGCCAGCGTTCGAGTACAGCTAGAAAGGATCATGGATAAGGTGACTTAGGGAATCCGACGGCAGCGTTTACTGAGAGGAGTGCATCAGGTGTTCCCAGATGGAGAGAGAGCTCCACGAGATCAGATGGAACACAGTGGTGAGCTGCACCAATGAGGAAGCACGTGCAAAAGGAGGGACCATGGACAGAAGTGTCGGATTATTAGATCTAGCATAAGCCCATCTGGAAGCTAATGACATTAAGGCCTAGGCCCGGGCCTGTGTTCTATTCCACTCACATGGCAGGGAAAGTTTGTCTCACTTTGTGAAAAATAAACTGCGTTGCCACACTGCACTCAGAGGAAGGGGAGAGACAAATGGATTCCCCCTTAAACACAGGAAGAAAAAAAAAAAAACGAGTGGGAAAGAAAGACAGAGACGAGAAAGAGAAAGGATGGCACTGCGGTGCACAATAGAAGGGCCCAGGGTAGGGGGTTAATTAATACAAAGCATTTTAAAGGCAGCCCAACACTTCCCCACTCGGAGTCAGCGGGTGCCCGTGATAAGCGGCTCATCAAACACACAAGGAGAAGGGGCTGCTCAGCTGCTCAGCTGCTCGCCGCTCAGATTAATGCTGCCTCAGGTTCCCCAGGCCCCCGCTGATCACCCACACTCTACCCTACTATACTATACTCTACTATACTCTACTCTACTATACTATACTATACTATACTATACTACACTATACTATACTATACTATACTATACTATACTATACTCTACTATACTATACTATACTATACTATACTCTACACTACTATACTATACTATACTATACCCTACCCTACTCTACTATACTATACTCTTCTATACTCTACACTACTATACTATACTTTACTATACTTTACCCTACTCTACTATACCCTACTATACTATACTATACTCTCCTATACTTTACTATACTCTACCCTACTCTCCTAATACTATACTATACTCTACCCTACTCTACTATACTATACTCTACTCTACTTTACTATTCTCTACCCTACTCTACTCTACTTTACTATACTCTACTCTACTCTACTCTACTATACTATATTATACTATACTCTACCCTACTCTCCTATACTTTACTATACTATACTCCACTCTACTCTACTCTACTCTATACCGGAGTGCAGTGTAGCACACCATTTTAAAGGCACATCAGGCGCCAGCAGTACTGCCGTGGCACTCCTGATAATTGGGGCACGCACGTCACAGCACCTCGTTCACCTGTCTGCGCACAGGTGCGGAGTTGTCACCGCCTCGGGCACAGGAGATCCAGTTTGGCCCCCCTGCTGCACTGACATATACGGTACACACACAAACACACATAAAGACATCCACACCCACATATGCGAACGCTCACGCTCGCACACACACACACACACACATACACAGTGACACCTCAATGTGTGAAGCAGCCAAACATGGTCTTCATCAATTACACCCACTAAAAAACAATCCAGCTTTTCATAAACCTAATGCTGAAACTTCTATATGTTGATATTATTTAATATGTCAACCTCCTTTAATATGTCAACCTCCTTTTCAAATACTTCACATCAAATTTCAACATCACAGGTGTTTTAACAGCAAATCTCCAATAGAAAACATCCGAAAGGCCCCCTCCTCTATTGACGGGAGACGTGTGTGTCACTCACGACCGCTCCTCATTGGCCTTGATGAGCCCTGAGGCATGTCGTGGCCCGAGAGTGTGAGAACACACACACCGCAGGGGGAGAACAAGAAAGAAAGGTGGAATGGAGACGGCGTGCAAAAGTGGAGAAACTGGAGAGGTAGGAGCAAAGGGGGGTTTGGGATTAATTGCCCGTGAGCCACAACATTTCCTGTGCGGTCGGCGCGCGTCAGGCGCTGGGGGTTTTCACTTGTTGTCGAGGTGGAGGTCAGAAGCGGGTCGGTTCTAATGGCGTCGCCCGCCGCGCTCACGGTTCCACACTCATTACACCATTCACAATTACTGCTACCTATTTCCCCAAGAGGGGTGGGCCAACCATTACCACGGCAACTCAAATGAAGTGGATAATTGTGTCTCTCTCTGCGGCACATCAGGAACCCAGAAAGAGATAGAGAGAGAGAGAGAGAGGGGGAGAGAAAAGGAGAGAGAGAGAGAGAGAGAGAGAGAGAGAGAGAGAGAGAGAGAGAGAGAAAAGAGGCCCCACACAGGAGGAGAGGGGGAGCAAGAGCAGGAGAGAGGGAGAGAGGGAGAGAGGGAGAGAGAGAGAGATGGAGAGAGGGAGAGAAGGAAAGAGCATCAACAGGCAGGGAGTGAAAGTCAGCAATAAAAGTGCTGTGGGATACCTGTTACTCCCTGACTGCAAGCCTGTAGACACATTAGAGCGGCGTGGGGTGGAGGGGTGGAGGGAGGGGTGGAGGGAGGGGTGGAGGGGTGGAGGGAGGGAGGGAGGGAGGGAGGGGGTGCTGGGGTGCACAGCCACCTCTGCGGTCATCAGCGGTGCACTTGCACAGGCGCTGAGCGACAGCACACCTACAGCACAGCTACACCCTCCGCACTGCCAGATGGGAAATATATACGCGGCGGAGAAACGCGTGGCAACGACCGTGTCAGGTTTAAATGACGACACCAGTCATAGCTCACCGAGAAGAAAACTCTCCGAAAACAGAATAATACACGCCAAGACATAATGCAGCAGAGTCGAGACAATTTTTACAAGGCGAAGTGCGCAGTTCTATTAGGGCCCTCTAACTCACAGATCGCAGCTGCACATAGACTTGTCAAACTCCCTGCCACACTATCCTTTGTCTTAGCATGGTTGTCATGTAAGGCTTGTAGCCAAATGAAATATTAATTCTGCATAATAACTTTCAAAGGGGAATAAAGTATGGAATAAATTATTAATCATGTGTATATTCAAAGTGTTTTCTTTCTCAGAAGCAAAAAATACATATTCCCCAAGTGTCCCCAGTCTGGGGAGGAAGAGGCGGCCTCTAAACAAATAGCCTCACCAACGCTGCGCCGTCAACATGCCAAATATGGATCAGACATCTCAGCTCGCCCCAAACAAACCACTTTATAGGTGTCAGTGTTGGGGATGCTTTTGCATTACAGATTACAAGCTTCATTTAGCGGCTGCTAACAATTGGCTTTGGTCAAGTAGAACTAAGTAACGTTTGCTGAGAGCATGGGAAGTCAAGGTCAGGTCATTAGCCGACGTCATAAAGTCCATCAGCAGGGGGGAGGCAAGAAAGCCGGCCACTGATGAGAGGAAATGTGATCCGGGACGATAGATATCTAATTTACTGCATTCTGTCCCATTTCGACACAATTTGCCGTGAGCCAGTTAATATGCAAGTTATCCGTTTGAGAGGGCGCGAGACGGACCATTTCGGTGTCAATTTACAGCAAAAACGAGAGAATGGAAGTGCACTCCATTCCTCAAAGCTCTTTAGTTTAATTCAATTTCACCTTTCAATACCTTACAATATGCAGGAAGTGGTTGGCTCCCTACATTACATTACAGACAGATAAAATACTAGAACTGTTGTTTTAAGGCTGAAGTAGAGGGGTAAAAGCGGAGGGGAAAAGTGAGTCTTGTTTTTGTCTTATTTCCCAGTGGTGCTGAAGGGGAGGGGGTGGTTTTTAAAGAGCTTCTCAACAGCCCGGAGACATTTTAAAATACACGCTATCCCAACTTCACTGGGGAGACTCTACCACCGTTTTCCCCTCCCAGATAGACAAGTTGGAAATTATTTTAGGGAATATTCAGAGTTTACAATTAGCATGCGACCCAGAGGTAAACGAAAGCAACTCTGGGTTATGTCCAAATAACCCTCATGCCAAGCTAAATATATGGAATGGATTTGCATGCAGGAAATATAATGGTCACTTTGATAGCAAAGGTTAAATTAAAAATGAGATGAAGATTAGATTTAGATGGACAAGGTCGAAAACACTTTTGTCCATGGGGCATGAAGTAATAAAGCAAAGAGGTGAGATGCTGTAGAGGGCTACATCATGTATGGAAGAAGCCATGAATCAGGGCTGTCGAGCACCACCCAGAAAGACCAGTTCTTTATCTCCTTACCCTGAAACCCCTTATATTTTTGCCATAGTCTACTATCTGTGATGGGGAAATTATATTGCCTCAGAGAGAGAGAGAGAAAGAGAGAGAGAGAGAGAGAGAGAGAGAGAGAGAGAGAGAGAGAGAGAGAGAGATGCAGCATTTAAATGCAGATTTCAGACAAACTTTAAATTATACTTACCTATGCAGTTGGCAGGCATATTTCACGGCATTAATATTTACAGCGCATCATGGCAGAGTTGAAGGAATACAATTTGAAGATGCATGCTTGGATACATTTAAAATGCATACATAAATAATGACAGCGGCGTTGTGAAATCAGGTGCTCCACTCTGCAGACAGGCAGAGCACCATGCAACATGAAGAGAACACTCCAAGCACACTCAGACACATCACAGGCAAACACACACACACACACACAACAGCCAGGCATGTTTAGAAAAAGACTTCAGCAAGCGGCAGTTTAAGGATGAGAATGAGGACAGTTCATAAATATGCAGGCTGTAGTAAAACGGAGTGGTGTTGCAAATAAAATACTATTATTAATGTCGGAGTTTAAAACCTTAAGTTTCTGTCAAATGGTATAAGCCTCTGGACATGATATGCCTTTTAACCCAGTGAAGAATGCCACCAGTATTATAGTACACCATTGCTGAAGCCCAATTATGTACTAAAGTCTTGCCTTCTATTTTCTGTCGTTTTTTTTTTTTTTTTACCTTGTGAACAATAGGTCAGGTCTGATCGACCAGGGCCGGCGTTCAGAACAGATGGTTGCTCCGATTCCAGATCAATAGCAGTTGCTAATGTCTGAGCTGCCTCAGTCCATATTCAAATACCATACAAAATGTGACACCATTGTGGCACGCATCATCTCCTCAAAGTCATGTGTGATTAGGCACGCCCGCTTGAGCCACCGCACCGCCGCCGAAGGAGCGAGCAGGAAATACATTATACTAATTAACAGGGCCCTTGCTATGCTTCTCCCCATCTTATATAACATTAAATGCCAGGGAATGCGTGGCTCTGCACTTAGATGGGAACATGCGGTACAGAGCAATTAAAAGGTGCAGAAGAGGGGGCTTTCCAAACATGGAAAAAAATGGCAGCGAGATGGAATGAGAACAGTGTTGTGAGTGCGAACGTGTTCCGTGGCTCAGTACATTACGATGGCTGCAGGCGACACCTTTGTCTCCACCACAGCACTGACTTAAACGCTGCATTGTAACGCGACACCCCTGATTTCATGCAATATGGAGGATTATGGAATTGAATTGAACGCTCTGCGTTTTTTGTTCAAATTTCTAAATTAGGATTTTCTGTCTCCATAATGACATAGAGAAGTCTCTTTTGCCAAATCAATGGCAGCTATTTATACGAGCAGTAATCCTTCACCCAGCACTGAACTGCCAGCAAAGTGATGGTTTAAAGTAATGACTAAAAAACAAAAAAGGCACTAAATGAATGCAAATTGGTTTCTCTCCATTTAAAATGAGATTTCCTCAATCTCAGGAAACTTGTCCAACAAGGGGAAAAATACATAGCCTAGCACTGAGGGGGAAAAAAATAAATAATTAAGGGAGAAACTTGCTCTCATTTTGGAGGAAAAGTAGAGGGCGGACAGCCCCGCGTGGAGGGAAAAAAAAGGAAGAAGCCCGGGATACATTACAGGATTCAAATATCCTTGCATCTCGACAGAACGAGCGAGCCTGACAAGTAGGCTATCAGCCAAGAGATCATTAAGCAAAAGGGTTGAAGTGCCATCACCAGTGTGTGGGGGATGCCATGGCAACAAGGGTTCGCCCCAGCTTGAGAGACAAGATAAAAAACAATGAGAGGCAGGGTGCAGGGCCTGCTGAACGATCCAAGCTGATCGATGGATCCTCTCTTTCTCTCTCTCCCTGACAGGAGGGGGCTAAGGCAATCCCCGATCAGTCTCTCTGGCCTTCAGAACAGTGGGGATCTTCTTCAAACATTTACCAAACGACCCAAAAAAAAAAAGCCAAAGAATGCTGCCGTTTTCTCGTGTGTCAAAAGAACAGAACATCAATTCCACGGAGTAGCTTTTAATAACAGGATGCTGAATACCCTGCATGCACAGCTTCTGGCTTGCTATTGTTCCGTAAGGGCCCTTTTTGAAATCAGAGTTCAGAAATGGGCTTGAAATGAAACGCTGTTATGAGCCTGACAGTGGCGGTAAGTGAGTCCCAACATTATGCTTTGCTGTTGTCAGCACAGTAAGGATATAGAGCCCAATCCAGGCAGGGTGCCAGTGATATGGCACCTGGGTTACAGCTGTAGCTGGAGAACAATTGTTTCTTTTTTTCCCCCCTCTTTGTCTCTCGCCTTTCAACTTTGGATATGCTTCTCAAGGTAAGCGATAAAGCTCTTACTAACAACCTCACATCCCGAACCATGGCCTCATCTCAATCTCTCTCTCCCACACGCACAAACACACACACTCACACAGGAAAGTTCACTTGCTAAAAACATGTGCTAATCAATCCAGTGAGAGCAATCTGTCAGGAAATCTTTAGCATTAACACACCCTCCTTGAACACGGATAAGGCCCATTCACTGGGTAGGGTGCGGCTGGGACTTAGAAATAGCAGTCTTTGCGCATCCCCTGTGTCAATAAGGATTATGTGCCAGCTTTTATCTTTTCTACCAAGCAGACCAGTCACTCATTTAAATGGATGAATAGTTTTTTGCCGTTTTCCAATAAATAAAACAGATACTCCTATGAATGCATTCAAATCCTCAGCCCAATTCAAATTCCGCAGCCATATGCCTCATACGAGATCCAATCTGTCTTTTTAATCCATGCGATTCACTGAAGGCAATTTTTAACACACTTCTTTAAGACCTGCAAAGGATAAACATAGTCTACCTATTGTTGATGGCAAAGCACCTTTATTCTCACCTTAAGACTGACAATTTTGTTTGAGGATCGACTGCTTTCGAAGCCAAATGCAAAGCAGGTGCATTGAGAAAACATTTTGTGAAGAATGCATATTACTACTTCTCGTGACCCAGAATTTTCACAGTTGGATTGCAAAAATGAACTGTATTTACTGGCATTTTAATGCCACGGAAAGTGTCTCTTTTTTTTTCTATCAGCACCATCAATTATAGACATAGAGCCAATGGATATGTGTGAAAGGAGCCTATGAAGAACAAATAAAAGCAAATTTTGACATTTTGCATTGAGTGCCTTCTTTTTATAGGTCAGAGGAAGCCCTGGCCGACCTCACATTGTTTCTAAATGCCATTTTGTAAAATAGGGAGGCAGGAATTAATTAATGCACGGGTAGCTGCCACCGTCAAGAGGCGCACATTAAAATCAATGATTAATAAATTCAAAACACACAACAAACTCAGAGGGGAGATGAAACTACCATTGTGCTCCCCAGGAAGCAGCCCCAGTGCGGGTCCTCCCACCAGCGAGGCGGCCACTCAGATGCCTAATGGAAAGTAGCCGATGCCAGCTGTGTGCCTGTGAATAAAATCACTTTAATTAAAGGCATCACAATGGGAAGGGAACCCAGGATATGTGGAGTGGAATCGACAGGAAACAGCCTTCTTTTTGGCACACATACACATGAACACACAGCATAATATATATTAGTGTATGCATGTGTGTGTGTGTGTGTGTGTGTGAGAGAGAGAGAGAGAGAGAGAGAAAGAGAGGGAGAGAGAGAGAGAGAGAGAGATGAACACTGTTCCAAGATGCCTTGAACAGATGTTAACTGCTCCAATGTCGAGCTCATATTTCAAGTTCCCCTGTTTGCAACTGCAAGCTGTATAAAATATTCACAAATACTAATTATCATTTAAATCTAATCCTGCTGTATCTGGACAGATTCTGTTGTTGCAGATCACTAATCAAAGGTGAATTTATGTGTAATTTTCAGGACATTTGATGTCGTGGCCTCATGCTTTTACATGTATAATCTTTTCACAACTGCTTTGCTTCACACTGAATCGGCACATGAGAAAGACTTGAAAGAGAGGGTAGAGCCCCTTAGGAGCTGAGACTAAACAATCATATGCCATGAAATCAACCCCCCTTCCCAAATCCCCCCCCCCCCTTAAAAGACTGGGAATCGGGCCCAGAGACAGCTGAGAAAGAGAGAGGGTGGAGGAAAAAAGACCTCTGCCACAATTGTAGTGACTCCAAATAGCCACAAGGTAGCACTCACACACTTATATCACCCTAGAGTTTTCTCCTCTGTACTTCCAAGCCATAGTTCTCATTAATGAACCCCTGTTGTTTTTAGAATACTCAATATGCAGGTGATGCACTAGAATGGACATTTGCCATTTGAGAACAATCTGCTTATGCTTAAGCTGCTTACTAAACTATTAATAACGCTTGGTCATAAAGGAAAAAATATGATCATCTTAATTGTATTTTCTAGAAAATTACTGTTATATTACAAAGGCCTAAGATGTCTTAGATCGAGTACACATTAATAAAGGCATTTACAATAGAAAAAATGTACATAGAAGAGAAGTACAGCGATGGCCGTGCCCCCCTGAACTGCAACAGTAATAGGCTATGGCATTTCACAAGATTACAGCCACATTAAGGCCGTCTGAAGAGTAACTTACTTGGACCTAAGCCTAAGATCATACGCTATGAATAATCTGCACTACGGGGCTGAAAGAGTTAGAATATTACACAAGTTCTGTATGAGAAAGATATACACTATAGTTCAAAAGTTTGAGGTCATGTTTGCTCATCTGAGTTTAGCATTCTAAAAGGCTAACTGATCATTATGTTAGCATCTGGAAACTGCTGCCTTGACTGAAAAAACAATACAACAGGGCTGAGTTGAGTTGAGCATTCTTGCTCTGAGAAATAAAGGGTATTCCATATGAAAAATATCTAAGAACGGAAGTCCTTTCACAGAAGAACGCAAACTGGCTTTAATCAGAATTGAAGAACTGAGCAAGAGGACAACTCAGATATTATAACTGAAAATTCTTTATTTGTGTTGTTGTGATTCTTGGACTTCCAAGTATATGTGGTCTTTTAGATTTTGCATTGAAATCTGTGTTTATTCAACAATTTGCGGTCTGAATTAATCTAAAATGGTCATGAGGTGTGACATGAAATGAAATGAAAAGCGGCTATTTATGTCTTATTTAACTCACTTAATAATAAAATCTTTTTATCATAGCTACTTTGATATTTAACATTGTGAAAACATTTTCTATATTTTGTTTTTAATTATTTTTCTAAACCATCAAAAAAAAACCTCCTCAGTCTTTCAAGATAATTTAGTTTAACTGTGACAAACCTGGTAATAACTCGAGACTCTTGCTGACACTATTTCCCTCGAGTTCTATTGACATTGACATCTATCACTAACAAAGCCTTTGTCTTGTCACAATTGTGAATGTCGCACCAAATTGCATGGTGTCAAAGCATATAATGAACATACTATGATTAGTCAATACAAAAAAAAAATTTGTCTGTACTCAAAGATCACACAAATTGCATGAATTTAGTTCAATTAAGTTAAATGTGAATGTAAAAGTTGCTCTAAAATTATAAAAGGTCTAAAAAGTCTTCACACACTTTTTAAAAGAAGAATTCAAAAGAGTGAGTCAAAATGAATTAAAAAAATGAGGTGAGTGTGTGATTGGGTTAACAATTATACATTTTCAGTAAATAGTAAAATTTGTATTATTTATTATTGTAGCAAATGACATTCATAGTTCTAGTATGGCATAAATGCACACAGCAGAGTTCTAAATAAAAAGCCAGATCTCAGACTGGTCAATAAAAATTGAGATGGACAAAATAGCAATGACAATTGACCAGAGGAAGACTGGGAAAAGAGTGTTAGGGAGAAACAAATCTATTCATATAACAAAGAACATAAATACCGAGAAGCAGACTAAATTTTGGAGAAGGGTTCGTTTGACCCCACCTAGCATGGTGGAGGGAGTGTGATTGTCCAGGTACTTTGATGGCAGTTAAGTGGAAAATAGACAAGAGGAATAAGGATAAGAGGAATCTTGAAGAGAGAAGGCTATCACTCTACTTGGCAACGCCATGCCAGACCGCACCCTGTTGCTTGACTTGAGCCATTTCTCTCCAAAGGGGCCAGTGACCAAGAGCAGCTCCAAACTACGTCAGAAACAGTAGTGACTAGTGAGCTGGTATTCCCTCAATAATGGAGTGGAATAGACATTTCTAAGTGACCCCAAGCTTTTCTGAACGGCAGAGTTGCCGCCTCATTCTCTAAACTGAAATGATAAATCCTGTATATTCTCTATACGCACAAAAAACTCTGCAATAAACATAAACATATATTCATAAAATAAAAAACATAAACTCCTAAATTCACTGTAGTGATATCACTATCTGACCTGTAGCCTAACTGTAATCTTTATTTCACTCAGTAAGCCTACATCATGTCCCATGAAAAGAATTTCAGGTGCAGATCACCTTTTATAACAGAAGAGGGAGCTATGACAAGAGGTCTCCTGAGAGATGAAGTACATACAGTCTCAGGCCAGGGGATTAAGTGATATCAGGTGTGCATAAAATACAGAAAAAGACAAATTGAGAGCATTAACTTGACAAAGTGTCAAGAAAGATTTGGCTTGGAAATTAGTCAGAATGATTAATCGGAATTTGTCTAAATAAAAGACATTAAAATATATTCACCAATCTGTATAACAAATATCTGCTTGTTATTCTAAATGGCATACTTTCTGTATCCATAGCTATGCAGGCTTACAGCTGATCAGTTTGATAAATTCTCAACTACAAGAGCAAGGGCAGATGAAAGAAAATAGTGCCTTCAGCCAACTCATGCTCAACCTCAGCTCTACCACAAGCCCTTGTAAAGTACAGTATACCCCAAACAAATCATAATTAACAAAGGCAAAAACATTCTGAACGATGGAAAAATGCTGTCAATACACAAAACAAACTAGACACGGGAAAGAGAGTATTGGTGGCAGTTAGTAGGTACAGACTCAGTGATCACACGCTGACCATTGAAAAAAATTTGACACAAACAAATGTGGCTACCACGGGAAGAACTGTCAGAACTATACACAAAGAAACGCAGCATTTATTTTCTAAAATCTGAAAACATAGTACCACATTTTACAATTCTACCCAGACACAATAAAGGTACACTATGCAGATTTAGTTATTTTTAGAGCTCCCTCTGGAGTGGTAATATTTGACTATTTTGACTGCTGTTGTAAATAGCAAAATTCTCGTGATTTATCCCCCAATCACTCAATGAAAATGCTTCTGTTGTAGAGGTGAAGGATTAACAACAGGCAAAACTATCTCCAAAGAGCTATATGTACTGACAATTCAGTAGGCCGCCGTTGCATGATTGGTTTTCTCAATAGTGTCTCGCTACATCTATGTTGTAGATATCCTATTACAAGTTCATTTACTATCAAATTGGCCTCATAAAGGTTATATTAAGGTGAAACATAGCGTACGTTTAAAATAAAAATACTAGAAGAAAAAAAACAGCCTTTACCTTTAGCAGCCCACTATATCACAACATGCCATAAATTAAGGGACAGACACTAGGCAAAGACTACATTTTATTTATGTGTATTTATAGTAATACCCCCACCCCTTTTTGTTTATTAGTTTGTTTGTGTGTGTGTATGTAATATATATATATGTACATATATATATATATATATATATATAGAGAGAGAGAGAGAGAGAGAGAGAGAGAGAGAGAGAAAGAAAGAGAGAGATCCTTGTTCATACTGTACATGTATGTTTATTTTCAGTGTATTATTTCATTGATTCACTACTATTTTTGGGGAGTGTTGTTAATTCACTAAAAACGAAAAAAAAAAGACTGAAATCCTTTCCAAGTATTCAGACCCCTTGCTAAGTACTTTGTTAAAGCACCTTTGGCAGGTGGACAGCCTCAAGTCTTCCTGGGAAAGAGCAACTTGGCACACCTTTCTTTTGGAAGTTTCTCCTATTCTCCTTGGCAGAATCATTCAAGCTAAACCAGATTGGATGGGGAGCTTTGGTGCACAGACATTTTCTTGAGAAATGCTATTTTGGCCATGACTCCACTATCATTAACGGGATGAAAATAGGATATTGTTCCCTCGGTATGGTTGATGCTGCAGAAACTGTCATGTTTCCTCCCAGATCTTTGTCTATACACAATCGTTCAGGCATACAGTAAAACAGTGAGGGGTGAGACTTTATAGACAGTCCAATGAATTCAAGTAACACACACTAGTTGTAGAACCATCTCAAGGACCATGACAAAAGAACAGATACAAGTGCATCAGAGCTCTATTGCAAGTCTCATATAGGCCAATTGGTCTGAAAGGTAAATGGAAATGAAAATGTCAGTATTTTTTTAATGTATGAATGAATTGAAACACAACCAGCTCTCCAAGAATTGGTTTTAGTTTTGTCATAGTGGATTGCTGTGGATTGATGAGAGAAAAAATTAATTCATTGTAAAACAAGTCTGAAACAAGTCTAAAAACGCACTTTGGAGAAACGCAAAAACTACCAGCAATCAATGAAAAAGCAAAGTGCCAAAAAATGGTTACCTAGCAACTTGAAGAAAAACAGCACAGCTGTCAAGTAACGGGAAGGGAATATATTTAATTTGCCATCCCTGTGTCTCTGCTTTATATAGAAAAATGATGAACACAGCTGATGAAATATTGAGAGGAAATAAGAAAAACTAAAACATCAAAGCTACTACACGTACTGTAGCAACTTGTTTACAAGTGGTGATGTCTCCCAGAAGGGAATACCCTGGTTATTAGCAACCAAAAACAAGTTGACACAGTGTTGAGAAGACTCCCACTGTGAGGAGAGAGTTAGGAAAAGCTATGGTGGGAACTGCTTATCAGCTTTTTGAGGAGAAATCCACCTTTATCCAAGGCCCACTACTGACAGAGCAGCCAACACATGTGGCAATAAAATAAAACACTGAGAGATGGTGCTGTGTGCACAGCCTTTGCCACTGATGGCCCAAACTTATATTGAAGCATGAGCCTATAATTCACTGATTTAGTTGAATGCAGAAAGGTTGGCCAAACGTGACTGATATATGGTGAATTGCAGACGATAGAGCCTTCCTGCTGTGTGTGTAGGATAGGAGAATGTAACATACTAGTTCAAGGCCAGGTGTGGCTTTACTAAAGTGTGTAAGTAAAGCTAATTGTTACTTAAAATGTACTGCACTCGGCATGGCATGATGAAAAATGTCCTCTGTAACGGAAATGAAGACAGGAGATTCACTGACCTGAATGGCTTCTATGTTTAGATGGAAATGCAGGGCAACTCTGGATGGCTGATATGATATACGAGACGACCCAACCTACACAAATGCAAAGGATTTATGGACCAAATGCAGGAGGTGAATTTAGTTCAAAGCAACAAATAAACTTTATTATCTATGTATATGCTTGACAATACACAACATCTAGTTGTAGACCTTCCCCCTGTTTCTCCTGTTCCACGCTTGAAAAGTGGATCATGGATCTTTGTCCAAACATTCCACTTCACACGTCGTAGCCTGCTGGTTTTTACTTGAATTTTATTTGAATAGCATGGCTTAATTCGTTGTTGTAGTAGCCTAGTATTAGTGCCACACATGAAGGAAATATATTTGCCATGACGAGATTCAACTCGCCATGTCGACATTAAACTCGAAATTTGGAGAATAAAGTTGACATATCATGCCGACTTTAATCTCGATTTTTCATCTTGGCATAAACATAATATAGTTTAGAGAGCGAATAGGCTAGTAATAGCCTACCAAAGTAGCTGCCAGCCACTGAATCCGAACACTCAGATAAGTTGGCCGACTCAACAAAATCTTGTGAGGTATGGATGACTTATATTGTACTTCGCTTTGGGTTTAGCAACAACTGTAACTCATGTTGACTGTCGAGAATAAAGATGACATATCGATATTAGAGTAGACGTGATAAGTCTCTTATTTTATTGTCGCCTAGCCTACTTAGTTGCAAAGAAGACTTTGAAACAAACACGTGTTATTCTTGAGTGTACTCCTTACCTCGCAACTACTTTGAAACGTTTTGTAGCATAGCCTACATGGCTGAAAACATTTCGATGGCTCTCTTAATAGCCTACCATATGCCTAGGCTACTGTGAAAGCAAACCCCCAAATCTTCAGAGTTTTGGGACTAACTCATACAACAATTCTCCGTTGAACAACTCTTCAAACATCCTCAATCTCTGCCTCGAACACAACAAGACGGCTAACTTCCTTCAAACTTTGATTGTCCCGCGTTTTTCCGGTTTTTCCGGAAAGGCGTAACAGGAAGTTCTTAAGGTTTTTCGACTGACCTATGAAATTTGGACAACGTCCTTTACGTAAGATATTATACATGATACGTGATGATGTGACGGCTCAGACTACACGGACCACGACCTCTCAGGTTAAGGGGGTGTGGCAGAAATATGCTTATAGCACCGCCCCTGGGTGGAGAATAGAAGAGGGCGTGTTTTAGATAGTCACATGTGTAAACATTGTGAGCTCTGGCAGCCACGTGGTTTGGATAACGTCTGGGTTGTTTGACAGTTTCAAAATGACAGTTCCAGTCCTTGGGCTACTCAGAGCAGAACAGAATACAGACCTTCAAATGTAGTGGAGGAGTGTAACTTGAGTCAAGGAAGCCTATGTAATTATGCTTCTTAAATCATTATTGAAATAGATAATAGAGAAACTCTTGAAATGCAACATTTAGCCCCTATATGTGTAAAAATAGGCCTAAATTTAAATCAGCTGAGAGAATATATTGATGCTGTCTCATGATGCCATTTACAACACATTCCCAGATAACAAACTTGAACATTCGCTCTATTCCACTGCAAAAACAGAAAAAAAAAAATGATTAATTGAAAAAAAAAAAAAAAAATGTTGGAATTCACAATGGATGAATAGAGGTAAGATACTGTGTTCCTAAGTTTAGGAACTTCTAAGTTCCTAAAAGTTATGTGGGCATGGTTAATGTGTTAACACGGCTCTGTTACCTGGGCCAGTGGTTGGGGTACTACCCCCTTCCGGGTTAATGTGTGTGTGTTTTGGGGGAAAATGTGCGTGTGAGATTACGAGGAGGTGTGTGTGTGTGTGTGTGTGTGTGTGTGTGTGTGTGTGTGTGTGTGTGTGTGTGTGTGTGTGTGTGTGTGTGTGTGTGTGTGTGTGTGTGTGTGTGTGTGTGTGTGTGTGTGTGTGTGTGTGTGTGTGTGTTGGAGCTCCTATTTGTGACTGTAAAAGTGTTCTTGTGGCATGGCTGTGGCCGACAACAGTCAGCATTAAAAGTACTGGTTAATGTAAGCTGTAAACGTTACACTACTTTGGTCTAAGATAAGAGAGTGTTGGAAGACAAATCTGTTAAGAGTTTATTTATGAGCTTATGCTGAGCTGAGAAGTGATGGAAATTTTGCTGAATGGTGCACTGCCCCAAACATCTCAGCAGGGGAGCCAATTTGCTAAATGCTGCTAAATACCCCAGGTATTACCTTAGGTCTCTGAGAAAAGCAACGATTCAAGCACCCACACCTAAACATCGCTCTGCTCCCTGTGTAGTCTTTGGGTGCCTCTCATTTAGAGTTTATACGTCCTCCCTCGCTCCTCGGGCCTCGATCCTCACTGATCTACATAAAGAAAGATAGCGTATAGACTATCCCATTGTTGCCACCCCATCATTCTTTATGTAGATCAGTGAGGATCGAGGCCCGAGGAGCGAGGGAGGACGTATAAACTCTAAATGAGAGGCACCTTTTCCCTGCGTGCTACGGAAGCCCCATGATCACTGGCTCTGAGTGGCAGTTCCTGAGCATTGTACATTATTGGTCAATGTATGCAGCTAATGACAGATTAACATATTTAACATACACTGACCCTTACAAACAGGCATGGTTTTTACTCAACACTGCCTGAAAGCAAAAACAAAATAATCATCAACAGCTATCAATTGACCTGCACTAATAGTTGTTATGCTCCATATCATTTCTGCTCCATGCCAGCACTTGGCTTTGGCTTCACCAAATATAGCTCTTGTTATCAGATTGCCACAGTTCCTATATTAACAGGTCCAATTAAAAAGTGTCGTGTAAAGTGATTGTGTGAGGCCTTTTCTATGCTAAATCAGTGCAGATACAAAAGTACTTGACATTGGAATCTGTACTGGTCAGTATCATTAGGTTAATTTGTAATAAAGCCACAGGCACAGTAGGCTGAGTGCCCTCCGTGTAGCCCGTGACTGTGGTACGGGAGCCCCATTTTCAGTGGCTCTGAGTGGCAGTTGCTGAGCATTGGCCCCCTGACTAGGTGTGACTTCTGGCGGTGCAGGCTGGGCCCTCGTCCAATGGGCACCTGCTGCTGCCACCAGCGTCTGTGCGAGGGGGGAGGAGAACAAAAGGAGCCATTGAGCGCATAACAGCTGTTGCGCTGCTGCCTGCCTGCGTGCCTGCCTGCCTGCCTGAGGACCCTCTGCCCCCAGGGTCTGTCTGGGGAGAGTGTAGCCCGAGCCCCTCCCCCACACTGACCGACAAATCACTCTTCGAAAGAGGCGTGCTGCTTTCTCTGAAATGTTAAACACAGAGTAGGCACGAGTGGCCTTGAGTGCCTGCATGCTGACCCACTTCCTGCCCAAAATAAAGCAACACATCCATGGTGGCACAGGGCGTGAGGTACTGGCAGCGGCACACAGGAGAATTGTACTCAGTGGCCTTTTCCATCAAGAACCATTTCTGAGTGTTGGTGATGAAACAATCTGGTCAACTCTAATTAACACCAAAGGTGGGGGGTGCTCCAAATATTTGGTATTATACCATTTGAATGGCTGAAGCTACATCCAAGCAACAATTAGCCCTACAGTAATTATTCGGGTGGAAAATGAAAGGAGTAAGTGGCTTGAATGTCTTTGTCAGGACATAGTTTAAGCATATTGGAATAATAAGAATGGCTTGTGGTATCTCCTGTCAGCTCAGACTGTGAGCGAGATCGTGCCAGGCTGAGCCACCAGAGCACTAGCTAGTGTATAATGTAATGAATTACCCTTGTCTCAGCAGCATCTGTTGTGGAAATCACAGTCCCCAACACACCTCAATCCTGCCTTCCTGCTCTGTGAACAGATTTGACAGACACAGCATCACACTGACATCTAGTGGATCACCGTCCCATGTTCATCAGACACACACACACACCACAGGACCGCAAGCAGAGGGCACTGTCTGAGACAGCCATTACAGGCCCTGCAGTGCAAATACACCATTTTGTGACACACATTGAGACAACTAACTTCCTGCAAACATCTCCATTTGGCCCAACACCAAACAGGACCTAATATTATAGGTTGTTCTAAATATATACATGTGTAAAGCTAGATTATTTAGAAGGGAATTATTTTACAAATGACTGCTATATTAGTTAGAGCAAATGGAACTTGTACATATCAAGTTGAGAAGACAGGCTTATATTGTTCCAGAATTTTTCCTTTTAACGGTTTAGAAACATCGTTCAATAAAGCAGAATCACTCCACAGTAAACACACTCTTAAAATGAATATGACAATTAAGTCAGTAAATATGGCACATTAAATTTTCTGGACATACGAGGGAACTAGCTTAAACACCTCCGGTGTGAGCATCTTTAATGAAACCTTGAGAACAAGAGATCACACATGCTGGTGTAAAACATAAATGCTGTCTGAGACAGAGCCTTTATTTAAAAACATGACTGAAAAGTAGCAGCATCTCATTTTTAAAAGAACCGAAATAAAATGTTCATTTTGGTAAATTCAGACTCGCAGGAGAGTCCTCCCCATCGAGTCATTCTTAAATAAGAGTCCACAGTCTGAGCTTCTAAAGGTGGCTTTTCCTCTGGTCTGGTTTGGCAGCTGGTTCACTTAGTCCCACCAGCAACCTGCCAGTAATATCTTCAGAGTCCAAAACGGCATTGAGGCAGCATGGGCCGTACGACTCGCCCAAACGCATCCAGCCAAATCTGGGCAGGGTCTTCTGCGTTCATCTTTCCATCTGTCCGTATCCTACCCTCTTTAGCAGCAGTCAGAGCCTGTAACAGCTCTGAGGGGGGGGTTTCGGCAGGAGGTACAGCTTGGAGTACGCGTCCTTTTTCACCATATATTCAATCTTAAAATTTCCATTAAAACAGAAATCAATTGACAACTCAATATAAAACACAACCCCCAAAAGGAGTCAATTCAAGTCTGTTTAAAAAATAGATACCGACTTATAAAATAAAAAAAGTCTTGTGCACGTTTCAGGTAATCTGTGAGTTGTGTTTGCGTGTTTGCTGGGTGTGCCTCGTCCAGGCGGCTCTCCCGTTGCCAATCCATGGTTCGGTTCACCATGGGCCGAGTTGGGAGGGTTCAGGGCGCCACAGCGTCAGGCTTCTCGCTGCTGGGCGGAGGTGTGAGCATTCCTGAGGGAACAGGTGAGCTCTGGCTGCGCTCCACGTCCACCACCTGATACGCGTACACTTGGCCCTAAACCGCGGGGAACACAACAGTCAAGACGGGGGCCGCGTCAAGAATCAAAACCATGCTAAAGAGTCAGAGCTATTGTCGGTGCTCTGAAACCAAATACATTACATTAGCAGCTGGATAACACTGCACGTGACATTTGGGTGGACAAAGAGCAGGGCACTTACCAGCCATTCCAGGTAGGGTGCATGAGTCTGAATGTTGTGCATGTCTTCAGGAGAGACCCCTTTGAAGGTCTTGAGACCAGAGCTGCCTACTTCTCTGATGGACATGGCAAAGGGCACCATCCATCTAACACATTTCTCCAAGTCACTCCACGCAAGCCCTACAGGACAACAGGATCAAGATGAGCACAAAATATATCTAATCGGTGTAAAACAGCAACACTTGCTTAGAAACACCAGTAAAAAATATAATGAAGGTCTGTGTCACTATTAAAAGGAGAAATCCAGCAAGTTTATACATAGCTCTCCATTTCTTGAGGTCACTGTATGAACGATAGCCACAAAAACAATCGATTTTCCCTCCCTAGCTTGAATTGCTACAGCCAACAGAAAACGCAGCGAGAAAGCTACAGCGCTACACTCTGGGGGCATATCCATGAGCTTCCCATGAACATGCCCCCAGTGTAGCACTTTTTCCCTCCTGTCCCAACAGTACTCAGGGACCTTGATAAACAGATCTGAGATGTGAAATCTCGCTGGATCTCTCCTTTAACTGCGTAACAGCATTACGCACCTGAAACTTTCTCCACAAGTTCCAGCGAAGAGAAATGAAATAGGGCCGAGGCAGCAAGCAGACCACTAGAGAACTCCAGACTTCTAATGTCCAATGTGCACAGGTCCAACAACTGGCAAGGGGAAGAGAAAACAAAACATATTCTGATTAAACATCGCAAATCAGACAAAGCTGTAATCTATGCATGTCTGTATGCATCTGGTATGCATGCATGCATGCACGCACGTGTGTGCGTTTGTGAAAATAACTTCCCACACAAGGCCACTGAAAACAAAACCTCAAATATTACAACAGAATTAAAACGCTTAACCACTCCCTTGCCTGACCCATTATCAGTGCTGCATCAAGCACAGCAATGTGATTTTGTTACTGAAAAGCGTCGGTGTTCAGACTTAAAAGCATGGGGAAGTCAAATGTAAACATACCTCTGTAATCTGGACAAATGTAGTCTCTGGGTACTGGGGAAGGAGGACTTCCTCTGTTTTCAGGTAGGCCACCTGCATATATACGCTCAACCAGGACACTGGAGACACGGGACTCAAACTCCAGTTAAGCTCCTGTTTGAATGGCAGAACAGGAGACATGAGTATAACACCTAACTGCAAAAAATAACCAGCCAAGAAGCTACAACCCAACAAAAACTGTTCAAGTCAGTCCAACTTATTTACCTTCATAATGATGATCTCCATGGACAACATCTCTTCCTCCATACAGGCTCCATCAGTAACATAGGCAAACTGGTGCAGCTTGGGAGGGTAGATTTCCTGCCAGATCATATAGGTTTGGCATGAGGTCACAGCCAATCACTTTAACTCAATCACATTCTTTAAAGGGCAAAGTGTTTGTCTGTTAATGCTGGAGGCTATTCGTGTAAGCACAGCTAACCTCCATTTTGGCAGCAATGAAGAGACAGGAGATTCCGATGAGTTGCAGTGTGTTTTTCAACACGTTGGTCTGTGTGGCCATGAAACGGTCAAAGTAGTTCTGGGCCAGATAAAATGCTTCCCTGTGCAGCTTATATACTTCAGACACCTGTGAATGAAGACCGTTACAAAAAAAATGCTTAATGTCATGAAGACTAGATGAAGACCCATTAAAACCCCATCATGACATTTAACATACAGGTTTTCCATTGAACGGACAATATTAAAAGGAAGTCTGCCATTTCACCATGTTAACATAATATCTGCCCACATCTACAAAATGCTTAGTAGTTCAAGATGGACTAGCCACGAGAAAATGATCCCATCCGACACTTTCAGGTTGGGAAAATGAGTATAATGAAGTTCAAACGTCACTGTGCTTTTCCTTACTACTTGATTTTATTAACTTTAATACGTACCTCCATCAGCCAATCCAGAAGTATGGCTCTCATTTTAGGCTGAAGGTTTGGATGTCTTTCCATGACACGAGTATCATGTGTGTAGGCTTCATCTTTCTTCAAAAGGTTGTTCCAGACAACATCTTTGCTGCCCCAGCTGCAAATCAAAAGTAATACATGTATTTGTATGTATACCTATAGCAACACATCAATTTCTTATAAGCAGCATAGTACATGACTAGGCAAATGCCTCGAGAAAGCTCAAATGATTCACCATTTTTTGTTGATAAAAATTGTATTGCCTAGAGTAGACCCAAACATGGACATACTGGCATTTCAAATACAAGTCCTGTCCAGGAAGGATAGATCACAAAACATGCGACCCAAAACCCACATGATTTTATTTTGCATCAGGATTAGACAGGTAGGCCATATAGTTAGCCTGGCTAGCGCCTACCACTTCTTAAATGAGACGTGGTCTGGCAACCAGACGTTCATTTGAAAAAAAGCCCAGATCCGTTCATTGGGCATTTTATCAGGATGACTATCAAATGCGTCTGTGCATAGCTCATCATGGTCTTGCTTTCTCCCCTGTTCTGTGGTTGGTCGCCAACATCAGGCGGAAATGTGGGTGTTAGTTTCCAGACTGCCTTAGCTGCGTGATTGAAATCACCGCGCAAGGCAGGATGGGAACACCCAGGCTACCATATAGTAGCCATTCAATCACATACAACTCACCAAAGGTTAGGGAGTGGGGAAGGTCTTGTGGGAGTGACAAGAATATTTCGAAAATGGTAGTCTGCAAATCCCACATCGTTAGCAGTAACCGGTTCCTCGACTTCGTCAGGCGTGGGGATCCGCTTGCAAGGATCTGTGAGAGGCACGTCAGGATTCCAGCACGCCTGAGCAGGAAAAGAGGGATGAGAAAGATATGCAGGACACCCTACTAGATAAAAGACAAACACCTGCTGTTGGCATAGGCCTCTGAGCCAGTCCAAAGGAGACAAGGTAGCACCTGGAAAGAGTCTCAATGAAGTCTTTGAAAGTCTACAAACTGATGCATAGCATCAATGAAGCTAGATGCACGTCTGTGCTGCCAAATCCTATTGTTGGTACACCTATATTCAGTGGATGAAACACAGTCTGCCACTACACATACACTAAATATATTTGGTGAGGTAGGACAAAACACTGAAACGCACAGCACCAAGAGCCATGTTCTACTGGAAGTTCACCCTTAGAACTATGGTACCACAACCCCCCCCTCACCTGAGCTCCACATTGTTTCTTTTTGGTCATTTCCACCACTTCTTCATCATCTGGATCTTGCAAGTGCTGACAAATAGGAGTATAATATAGTGTCAATTACAGAAATGTAGTTATGTTGTGTTATCAAGAGTCCTAGCTATAACATGCAACCAACACAAGTGCCCCATGCTACAAGGCCATACTTACAATGGCAACATCTGCCTTCCTTTTTCGTGATCGCGTTGCATTCACCTTGGGGACATCAACTGCGAGATTTGCCTCCGTCGTTTGCCTATTATTTGTAACAAAACATATTTACATACAATAAGTGGAAATGTACACCATCGTGGATGTAAGGTTATTAGCCTACTAGCCAACTGGCTAGAAGTTAAGATCACAGCTGCAACTCCTGCAGATCTTTATCAAAATGGACGAAACCGAAACGTACCCTTTTCTTGGCATTATATTCCCACACGTGTTACTCTGGAATAAAGAGAGCCTGCGAAAACAACACAATGATTGAGTTTTAATTCCGTATATTTAAAAACATACGTTTCCCAACCCCCACCACATCATCATTCACAAAGCACAAAGTTACGCACAGACGCAATGCTCTAGGCGCGGGGAAGTGGAAAGAGACACAATGTTAAAGGTGGGAAAGTGTTTGAAATATAGGGACAAAAGACCCAAATACAAGCCTCTAGGTGGTTGAGGTTGTATATTTTAATATCGGACAAGCTAGATTGTTTAAAATGATAGCCAAGTTTTGAAAAACTTGGACAACTTCCCCTTAGCTGTTGCTAAACCCAGGAGAGTCAGAAAATGGCCGAGCCAATAAAGATTCTTCCATTACCAAAATCATCCCTCATTCAACATTTCACCACACATTCAGCTATAACAGTACTTTGTTAACAATGATTACTGCAACCATAGATTTACAGAAACACGAAAAGACTTAACGTTTCAACACTTGACCGGACGAGGGTGGCTCAAAAGAGTAGCCAATGATTCTTACCTCAAAAAGATGCTCCCGCGAAGTAGTCCAAGATGTGAATTATCGTGTAAAAATATGGGGAAATGTCTTAGAACAACATTATCGGTAGATTTGTGGCCTTTGTTAATACCACACAGCCCAGACCCAATTCGCTCAGTAGCTTACTTGTTCTGAGCTGGCGCGAGAAGTTTGCGCCTCATCTTATAAACTGCTCCAGTCTACGCAGCCATACAAAAAGGGGCCGTCAGGGCGGGTGATTTAAAAACCTCTGAAAGAAGATTCACTGAGACAAATTAGCATTACAATTCGCTATAAACTATAACACAAATGTATGCAAATCAGCTACTGTTCAAGTAAATACAACATAACACATCAATAAATAGTGTCATGGATACAATTTGATGTGAACATTTTCCTCTACTTTTGCCGGCAAAAAAAGAGGCGTGATAACGGAGCTGACGGAGGGAGGGCGGCACCAGGAATCCGGAACTGTTTTCTGCACCGCGTGGCTAGTGGAACATAGAAGTAAACAAAAGGAATGTTTTCTTGATAAAACATCGAAATCTTATGCTGTGTACATAATTTTGATGAAAACCATAACGTGGCAACTAGTACTTTAGACCGTTAAGAATGTCATATCGTCAAAAACGTTATGTAGGTCATTTTTTGACGTTAAATGGGTGCTCCCCATTTATGCAAATCCTTTGCTGATGACGACAGGCAACAGCAGGAGGAGGAATCTCTGAATTTTAATAGGTCCTTAAACACACATTTAGGTGGTTTCATGTCGTTTTTATATATAGCTTTAGATCAGGACTGGGTGAAATGGGAATGACTGCACAGAATAGGCTTAGATAACAAATAGGCCCAGTGCCTCCCAAACAAACTTTGCCCTGTCATGTGACCGCTTTCAAAATAGGGATAGCCTATCTTCATTTTTCGTCGACAGTTTAAAATGAAGTTTGTCAATCTGTTTGGGAGGATGAAATCAGTGGTCATTGGGATGATTCACGTCCGGGCTCTTCCAGGTTAGGCATATTAATTTAGATAATAATCTGCCAATCCGTGGATCATGATTATAGGACAATTTCCACTCTGCATGCTTTTCTCAACAGGCACCCCCTTGAACACTGCAACCTTGCCGGAGATAACCGAAGAGGCCTGTCGTGAGGTGGAAATTTACCAAAGAGCCGGACTTGTAAGAGCTATTGTGAAATACAGAGCTGCCAACTCTCACGCTTTCGGCGTGTGACACACGATTTTGCTTGTTTACACACGCACTCACGCCATACATCCATTTTCTCACGCAAAACAAAATCTGATTTTGGGCTGAGACTAGTTCGTTCCTTTTAAAACTCCCCAACGGCTAAGAAGCGCCACTGTAGCCTACAGTAGACTAACCCTATTCGTTGCATAGACATCCAAGTTTGCGACAGAAGGAGAGACCCACGGGAGAAAATCTCAATCTGGTCAGAGAACTATGTTGACAATGTCACAAATCATAGGCCTATAATTAATTAAGAATTCACTCTCTTAAACTTAACATCTTGAAAGAAATCAGTTTGTGTGGATGAACTTGATTCCCTAGCCTACATGTTAACTTTAGACATTGCACTGTTTTGTTTGCGGGAACGTGTGGATAAATGGAGAGAGCTAAATCATAGTGCTCACTAAAATCATAAAGGAACATTGCAAGACACTCATCTCTTATATGATCCCTGAAAGATTTTCTTCAACTTGTTAGTGTTTTGAACATGTATTTTATCTAATGACATAGAAGGCAAAATTAATTGCATCCACATATCCTTGTCATGCATCTTTTATTTCACTCGCGTAAAACCGTCAGATAGAAAGCCACCTCACGTTTTCTTAAAGCGACAGGCACTCAATTACACACACCACTAATGCAAACTCAATTAGACCTATGCCTAACACCTTTTAAAAATATAATAGGCCTATGTAAGTGTAATAGTCTTGAAATCAGCATACAAATGACTAATTTGTTTAGCTACTAATAATTATGCAGATTGTAAAATACTAAACATTATCAACAAAATATGTACAGTTATAAGAATTCCAAAATATATGATATAGAAAACATATGACTATCATTTTCTGTGTGTGTGTGTGGAGGGTCGAGCAGAATCTTATGGCCACTGGTGTGAATGATCACACAATATATTCAATATTATGTTACTGATGATTAAATCACCAAATACACTAAAATAGTTTTTAAAAAAGTATCGAAAAAGGATCGAAATCACAGCTCTTGACTTAGTATCCGGATCGAAACAATAATTTTGGTATCGTGACGCGTGCAGAACAAAGTTTTTGTCACCCCCGACAGAATCTCACTCCAAGGTTTTTTGAAAAGTTGGCAGCTCTGGAAATATGCCTTAAAAGATTCCCACTTAGAATAATTTACTTGTGCACAAAGAGCAAATTAAATCCGAGTCTTAGTAGACGAAAGTTGAAGTTCTGGAGACGTAGGCCTCTACAAAATAAGGCCATTGGCAAGACCACAATTTGCCAAGAAAATATGCTATAACATTGCTATGACGGGCAGAACATACATTTATTCTGCAGGCTATACTGGGATACAGTAGGCCTATAGGCTATGGGTCAATTTGCCAAGAATCACACGTATTTTAAGGTGCTTTGGATTCATGCTGCTCATATGGTTCAAAATGTAACATGACAGGCAAGACAATTACTATCTCAGTGTTCTTGGAATTATCATAGGCTTAATGTAGCCTATACATGAATGGTGTCATGTCAGTTTTTGACATCATGGAGGAATCTATATTGCCTTTGGGTGCATCCTTTCGGCCTACTGTAAGCAAATTCGCATTGGCAGAACATATTGGACCACAGTGCCTTGCTGGTGTCACTTTCTGGTCCACTGTTGGACCAACATCACCTTTAAATTATCTTTGTGAATATTAAGGAAAACCATAAAACTACACAAAATCTGCCCCCAGTGTACTGACAGTGGTCCACTAGCCTCTTTCTTTCTGAAATATTGATATAAGTCCTTTACAATTACTGACTGAGACATTATGTAGCAGATAGAGAATGCAATTCATTTGGCTAAGTAAATTTATGTTAAGAACAGCAAGCATCACTGTTTTCCAAGCATATTTGGCTTCTCCATGGCAGGCATTAAAGCCTGTTGTGATGGTCTGTCTGTAAAACTGGTCCAGATATATTATTAATTACATTATTTGGAGAGTTATATTCAGTGTTGGAGAAGCTATAGCTTTGCAAGCAACTTATAGCTTAGTAAGCAACTTTACACTGAAAGAAGTTCAATGATAAAGTTCCCTGAAAAATAGAAATGTGTTAACTATTATAGAGAGGCTAGGGTTAAACTGTGTTGTAAATGATGATCAGATTGACAATGTAAAGGTGGTGCGACATAATAATCTAGGAGAGGCACAGAGAGCACTGACCTTCACTTTGATATCACAGCGTTAATGAAAAAAAATGGTGTATCCATCCTGTGGTTCGGATCCATGTTAAAATGGTAGATTCGTTCTTGGCCCATCCTTCACCCATCCAGTTTCATGGACCTCCACTCAATTTTCATTTCCCTTCAGTCTGCAGTCTTCAGTCGTGTGGGTATTTGCAGGTTTTCTCAAACCAAATATGCGCACTAAAGACCAAACATTAGTGATTGCTTATGGCCAATCCAGAGGGCTTTGGGCAGATCCAATAGTTTTAAACTTTAACAGAGTACCTGCATTCAAGGAAGTTAAAGCTTGGCAATGGAAAGAGGCCAGACTCTCTGTACATTATGAAATATGTACAAGGATTTGGTAGGACCAGGCTACTACAGACCCTCAATTCATGATAAAACAAATTGTGTGATATGAAATAATGTTCTATGTAATGTTAATAATGTTAATGTAACATATCCTGTTAGCCATTGGATGTTTATAGGCCTATTGAGGCAAGCCTATAGTTAATGTATCTGTGCACTTCATTTGCAGGATGGATTGATAATTGAGAACATGCACGACATTCCATACACATTTGATGTTGGACCAGAGATCTGTGCCAGTATGACAGCAGTCTGTGCTGAAGCTAGGCGTCTCTGTCCATCCATGCCACTTGGAGTCCAGGTCTTGTCTGCTGCCAATCAAGTTGCACTGGCTATAGCACTTGCTTCAGGTGACTACAGAGAGGCCTCATTTCTTCAAAGTTTTTAACAACATAGCTGATGGCTCCTCATGCAACTAACAGAAAAACAATTATTTGTAACAAGGATGAACAGTACAGGTTCTGCTGAATGCAAAACCCTGTTTTGCTATTTCTTTGCTACAGCATTTGTGGCCTACAGTGTATAACTGATGCAAATTACTTGTCTTTAACCAAGGTCTGGATTTTATCCGAGCGGAAGGATTTGTATTTTCACATGTTGCTGATGAGGGTCTGCTGAATGCATGTGCTGGAGATCTTTTGCGATACCGCAAGAAAATAGGAGCACAACATGTACAGATCTTCACCGATATTAAGAAGAAGCACAGGTAAATCTGAGAAGAGAACCACAAGACAAAGTATCAAAAACAGGTTAAGGATGAGACCATAGAGATGTTTAACATGTAGGAAAATAGCAGAAATGGCATGCCATCAAACAGCAAGGGTAAGACCAATTGTGTTTCAGCTCCCATTCCATAACGGCTGATGTGGGAATTGCTGAGACAGCCAGAGCTGCAGAGTTCTTCCTCTCTGATGGGCTGGTCATTACAGGAACAGCCACCGGGGTTCAGGCTGATCCTGTTGAACTCAGAGGTGAGTCTGTGTTGTTATACCCAGTATGGTTCATTTATTACACCAAATGGTGGTGAGAATTGCTGTTATTTATTCTATTCTATTCTATGAGGAGTAATTTTAGGTTTGCCATATTTCTGTCACTCCTAATTAGGGTTAACTAACTGGATGTCAGTCTATTTTCTAGATGGCAGTTTGTTTTCTGGCTGCTATTTACAGTTCACATGCAACCCTGCCTCTGTGTGTTCTGTATGTCACCAGTGACTATGTTAGCCCTGCAGACTGCCAGGGGTGGGGTAGGGACATTCTCTTTGTGATTAATGTGCCTGGCCCTGAGAGATCAGGTGACATTTAGTACTTGGACAGTTTTGAAACGCATTGCTAACAGAATAACAGTCTAGTGCCTTGGGTTAAGTTCATCCATGTAATTAGTTAGTAAACACTGAATCCACAATTATTAAATGTATAGGCTACATATAGGCCCAGCCGGTTATATCTGGTGCTCCAGGAGAATTGCAGTTGTACAGCTTAGTACGTGCAGCACCAGATAACCAGCGCCAGTACCATGTGACAGGTCTTGATTGCCGACAGGCCATATTAATACTTTAATTCTTCTAATATGGAACCATGTTATTGCAATATGTGCAGAGAGTAGTTTGGCATTGTTTTCCCGAATTAATTCAGGTCTTCCATGAAAAAGATGGCAGCATTATGTTGAAACCTGTATATATCATTCAGCATTGATTGGGCCTTTCCAGATGTGCTAGCTGCCCAAACCATAGGCACTAATGCAACCCCATACTATCAGAGATGCTGGCTTTTGAACTATGCATTGACAACAAATTGTATGGTCCCTCTCCTCTTCAGCCTGGAGGATTAGATGTGGAGTCCTTGGTATCCAAAAAGAATTTCACATTTTGATTTGTCTAACCACAGGACAGTTTTCCACTTTGCCTCAGTCCATAAAATAACTTGGGCTCAGATAAGATGGCGGCATTTCCTGGATCATGTCAAAATGTGTTTTTTTTTTCTTTGCTTGCATGGTAGAGTTTTAACCACTATTTGTGGGTGCAGCATCAAACTGATTATAGAAAAAGGTTATTGGAACTGTTCCTTAGCCTACAGTATGTTTTCCATCACAGAATCAATGCATCATCTGCATTATTTGTATATTGTTTAATTATTTGACCACACAGGATTTCAGTCATGAATAACTTCACATCTTTACTTTTGAGGAACTCTGCCTCTTTGAGCTACTCATGTTATACCCAATGATGTTGCCAGGTAACCTAATTAGTCGTGAAATGTTTCTCCCTGTGTTTTCTTAAGCAGGATGCAACTTTTCCAGCCTTTTGTTTTCCTCGTCCCAACATTTTTAGATGTATTTCTAGCAGTCCATTTAACATTAGTGTATATTTTTTATAAGATAAGAACACATTTGTTTCAACATTTTATATGTTTTCTATGTCCTTCTTTGGAAATAGATATGGATTTGAGCGATCATGCTCCGTTTTTATGTACATTTTACACAGCGTCCCAACTTTCTTTTTAGAAATGCAGTTACTGACAGTCTAGGCATACTGTATGTAATGGTAGCCAGCTGGTACAGCCCTGCATGTTGAGTAAACCTCACTCTGACATCTTATGTGACATGCTACGACAAACTCTTCCATCTATGGGTTTCAACCTCCTTGCTAGCATGGCGCCCTCCTACAGTATGTCTGGGGATGAGAGTTTCAATCCAGCACAGGCGTGTGCTTGTTTATAATGCAGGTCATGTCTGATCACTAAAATTCTATTTCAAATTTGCTGCCTATAAACAGTGAGCTGTCATTGGTTATTTTGTAGGTCAGTCAGCAGGTTCTTTCACTCGTTCCCGGTCCACCTTTCATTCACTTAAGCATACAGTGACACACAAATAGCCTCATTGATTAGGAATGCAATCCTTCTTCTGTGTCGACAACCACTGACACTCTAATACTGCAAACCACTCCCAGCCTCCTGCATGTCCACTCTTGTGCAGACATTGTCACTTTTTCCGCAGCTGATGAAACCAAACCTCGGGATGTCCAAATGTACTTGTGCTGTTCAGTTCCTCATGCTAACTCCATATGCTATCTGTTTACTTATTTGTGCCTTTTGGAGCAGAACTTTAGATTACAGTTTTGCTCCTAAGTGCCCAACGACGTGTCCATGAAGCTGGCCCACTGACCTTATAAAGAGCAACCCTGCCTGGGGAGATAAGATGCTGTACAGTCTGGTCCCAGAGAGGGCCAGCCATGGGCACACGTCCCGCTCTCTGTCTATTCCTTCTGCAGGGTCTGCTCGAGCTAATATAGACACCAACATTGCCGGCTATTTTTAAATCCTGCTTCCAGATGGCTGGTGAGCATGCGAGGCTGTAAACACACAGGCATGGAGAAGAGGCCCAGCCCTGCTGCCTAGTTTTGGAAGGCTGCCTGTCACCCCCTTGGTGCTGCTCCATTAGAGTGGTTCTGTGGTCAGCTGGGGGACGGAGTTGCCAGTAGAACTCAATTTAACTGGAAGCAAGCGGGCCGCACGTGCTGAGCCTGCCCAGAATGCCTCGTAGTACTAGACTGTAATGATCGCTGTCAATCAGACATTCGTAACTATGTTGTTGTTTTGGTTTCTTTTCAGAGGTTGCACAGGCTGTGAGAACCCCTGTGCTGATAGGCTCAGGGGTGACTGAAGACAATGTGCAGCACTACCTCGATGCAAACGCTATGATTATTGGCTCCCATTTCAAAAGAGGAGGCTATTGGGCCAATGCAGTGGACCCAGAGAGGGTGAAACGGTTCATGGGAAAGGTGAATGAACTCCGGAAGTAAAGCAGTGTACAGTATTCCGTTCAGTGGCCTTGTATCTCTGTGGCTATTTTTATTAGATACATCTGTAAAACATGCCTCCATTCATAGCAAATCATGCTGTATTCTCATGGGTTCAAGTTAAAAAAAAATCAAAACAAGTTTATGAAAAGATATTTACTTTTTTTTTCAGAAGGGTGTTTTATCAAATATATATACTCAGTAATACAAAACGACTTTCACAAATATTTACAAAATTTTCGCAACAAAAGTAGCAAACATTTCAGACAACACACAACAATTTAGCTGAAGTGAAATGCATTTTGTACACTCAAACCCTACATAGTATCAGTGGTTTCAGAGGTAACTATTCTACTACCCGCAAAAAGAATAAATGTACTTGCAGATAATTAAGTTATTTTTGTTTTTGACACATTACGAATGAAGGTATCAATAAACTGTTCCAAACAATATGTCACTGTCAAATGAAATGTCTGTAACCAAAATACACACAATACAAAAAGTACATTTCGATTTCAATTCGAAGAAAAGGTGAGGTCAACTAGTATATTCGGCTATAAATTACAGTATCAGAATGAATCAGTATTGTACAGCAGAGTTTTGCAAGAATGCCACACAAAACTTCTACTATTGACACAATGTATTGTTGTTGTTACACAACATATAAATCACTACATGCATCACAAAAGATCAGAAACACATCATATGGAGGCGGTCAGCGTCATGTTGGGGCTCAAAGGTCAGGATGTCGGTGGTTGTAGATAGGAGCGCCTCAGGGAGAGCTCAGTAGTTGTAAAGGCGTTGGCAGGGCTGCTTGAAGAAGCCGTAGCGACGGTCAGATGGTGAGAAGCGAATCCTTGCAAGGTTCTGCCTCTGGAGGGCGTTGCGGGACAGCTTTCTGCGGTCCATTTGGGTCTTGCCACACTGGATGGTACTGCATGGCAGGGGACTCCCCCACCCAGCAAGCCTCCACGACAGGTGGCGTTTAAAGGGCACAGGCCTACAGAGATAGTCACATTATTACAGAAAATCCCCGAGGCTTATCTATCCGAAAACGTGACGCTGAAAATAGCCTCAGCACTTGCATTAGGCATGCAGAGCTGTTTTACGTGTGGTCTGGTCTAGCGCTCTCATTCCAGATCTGGATCAAAGACGTTTCGTGGCACGGACACACCTGTCTTACTCAGCTCAACAACAACTTTCTCCCAGCTGTCTCTTTCTGTCTAGACTATTCATTATACAGACACAAAATGCTATAAAAATGTAAGACCGGCTTTACGGCACAACATCGGCAGATCATAAAATTGAAATACAGTACATTTTGTCACCACACCAGCAGGCTTTTATCTAGTGTCCTCTGCATAGTGTTGTCACTCTAGACTCCAATGTACAGTATATTGGCTATACACAAGACTTGTGGCATCCAGAGCACAACTATTGAATATGGCACTCCGGTCATGACAATATGTAATATGAAGATAAACTAAAACACTGCTGGAAAATCCATAAGAGGTGTAGCTCTCTGTTTACCTGGGAGAACCCTCTTCATCTTCATCCGATGAGAGCTCTTCATCTTCCTCTTCCTCTGTTCTTGGTGACACCATCTTGTACACAGACATGCTTGGGTGTTCAATCAGAAGGTTCTCCAGAGGGTCAACATCAGCAGAGGACAGAGATTGGCCTTCTAAAAGACGGTGTTACATTTAGTAAAGCAATATAGTAGCTACTTATAGCAAAAAGGATAAAACACAAGCTGTGTCTAATCTTATAGATTTTTTTAGTTGATATAACTGTTTTTACATTGAAATTATTACATCTTAATTAATACACAATGTTTGGAGCATGTGAAGACATCAACACGCTGTTTGACTCACCATGAATGTTGATTATAATCCATTCACCGTCATCATACTCCAGAAGATCCTCGCCATTGTCATTCTGAGCACTGTTGACTCCTATGATGGCATCCTCCTCCATGTTGCCAAGGATATGGGAGAGCAACTTTCCGATCATTGTGGAGACGTTCCTGAGTGCCCCCTTTGATGGAACTCTGCAATTACCACAACGGTGAATTACGCTGCCATCTACAGGTTTGAGAAAGTTTTTTTCATGTTGTTTTGAGTCTGAACTGCATGACCCTGATTACCCTTAAGATAGGCATGTGGAAATTACAAATGGAAAGAAACATGTCCCATTGGAAAAATCATTGCATAATCATGAGGGAAAAGTAGCACGCACATCTCGTCTCATGTCTGGTTATGGCTCTTGGCAGGTAAGCTGACTGGCCTTTGACTTGGTATCCTTTACCCCAGTTTATTTTAATCAGCCACTCAAATTCCTCTCCAAATTTAGAACAGATTTTCATAATATTCTTAAACACACACCATTTGAATCATAATCAGAATATGAATAAAGGATACATGGGAGTAATGGAAAAACAGTGTTCACTCAGTTATCAACTCTGTTGTGTTTTACCCAAAAATGGAAAGCAGTCTCCAAAAACAGCCAACAGACTACAGCCTACTCTATTGAGACAGACACTAAGCTCGAGGTAGGCCTACATGACAGTTTGCATGCAACATCAGCAAGAATGCATGGCACTATCAGTTTTTCGTTTGGTTGTTTGATAGCCTACAACTCCTCTCCAATTGCAATATAACAACACTTGTCTATATGTCTTCTCTATTTGTCCCTAATGATAGACAAAGATGTAAATAGAGAAAACTATGTAGGCCTAAGGAAAGCTATTTACGCCTTGGCACGGGAAGTCAACATCACCAACTGTACTGTAACACGAGTCAACTTTTGGCAAGCCACTTGAACAGGAAGGGCTGATCAGCTGTAACAGTCTGACGACCTTATTTAAACTGTTTACCCGTATGTATTGCAAAGGCTGTATCTTATTGACGGCGCATACAACAAATACGTAGGCCTACTTAGCCGTATACAGCTTATCACTGGTTAATATACAAACTGTGTAAAGGTTGTGCATTTCAATTGTAGATTTAGCTAGATTGTTCTAAGTTAAACGAAAGGTAGGCTGCTGTAATGCCAACAAATTGAAGTTACAAGTATGTTGTCGCGGACAAGCAACAATAGAAAAGAACAAAGGACACTGGAAAATTCACGAACCTACAACAGTCTGTATAAAATCTTTCAACGGGCAGTTCTTGAACATAAAATGTTATAGTTATTAGTTACCTGTTGAAATCTTGATAACAATTCTTGCTGAAATGACGAGTAGCCTACTGATGTCTTGCTCCTTAAATGCTATGTTGAAATGTTCTCATATGCAGGTTTGTTTACCATCACAAGACCCGTCCCTGCTCGGTGAACGTCACTTAACCCACCCCATGGGTGGGGCTTCCAAAATGTAGCCTATCGACATAACATTCTGTTCCTGTTTACGTTTTCGCACTGGCAGACTTTCCGGTGTTGACCTTTCAGACAGACAGTCTAGATATTACTCTTAATAAGGTAGAAACAGTGAACTAACCTCCCTAAGCTGTAACCATCATCCGTTTGGTTGAGAAAAAAACAAAAAAATCTGCAGTAGGCTAGGGAGTAGCCTGAGAGTAGCCTGTAGCATAGCCTGTGAATGGCTATTGCATGGAAATCGAGAACAGTGGGATGTGCTTCTCTCATGCGAGCCATGATCTCTGAAATCAGGGAAAGTACAAAGCAGTCAGCAGAGTTGACACACACACACACACACACACACACACACACACACACACACACACACACACACACACACACTCACACACACTCACTCCCAGAAATCATTGCGTTATCATGGCGTTTCGAAACTGAATGTAGCCTAATGCACGCCAAATCGAAACCTCAACTTGTAAATACGGAGAAACAATCACTTACCGGTAAGTTAGCGTCATTCGTTAATTCTTTGAATTAGGCCTAAATAGCGAGCCGATGTTCCAACGGTCTGTGAAAATCAACATGCTGCTTCTGCGATTGCTTTTAAACATACCGTCCGACTCAGAACCTGGAATAGTCTAGCCTACTTTAAAATTGTTAAGCACGAGGCCTAGATTTGACAAACTATGTAACACTACAGAGTAGCCGATACATTCAACATTCGAAGGCGTATGTTGAGGCATGTTGAGAAGAATTCACTTATCGTCACTGTAGCTAGTGACATTTTGGTGCATTGGCAGGGGTAAAGCCTAGGCCTACTCTAAATAAACTTTTTGACAGTTCCAGTTTACGTTGTGCATCGGGTGTTGAAGTGAAAGTCCAATGAAAGTGAGAAAGAGAGCGCCCTTTCATAATGCATCGTTCTCCCTATTAGCATTGTCTTTAGTCAGTCTTTTTTATTATTATTATTTTTATTTTAGTAGGCCTAGGCCATTTAGGCCTATTAACATTAACTGCGTGGTGTGGAATAATTATGTTTAATTTCGACAGCATAACCATCAGCAGGTCTGGACAATCAAAACCTTCAACGAAAGTGACTATGCCTTCCCGAATGGACGATGTTATGGGCCTATGCTGTAAGCTATCAGGAAATCAGCAGATAAAAGTTGCACTGAAGAATTCGAGCAAAGGTGCTGCTGTTGCTGGGGGAACTGCTTTCATCGGAGGACTACTTGGAGGCCCCCCTGGACTTGCCGTAGGTAATGTGTGAAAGCATTTTTCTACCACCGTTTTTATTTATTTTAACCTTGACTATTTAAATGGTGGGAATGCACGCACACATAACCTATGCAATATAAAAAAGCCCGCAGACTGCCTGGCTCAAGTAGCCTACAGGCTTCTCCACTGACTGGCAACTCTTGGTGTCTGTTTTGTCCACAAGATGGCGCTGTAATGCTGTTAGTGAGCTTTCTGAGTTCGTATTTTTCCAGGCTAAAACGTCACATCATGATGGTGGCAAACAATGACAATTCAAGTCTCAAGTCCTGGGTGTAGATGACCTTCTAGGAGATAGAATCTCATAATGCCGAATGTCTATATAATGCTAAGCCCTAACTGGAGAAGGCTGGTATGATGTCTAAATAGAAGCTAGGCTATAACAGATCAGTGAGTGCACTGTGGACAGGATAGGGTTGATAGATTTGTTTTATAAACACCAGTCGAATGTGAAATGGATGGGAGGTTTCGGATTCCTGTGTCTGCTTTTGAGTTGTCTAAACATACTGTAAAAAAACGGAATTGGGTGGATGACATTTGAAGGGCAATTGGCAAATAACTAACTGCATAAATACTGTTTTGGACAAATAAAGTTTATTTAGCTAATTAAATGCTCAAAGATATAATCTTCTCTCCACACCAGTACAACAGCGTATATGATTGGGTATGGTAGACAATAAAGTAAATGAAAGATGACACTGCAACAGTCTTCTCTTGCTACCATTCATTTCAGTTCCTTAGGCCTACTGTAAGCCCCTTTCAGACATATTCGAATTTGGACATGTGGGAGGGTTGTATTGTCCGCGTCATTTGACCTAGATATCACCCAGGCCTTACTCTACCTGCCCTGTCTAGATGTCATGTGGGAGAACAGAACATAGGTCTGAACACTAAAGGGTAAAAGCCCATATACACCAAGTCAAATTTTCCGGACTAAATATTTGCACAAAATTGTGCAGGCTAAACACATTCATTCTAATCAGTCTGTAGGCCTACACACCAATGACAAAATTCTTTGGGATTCTTTCGGAACAGTTTTGTGTGATGCGAAAAAGAGCTCCTCACCAATCAAGTAATGATTTCGCAGGGTTCCGCTGATGTCAAGTAGAACAACGAGCAGGAAAAGCTGACAGAATGGGTGATCTTGCTGCTCATGATTTGTCTCATTAATGGGCCTATGTCAAAGTTACAAAGAGTTTATGTTACAGCAGACTCTCCCAGGTGTTTAAGAGTGTAAACTCCTCACAGACAGCTTTCCCCACTTCTTTCCACCATCCCGTCATTTCACACTCAACCAAAAATAATCACTAAAGCCGTGAACAGAAAGCTTCACACTGCAGATGTACATGAAAAAATATGACATTAATTTATTCAATGAAGGATAATACAGTTTTTTACAATCACTTTGCTACTTTTTTCAGAACCTTGATATCATTTTTCAAAACTCTAGACACAAAACTCGAAACGGTTATCACTTGTTGTAACACAGGCTGAGTAGTTGTATCAATTCATAGTTAGATCATTGTAAGGAAATGAATAGACGCTCATTTGAAATGTAATGTGTGAATCACATTTTGAAATAGTATAGTTTAGTGTTAAGTTGTATCATATTGAACAGGTGAGTTTTGTTGAATGAACAAATGATCTGTTGTAAGTGTATTGTATCCAAGCAATTGAGAAAAGGGTTAGAGTTTTGAAAAATTTGCATTTTGATCATTGGTTGTGAGTTTTGTGTCTAGAGTTGTGAAAAATTACATCAAGGTTCTGAAAATAGTAGCAAAGTGATTGCAAAAAACTGTAACTGGTAGGCTATCATTCTCTATCTACAGATTACTTGACTTTTGACGTGAGGGCAAAGGGTGGGTGGGTGGGCGGGTGGGTGCGTGTGTTGTGTAGTGGAGTGAATGGGTGCACTGATGAGTCCAACCAACTCCTATGTGTTCCGTCAGTGGTACGACTGCCCAATATATCAAAAGTATAATGCACAAGGCATGGGATGGGAAGGATGACTGTTAGCTTTCATTTCCCCAGCACCTCTCAAGCCAATCCACGGTCCCATGAATGAACAAAGGCTATAATTTTGATTTTTTAATTTTAATTTTACCTTCTGTCTTGGCTTACATTTCCATCATTCATTCAGAAGTCAGTAGGCTATATAGCTTATTGCGTGAACCTGCGTGATGTGAGCACGAAATAGAATGCAAATATGCATTTTTGCACCGTAATTTGCATCATATCTGGTGTGTACGGGCCTTTGAATCACAAGTAAATTTGCACACTTGTTGTGTGAAGCTGATTGTGTCCACTTGTTTTAACCATAGTTTTTAAGGTTATGACTTAATAATCAAATTCATCCATTTATTCTTGTTCATCGCATATTCACTACTCACTTTCACCAGAGATGGTTTATAGAGTAACTAGACAATCATTGCCGGCACTATTTGCAGACAGGAAGGCTGCTACCTACCCTCCAGACTAAATACAGGTATTTAAAAACAATCTTTTGGTGATTTATTGTGATCTCACAATGAAAACAATGAGGGAAAATCCAACCTTGAAGAAGAGCAAATGTATTTGGAGAAAAAGGAAAATATCATAAATAAATAAATGAAAACATGTTGCTCACAATTGTTTGCACCCCTAGAAAATCTAAAAAATAGGTGCTTTGTTGAAAATGCCAATATTTACAGTTAAGACAAGAATTAACAGGTTCTAATCAACTGGAAATGTGACAAACATGCTAGGACGAAGACCCATGGTGAACCTACAGTATATGTGCACCATACTATGGCCGTAGCCTATTGTGCGTCAACCTCCTCACCTGAACCACCCGGGAATCTTTACCCCGGTATGAACAAGACTCACCCAGACCATGTCTGTGCGTGAGGGTCATGTTTCAACACCCAAGTCCACGTGAGATCCAGGCCCAATTGCCAGGGCCTCTATCGTCCGGACGTCATGTCTGAAAGCGGTGTGCTGATGCTGTGACTCTGTCCTGACAGGGGGTGCCGTGGGGGGACTCCTCGGTTGCTGGATGACCAGTGGGCAGTTTAAGCCCCTCCCACAAATACTCTTGGAGCTGCCACCCAACCAGCAGCAGAAGCTCTACTCTGACATCATGTCCGTGCTTGGCTCGTTGGACTGGACGGACGTGGCACAGCTGACCGCGCTGGTCATGGGGAACGCCACGCTCCAGCAGCAGGTAGTAGCCGCGCTGCTCAGCTTTGCCACCAATGAGCTGAAAGCTCAAGTACAGTACGGAGACTGACCATCAGAGGACTGCGCAGGAGAGGGTGAACACAACTGACCTACTTACTGGAACAAATGTGATGCTTACAGTACAGTTTTCATGAGCTGCTTTAAGAAGGCAAAGACAATGCAGAACTTTGTTTTTTTTCCCCCACCAAAATGCCTGCTGCCTATTTAATGTTCTCTTCAAATCATGCTCATAATTCATCATGTGTCTCATCATGTGTATGTAAGAGTCATTGTAGCAACTAAGGAACTGAGACTTGTCTCTTTGGCTTAGAATGTTATTAGTGAAGCACCATACAACACATAAATTAAAAAAAAAAAACAAGTGCCTCACTCCTCAAGACAATGTTGATATTACTTTACATAGCAGTAAAGTCAATTCTTGGAAAGGATATGTTTTTGTAATTTTTGTATTGTAATTATCAGATACGGGTTTTGGATTTTACATACTTCTAGTTTGAAAATATATAGATTTGGGATTGTGTATTAAATTCAATATCTGAAGACAAATGAGTCATGATTCATTTTTTTGATAAATGGATGGGGAATTACGGTAACCATCGCCACTTCCACTGTGCCATCGTTGGTATCCTCTCCTGTGCTCGTCATGATTCCTACCGAAAGCTAGAGACAGAGTCATCACTTCCCTTCTGAGCATGCTTAATGACTGCAGTTGCATCAGCAGCAGACTCTGTGGCTTCTGTGCTGTCTCTTGGTTATACGCTGCTCTTTGACTGATGCATTTGCACTGCGCTGCACAGCACCTGCAAGCACCACATGAGAAAGGGAAAACCAGAAGGCCAGATTATGAGGTCAAGCACGCTCTAATTCAACATAATGGATTGCTATGCACCAGTCTTGCTTGTAGTGACATTAACTTTAATTATGAATATTTTTTAGAACTGTAACATTTATGTTTTCAAATTAAGATTGAATAGGTTTTCCCATCTAACAGCCACGTGTTTTCTTTGAACTAATGAGAACAATGACCGTGAAATAAATGCTAGTTCATCTGAAAAGCTGATAAAAAAACATGATAGCATCTCTCACTGATGCAACATCCAGAAAATACTGTCTGGTGCGCACACACACACACACACACACACACACTGCAGTTGCTCATGTTGTAACCCTCTCAAATAAGTGCAATCCTCTGTGAATGGAATGAGATACCGTGTGCTCCATTGACTGGGGTGAGAGCAGGAGGCCAAGGGCAGCTAGGAAGTCGGCCTGTTCTCTTCAGCACACTGCTACTGTGCAGGGGGGATACTGAAAGCAGTGATAACTGCACGTCCTCACAGAGACAAAATGGCAGCCTGTATTTTCTTTCTTTTTTTTCTGAAAATAGAGCACCACATGGAAAAACACTGCATATCAACTTGTGTGTGTATTTGAAGACACAGTGGTTATCTTGAGGCTCATCCAGGTTAGCTTGGACATTTTGTCTTTGAAATCTGTTCACCCTTATCCTCCACCCTTTTGTCTTTTCATCACAAGTAATGTGACGCAGGAATGCACAGCTCCAACGAGACGGAGTCGAGCATTTGCTTCACTATCAATAGACATTTAAGACTGAAGATTGCTGTGTCTACTCTAATGTTGCATAACCACTCAGTAATGACACTTCAGAATGACTGCTCCAAAGTAGTAGACTAAGTGAACCATATCTGTTTCGCAGCTTGTAACCTGACAATCACATTAGCACATCATGATGTTTGTACACACCGATTATAACACATTCAACCAAAGCACATCCACTATATTATATTTGTTGTGTTTGTGTTGACAATTGTGTGATCGGCAGAAAATGGCAGCTTTTCTCCGTGTGTATACTTTCCCTCCCAGAACACGATTAGTTCTAAATGTTCAACATATGTCAAACTGACTGTGGCACATCTCCAGCAACGGAATGAAGTTCTACTGGTTAGTGTAGAGTGAGAAGCTTCACTTTTTGTCACTTGTGATTCAGCTGAGAGCAAAGGTCTGTGATGAGATCATGAGCAGTAAAAAAAACACGTGGTTTCTAGAACTAGTTATTTTTGAGTACATACTGTAAGTGTATCAAATAGTATGTTATTCTGCCTTTAATGGATCACATCTGAGGCTGAGAGTGTGTCTGGTCCCCTGTCAAAAAAAACAGTCAGTGTGCTTTCATCTGGAAAATGGATTAAGCGGCACACATTCTAGTGCTACTAAGTGGATTTTTATCAAGTGTCTTTTTGTTTAGAGCTAAATCCTTCAGGTAATTGAAGAAAAACAAAATCATGAAATATTTAGACCAGAAGGTTTTTTGAGTACATTTTATTTGATAAATAAACTAGTTGTCAGTAATTGTCAGATATATATATATATATAATATATATATATATATATATATATATATAAAATATATGTTGCTTTAAACAATATCAGGATGAACCTACTTCAGTTAAATATATCAGGAAATTAGTGTTAGTGAAATAGCCTTGCCTATTTCTTAAAAATTCAGTCTTTGTTTTAGCTCCTCCAGTTTGCCATTTTCTGCCTAATGGCTTCAGTCCGTCAGTGCAGGCGGCGTTAGATGATCTGGGTTAAAGTAGCAGTACGGTGACCAGGAGCTGTCCTGTGCGCTGGCCCACTGAGTGGGCGTGTGGCTCTCGGCTAGCTCCTCGGCCTCCTCTTCGCTGGAGGCGTCTTGGTGGCGCGTGCGTTGCTTGTCCTCCACCGAGTCCTTGTGCCAGTGTCTGCTGTTGGGCTGTCCCTTCTGTGTGTCCCCCTGCGCCGTGGCCATGCACTGCTGGCAGACGCGCACCGGCTTCCTGGAGATGTTCTCCAGCACGGCCCGACCCTTTGAGCAGCCGTTGCAGACGATGAAGCCGCAGCGGCGGCAGTGGTGGCGTCTCTGCGTCACGCCGAAGCGCTCCGAGCAGCGCATGCAAATGGCCGACGCTCGGTCGGGAATCCAGGAGGCGGCGAAACTTCCCCTCTTCTCGGACTTGAGGCCGAGGCGTTCGATCTGCTGCAGACGGCACTCCTCGATGTGCTCCATCCAGGCCTGCTTCTCCTCGAGCGAGGCGGCGGCCACGGAGAAGGACTTGCGAGGCGTGCGGAGCAGCCACTGGTTGACCATGCCCAGCCCATCCTCCAGGTCCTCCTGCTCCACCTCCTCCAGAGGGATGATCTGCTGCCTCTTGTGCCATCTCCCGTGAAGAATTATACTCCCGTACACCAGGATGTCATTGAACAGGTAGAACACCTTCTGTTGCGGCCGACGACGGCACAGCTTCAGGAGTCGCCCCTCTCCCACCAACACACGACCCGGCTCCACCAGCGACTTCCCAGAGGGCCCAAAGGAATTCTCCACTGCCTGAATCCGCTCCCGGTTCTTCTGTTCGAATGGTGCCTGGTCCACCATGACTGACTGGTTTGGTAGAGGAAAGAGGCAGTTTAAGTATATCTGTTGACCTCAGATCCCATCACAATGCAGTCCCACTTACTTATCTAGTCTAGACAGTATCTGTGCCATTTTACCTATTTAACTTCACATCCTAAAAACAGCAGTCAACTCATCTGTTAGACTAAAGTCAATAAATATTCAGAATCACCACAAGCACTTCACGCTTCACTAGCTATTATGAGCAAGGTAAATGAAAAGCTAACACTCTAGCATAACTGAATGAGTTTAGTCCCCTGGTAGCTCTCAGTAAACATGGGTGTTAAATGTTAATTTTACAAAATCCAACAAAACAAACACAGAACAATTATTATGGAAATACCTGGCAGTGTAAAGATCTGAAGAGACTGTGCTAGAGGTGAATTTCAGCTTCTTGAAGGTTGAGCTATGGTGTATGAAAGTATCTTTCAAACAAGCGCTGCTTTCCAACTTCTAAGGTACTGTACGTGCAAACTACTCAGCTTCGGTCTTCAGAGTGTTTCATGTCAACAGAAGACTTCTTTATATGCACGCCTCTTTAAGTGCACGTCAAACTCGTTGTTCCTGTTTTGTTGAGGGGAGTTCCAGTGAGTTCTCAGAAACAAAGTGTGTGCTATATAACAACAGAAAATAAATACGTTTGTTGTTTGTCAATATTTTGCAATGAACCTCATTCTAGGTATTATTACAATTGTTTCCCCGTTTCAGGTTCTTTTACAGAATGTTTTAACATCAGTTTCTCGACTGTCTTATATATGTACACATCAAATGCTATTGAAAAATATTTCTTTCCCCTTTTTTCCCCTTATTGGGATAGTTGTTGCTACTACAGTAATTCTACTATACTCACTATTACATTTTATTATTATATTATTAGCCTAAACATTGATGGTATTTTGCATAATCATTTACCTTCAGTGAAACTGACTTATCTCAATCACATAAAGCTAAACTGTAGGTAGAGGACAAGACAAATCCCCACTATTTGTAGGGATTGAGTGCCTTGTTGTAGTCATCTTTCAGAGAGCTGCAAGAGCCTTACATGTTGGTCTCTCTCTGGCCTATGTTCTGTGGAGACCACACATGCATCTCTGTGGCTATTGAGAAAAGGCACCATTTATTGTTAAGAGGAAGCTAGGAGCCTCAACATGCTGTGTTTCTGTAGAAAGATGACCCAAGTCTTTGGTTTTGCAATTTTAGCCTTTTCTCTCCTGCCGCCTGTCCCTCTGCCTCTGCCCCTCCCTCACCCTCCTTCTCTGTATCACATGCAGCTGAAATTGCACCTGGGCTTGTAACCACGGTTGCAGACGGAAATACGACACAGTATTTGAGAAAGGTTGCATGGATTCAGATACAGTTTTTTAATTTACAAAGAATTTACACCAAAAAAATAGATATCCAAAAGCTGAATACATTTGTAGGTCCTGACAGCATTTAATGACCAGTAATTTTGACCATCACCTACATATTTCCATGGCTTTATGTAAAGTTTAAGTTTTCCTTAACAACTGATGATAACTGCGTTGAAGTTAAAAGATTTTCGTCATGGATACTTCCAGAGTATCCATGACGCCAACAATCAAAACCACCCTCCAATGGGAATGCTGAGAAGTGCTTTCCAGCAGTGATCAACAGGGTGTGGCAAGGTGTCAGTTTGGTAATGTGTGCCAAACAAAACACAAGTTTCATTGTTAACAGTCACAGTTTCTCTGTGATTCTGTGTCACTGTTAAGGTCACTGGGTTAAGATGTTTAGCTTTTGTTCTAAAATCTCTGACCTACAAACACATATGTGATAAACACATTTGATTAACAGCTTGAATGACTACTGTACAGATTGTGATTTAAACAGAAAGATTACATATGTGCCGTAGCTCCACGTTGATATTAACTCTACTGGAGCTTACTAGAACTGGTAATGCTGCTGTTTAGTTGTTGTTTATGGGACAGGAGACAAGTCACTGAAAATCTCAATTTAGCGTACATTGTATTTAGCAATATTGAGGGATTCCAAATATAGTCTGGTAACACAAGTCATGTATATCCCAAAGGGTGATTTTGGCGAAAAATATTCAATTTGATTTAAAGACTTCTTTTCCTTTTTAAAAATACAATTTTATTGGAATAAATGGAACATCTAAAAATCAAATAAAAAGCTATATCCATGAAAAAAAACTAGAAGGTAAAATAAAAAAAAGTGCATCGAGCTCCCCCTTGTGGACAAAAATGATAGTGAGCCCATAATACACAAAAGACACAGAACTCGCCTGTCTAGGGAAGACGGCACCCCAAGGTCTGAAGAGAACATCAGTTAATGGAATATGAATCTACAAAAGCTGTTACACAAATATTACTATTCAAAGAGAAAAAAAAAAGAAAACAAAAACAGCACAAAGAAAACACACACCTACCGAGCACCTTTCATGTCTACCGGTCATTAATTCTCCGGCAGACCAGTGTTTACTCATCATGCCACTAATGAGAGGACTGCAGAAGGAACCTCCAGAGTTGTGGCTAGGCTCTCCTCATAGGTCAATCGTCCCTCTGGCTTTAAACTTCTTTGCAGAGCGCTCACTAGAGCGCAGCTCGAATTTGCTCCCGTAGATATGAGAGACAAAGCCATCAATTTCCACACTGAACACGCTGTTCCTCTTTGGAATTACTGTAGGGGAAAAAATAGAACATTTATTTTTTTATTATTATTGAACACCTTAGCTGATAACAGACAAGTTGTTCCTGTCTGAGTATAATACGAATTATTATTGTACAACCCTGTTTCCAAAATGAACACTGTCAATAAACTAAAATATATGTTTTTACATTTTACACAGCTTCCCAACCTTTTGAGAAATGGGGCTATGTGAATATTGTTAATCATATTAAAAGCACAGTTGGTGATCCTGGAGAAAGCTCGACATTTGAGTTGACAACCCTCCTTTACACAGTCCAGAAGCAACACTTTGATCGCCTGGATCAAAGTTTGTTTCCCATTTAGAGTTGGAACTGTGTATGGACACCTGAGTGTTTTTGAGTGCACACAAGGAATGAACAGCTAGAGGAGCATGAAAGAAGCTCGCCGAGTCTGAAAAAAGGGTATTGGATCAGAATCATGCCATGCATCTTTTTGTCACATTGAGAGATCCAGTGAGCAATAACCACTAACACACAATCAACACTGTCAAAACAGTTGCAGCATTTACCAATTTGATCAACCAGACCAGACAACAAGTAGTAGTTCCTACCTTTCAGCTTATCCTCTTCTGTAATGATTTTAAACACATGCTTCATCTCCTGCACCAGGATGCCCCTAGAGCCCACATAAGAGGGGCATTTGGATCGCACCACTGCTTGACAAAAATGGATTTACATATCACGAATAGAGAGTTAGAGGCATGATGGGAAATGGACAATAAGAACAGTCAGGCAAATGCAGAACATTCAGCTCATATCTGATCAGTAACACCTTGTCCTAACCGGATCCAAACGAGCGACTGTCAATGTTGTCTGTCTACACAACATTGTGTTGTGTCACGGGATTTCATATTTCTCATTCAAAATAGCAAAAGAGCAATGCGAGCGACAAAAAGAAAATAGAAGCAGGGCGTCCGACAAAAGTTCTCTCAAAAACGTTGCGCTGCTCGCGTCGATTCAGTCAGGACACTCCAATAGAAAACAATAGAATTAAACTGATTGTATCGCTAATGTTCGCTCTCATCGCGTTTGGTTAGGACAAGGTGTAAGGGGTGAAAAGACATACTGAATTTCAAGACTGACATCACAGCTCAAAATGATATCCATAAAAAGTCACAAATGGTCTGAAATGAGATGCCCACCTGTTAGTACTGCCCCATGGAGGTCTGCCTTCAGAAACTTCTGCTGAATAGTCTGAGGATTGCTACAAAGTAGTAAACAATTATTCAGTCTTCAGTTTATAATCTACTGTATGATGAAGTTGAATGGCATTGTAAGTGTATGCTTAAAGGTTTGCCATCATCACCTTTCTGGTTTCAATCCATTGCACAAATCGCGTATGTACTGCTTCCACAGCTCATGTAGAGGCAAGAACAGACTGTACCTGAGGAGTGAGAGAGAGGACCATCTTCAGAATCATCCAAATGCTGAGCGGCATAACCATACAACATTCAATACAATGACCCAATTGCAACATGAAACCAAATCAACAGAACGTGAAAGAGTACCAATGAGGTAAGCACACTGCATTCCCAAAGATGATGCAGAATATAAATTAGATATCTCCATCTGACTTTATACTGACAGAGAAAAATAATTACTGATAGAAGTAGATTCAAAGACCACCTTGCAGGTCGGAAAACCCTATAAGGCAGTGTTGATAAATGATGAAAGAACTAGATTCACAGAAAGAAAAAAAATGATAACTACGACAGAATCAACATATTGTGAGAAAATTGTGTGACAATAACTTCCGCATAAACCACTAAGTGGAAGTGAGGTAAGAGAGGGCAAACAGATCTAGTTCATGTGAATAGTGTAATGGATCCTGACTGGACAGACTCGGTGAGATAGGGGCCAGCGAGAGAACAGGGGAATGAATGACGGGAATTGGAAAGAGGTAGAGTTCTGGTGAGAGACTCCGTGATAACGCTGGCTAACACGGTGTCTACGTCTGTGACATTATCTTGATATCCTTTAATAAAACTGCTTTAGCAATCATACTCTAGACGTGGCTGTTGATCAAACGCCCATGTAGACCACCTTCCTTTTTAAGTCCTGTTGGAATATTCACAATATTCCATGACAATTGGGCAGCATGGCAAATAACATCGATTTGCACAAAAGCGTCTGCCAAATCCCAAAAGTATAACGATAGCATCAAACTGTTTGATGGCCAAAATTCCTTCTGTTGCGACAGTTTATGAGCAGAGCTATGTGGGCTACAGCTACAGAAAAGATGTCAGGAATGAAGAAGATAGAATACACTTTTGGGGGTGAGGAAGCAATGAATAAATGTAAGACAGCTTAGTAGCGACATAAGTGGCAGTATAGCTTAGGCAGCTGCTGCCACATCAACTACAAGTGAACGAGTCAAAACAGTAGCCTACACTAACGAACTAGCAGGGTATGACATAACCGCAAGCCTAATTAGAATTAAATTACAAGCATTTGCGTTCATACACTGGCTGGTAAACACTCATGTTCTAACAACGCACATTTACAGAATGAAATACTTCTGGCAATGTCAGCGCAAGTATCTAACAAACACAATACAACCATACTTATCGATCTCTTAATGGGTATCTGAATTCAGCTATCTACAATTATATACAATTTTGATCAAGTCAGACTATGCTGTGTGATATGTACAGTGGGGAGAAAATGTATTTGATACCATGCTAAAGTTGCCTAAAAAGAGAAATATCAAATCACAATGGATCTTATTGCCTTAATTCAAAAATCATCACATACCCTTCACCATAGCTAGAGATTGGCATGGTGCTTTTTCCAGTAGGACTATTAGCCCGTTTGATTTGCATTGAGCTCAATGAGCATCAAACAGGCAACTTTAGCATGGTATCAAATACATTTTCTCCCCACTGTAAATAGGAATATGAATGGAACATTTAATTAACAACTCCAACTCCATGTAAACACTATATTTGCAATATTGTCTTATTCTGAATACGGTCAATACAGTGAGGTCCCCTCTATTTAGGCTCCCTGCTTTTCTTGTTAGGAAAATGGTGGACGTGATGTCCTGACAAGCTGGGAGCTCAAGGGACAATTTAAGATGTTCACCTTGTATGTCCTGTAATATGAAGCATTTGTGGGCTGGATAGGCTTATTTAGGAGCCTGCTTAAAATGGGTACACTTACTTCTGATTACTGTCCGTAGGTTTTGTAAAACATATTCATACACATTTTAAAAAGACATTTTCAGTCAAGATGAAGAATAAAATCAGTTTTGAAATCAACCCGAAAATTGCTCTTTAAAGTGGGATATTTGATACGCACTTTTGATGCTCTGGTTTGATCTGGAAAACTTTCAGCTCTCTTCTTTCTCTAGCATTGAGCCCTTTAGCCTTTTTCCGTTTCACCTTGGCCTTCTTTGGTTTGCTGTACTCTAGCACGACAGCCTTCCGAAGCAGCTGCTCATCCAGGCGATCCTTTCTGCTAGGCAAACTCCTCTTGAGGAAAGAGCTTGTGAACAGCGCTGCCTGTTTGGTCCCTTGAGACTGCATATAACATCACAAGCAAAGCAGTTAATACACCTGAAAAGCCTCCCTGAAGCATTTGTGGCATGTGCCGATATTTTCGGCTCATGACAGGCACTCCCACAGCTTTTTCATTATGGATTAAATCACACATGTCATGTAGAGTTCCTGTAGATCGAGTCAAAATAATAATGCTAAAACTCCACACACAGAACACAATTGGATAACCCCTGAACATATAATGCATTGCAAGAGTTCATTTTCTTCAGGGACATGGACAATCACATCAGATCATGTCCACCCTGCCCATTCATGTCCCCACTATGTGTACCAGGGCCAGTTCTAGCCTACTACATTTTGGGTGGGCTTAGTGTTGTAGTACTCGAGTCCGCTTTGGACCACCTTAATGCCATCACTAATATTGAATGTTGCCAATGCTTGATCATTCCCATCACTGGCGATTACATATGCAGTATATAATGGCCTATATTTTACACTTTGTTTTGACACAAGAAGTTTACCCAACTGCTGCTCCGGCAGTTCACCTTCTCCTCTCATGCCCTGATAGTTCTGCTTCATCTTCTCATCAACAACATCACTCACTAATATCCTTGTTGCGTATGATCACAATATTGAGATTCAGGAAGATTCCGGGCCAGATAAGTATATTGTAGGTTGCTCACATACAATACGCACCCTCTCATACCAACCTCAAGTTGTTTCTAGAGAACTTTAATGATCTGTTTTTTGAGAACTGTAATCATTTATCCGGAACACATGCAACATGTTGCTGTGCAAAATTGCTCAATCTGAAATTGCACTGCACTGTAATGTCAGAGACTTGTCTCCACTTTACAACCCTTGACAAGTTCAGTTTTTTGAGTGCATCTCTGATACAGCATTTAGGCTATGAGATGTAACAGGGATGTCAGCATAGCATGCCAGTATGTCACATAGGCTGATAAAAGCTGTTGCTCTACAAACACTGTCTACTTAATCAGAGTCAGTATCCTGATGAGGGAATATATTAAATAGACATATATGAAAGGTTCGCAAAGTGATATCATGCTCACTATTTTTAGCACTTTGAAAATACAGTAAGCACAATATTTTATTTTGTGTGGCTAATGCAATTTGTAGTTTATTTTGATACACTTACAATTAGGGTATTTGATATTAGAACATTTTTGATGTATTCTTGGCCATCTCAGCCAACAGCTAGAGAAGCCAGGCAGCAACCGTGGTTACACTCTGGGGTCATCAATTCATGCCCCCGAGAGTTTAACATTGTAGCTGCCTGGCTACTGTAGCTCTCGGCTGCAACAACTCGATCTATGAACTGTGTTCACCATAAAGCCAAATTAAGAACAAGAAAGTAACATGGGATGATAATATTCAAACCTTCCCCAACGTTTTCAATGTTTTAGAATAATTTAAGTAAATTGTGAATTTCAGCGCATGGCCGTTTTTATCCTATGTATTTAATTTTCACATTAAAATAGGCTACTTGTCATGCCAAATGTAATTCTCACTGTGTCAGACAATTACACCCAGGCTAGGAATATCTACCTCTCAACTTGCAAATGTATCATCATGGCACAACGTAGGCCTACCGACTGGTAGTGGCAACAGAGAACATGATAACGCTGACCTCTTATCATAAAGATAAACATACTATCACAACATGAACTGACTATTTTGCAAGCAGAACACTCACCTGAACTCCGAGAATATCGGCATGCTCTGAAGGTAGTTTCGACTTCACATCAGCTGAAATGTGCAATGCAATTTAGTTTACTGTATGATCCGAGTTAGTTTTTGTGTCCATATACGCATAGCCTACTTCTGGATAGCAGTAGATGTTATTACAACAGTTGAAATTACACCAGCGATTACAAATGAACAACATACTAGAGTTATTTAAAGTAAAGGACAGCATTGTTGTGTTTGGAAGGATGGATAACGTGGTTAGATCCACGCTAACCATGCTTGCTAACGTGCGTTATAAACAGCGAGGCTATTAACGTTAAAGATCAGCGCGTTATCCAGTAATTGTAGATCTTAAGTAAAAATAATGCAATCAGCAATAAATCCGTTGAGTATGCTCACCTTCCATATTCCAAACAGCATACGCTTAGTTTTAGGACACGACTGGTTGATCCATTTATCATTGTCTGACAGCCAGGTCTAGAATTTTACATTTCAGTCCAAAGCAATCGAGTCTCGCATAATGGTTCAAATAGTTTGCAAGGTTTGTGTAGGAACCGTACCGTAGAAACTGACTGACCATCATCAGCGTAAGAGTTAGTGGTTATTGTATAATTCACTAGCCTAATTTTGAAGACTCATAATACATTCAGGGAGAGAAGCCCAGAACAGTGTAGGCTACTGTTAGTTAGGCCTGCATTATTCTGGCAGCCAGTAGCCTAGATAAAAATGTAACAAATTGCATTGACATGCAATTTCATCAAGTATTTCCTATTTCACTATGCATATTTCCAAAATCAAATATCTTACTTTTTTGGCTATAGTGCAGAAATCAAATTTACATGAATGAATAATGTTGATTTTCCAATTTCATTAGAAATTGATAAGATAGGCCTACATTACTTCCATTTTAAACAGTTGTAAATGTCTTCTAAATAAAATCAACAGAGCTTCCCTCATCGTTTGTAATGTAAACAAAAGTAATAGTCAAAGGACACTCATTGAACTGTACAGCCACTTTCCTCTTTACGTGTATACACACATCCAACCTAACACATCACAGAAGTGCTGTGTGTAATGACGCATAGAAAACTGGTGTGTGAGTGAAAAACATGTTTTCTTGGATACAGTGATACAGGAGCTTAAATTCATCATTATTTCTAGACATAAGAACCACCGATAGATGGATTGGTTTCTTTTATTACTTAGGTGAAACATTTAGCTTTAGTAATTCTGTCCAAAGGACTTACACAGCCATTGGCACAAACATGGTCTAAAAGAATTAGTATTAGGTGTTCAAAGCCTCTCCCACATTTTCTGAAATGTCATGTTTTGACCTGAGGTGCATTACCGCGCGGCAGGAGTAGGTCTGTGATTGAAGGGGCCCCTGGTGAGAGCTGTTGTTTTTCTTGGTGGAAAAGTTCATCAGTTAATATCAGCTTAGTCATGGGCCTCTCTCTGATCTCGGAGAACAAGTTCAGGTGCAGGTCAAGTTGGACAGCAGTTTGGTGAAGTTATTTGAAATATCCTCTGACATGTCATTTCTTAGTTGATTTAATTCTGTGGAGTTGGATGTGCAAATCTGCTGTTCTTACTACTAAAAACTACAACTGACTTGATCTGATTCAACAGTCCCCACAATGAGAAGCATTTTCGTTCCCTGATTTTCAGAGCCTTTTTTTTTTTTTTTTTTTTTTTAGTGCAGATTGCACCATACGTTTCAATAGTTTCAATCAAAGGTCCTGACTTTGATGCCTAATTTCCTGAATTGCCTGGTGATTTCAGAAAGAATCGATGTCAGACGACAAGCTGGGAAAATGGGGCCGTGAAAAATGGCCCACTCCTCCAGTCCCTGCTGCAGCATCCTCTCTGTGGCACGTCTACCTCAAACAGGGATAATCCCCCTCATTTTCTCCACATTCATCGCTTGGAGCCCCCTACAGACCGCAGAGCCAGAGTATGCTCACAGGCAGCCTAGCAGAAGTTCACCTGTTCATTTGTCCCAATAACAATAATCAGAGCAAAGCAAGTGGCTTTTAGTGTGTGCAGGGATGCTATGCTTCAGTTTCCCAAAGTGATTAACACTAGAGGAGAGGAACATCACGTGTTGGCTGATGGCCAGAGCTTGACGACTCTCTTCTTTCCCCTCTTTCTTTCTCTCATTCTCTGTCTCGAATACAGAGTGCAATCCTACACATAGATGATGTGAGAGAGACCATCAAAATGGCCATCGTGATTCATTTTTAAAGAATCTGTTTCCTACATAGCATCTGAAAACTAGGATCCTCTTGGTGTGTGTCGACAGTGTGTTGGTAGGCAACAGACTGAAGTGCACTTAGGCTTGCCAGCCCACAGCTGAGGTTAAGAGCACTTTGCCTCTTTTTTTCGGCCCATAGGAGTGAGCCCGCTTCAGAATGAGGTCTCTGAGTAAATGTTATTAAGGGCCGGGTTGACATACTGTGTTTTTTTATTTATCAACCATTTTCGGGAGCTGTTTCTGTACCATCACTGTCTACTCATTTAGCTACCTCTTCCCGCACTCCATTTAGATATTAGGAGAGACAGTTACACAGGCCATTAATGTGGCTCTTAGGGACGACTGCCTGTCCACATCAATTCAAAGAGTTGAATTCGCATTTCAAGAAAGACAACACTGCACTGTGAGCAAAATGAACTAAACCTTTAGCAAAAGCCAGAAGTGATGGGAGATGATGTCTAGGCCTCGATGAGATTACCCTAGAGTCTAGACAATGTGATTCAGTCAGATTATTGTGCTATTATTACTGTGATATTTTATTTGTTTTTAACAGACATATTTGGAGCTTTCTTCATTAACTATCAGTATAAAATGTGACTGTAGTGATCTTATTTTGATACATAGAACATAGTGTCAAAATGTGGTCATCATTGATCTGTCATTCATTTAAAAACATTTATTGATATATTGATGTGAATGAAAAGATTAGTTTGTAATTGAGGCCAACACCAAACACAGAGCATACAAAAGGTCTGAGCACAGTCCAATAGCAAAAGGCAGTTTTTAGTTTATTTACCATTACCCAATCATCAATTTAGGAATTCATAATGTGGCAGTTTGTCTTAGTGTTCCGCACTTGCACTTTGACCATAATAAAGTATGATTTACTGAATCTAACTCAGATAGGACACCACAGCCCTAGTATACTAATGTGGTGAAATAATATTCACAGGTGTTGAAAATATCTGTCACCCTGAGTGAGCACTGATGAAATTCCTTGACAAGGAAAATGAGGTGCCCACAGTCATGTTCTTTTGGTAATCACAGCATCTCGATCTACTCAAAATTCATAGAGGTTGTACCAATTACAATACTTTCTACAAACTTGTCTCTCTGCATTAAAATCTGCATCACTTGCTTTTTTTCTGGAGTTTGCTATTCATTTTTTGGTCAAAATCTCCGGGTGTCTATTTAATGGGGGCGGATGGGGGGGTTGCTGAGTGAAACTAAAGCCTTTTTTGATGTGATTTTGGGAGACATGTCGTGCTTTACGGAGATCCGAGAAGTTCTGACACTTGAGCTGGTGGGTCTCGGGAGCAGCGTTGCGTAAGTGACTGCAGAGGCACAGTGCAGCACGAAGACGTGTGACGACACTCCCCGCCCCTGGATGCCCGTGGTGGCCGTCCAGCCCTGACAAGCTGCACTCTACTCTACCACCAGCACCAAGCAGAGAGGACAGAGAGAGAGAGAGCTCCCTCAGTGCTCCCAAATGCAAATGTGGCTTGTACATTTTTAAACGTTGTAGCTTTTGCAAATACCTCTGCGGCTCAACGCAACACAGAAGAGATGTGTGTGTATGTGTGTGTGTGTGTGTGTGTGTGTGTTTCTGGTGTGGGTCTCTCTCTCTCTTTCTCCCTCCCTCTCTATCTCTCTGTGTGTGTGTGTGTGTGTGTGTGTGTGTGTGTGTGTGTGTGTGATGCCTGTCACGAACAGTATGGTAGTCTTAGGCAGTCTGATACCTTTTAATGTCCCTGAAAGTGTCCTCAAGGGGGCAGTGTGACATCACATTTAGCAAATCTCTTCATCATGATGATCAGCTATGCTGTAATCTCCTCTGAGCCTCAATCCTGTCAATAGAGGCCAGATAGTAGCTGACATTCTTTCTCTCCTCATTTGGACAGCAACTATGAGAGGATTATTCGTAGTGATCGTATTTCTGAGAATGTTGCTGTTTGTAACCCATTCGGTTCGCTATACAGACAACAAGGAAAGTTGCTAACAGCTGTCAGAATACAGTTCATTCAAGTTCTGAAGGGCAATGTTGAAATGCATCCAGTTATTAAATTGGCCTCGGTGTAATCAGTCATACACTTATGCATAAAAACACACTCTTTTATATATGTGCGTATATATACTGTATATATAAAACTCAGTCCTGAGAGGCTTTGTGTCTGTTGTTTTATTAAAAAGATGATGCCCCAGGCCCCTACTGCAGACAAGGACTCGTTTGTTTCTCTTAGGGTGCACTGTGTCATACTACTGTACTCCCATGCATAGACACAATGGCTGCTATCGCACTGTATTCAACCGTTCTTTCAGTCACTGGCCTGATGGTGAGATTGTATATGACATAGAAAACATGGCAAAGGCAGGGCAGCTATGCAACTGTCACTCCAAAAAGCATCACTTAACCAGGCTAGCCGCCTCTGACAGTGCATCACATTTCTTTGAAAGAAATAGAGCTGCCAGTCATGTGAAATGGTTGACACCAGATTTTGAGGCACACAAGAATGGTCTGATTCTCTGCGCTACATTGTCCACTGAATGGTTTGATGTCCACTGTAATGTCAAACTGGCTCGTTGTAATGGCCACCCTATAAATATTTTGTATGCCTTAGAAAATACATTTCCAACAAAATGGGCTCATCCATGTCATCTGTCTTGGTTTATGTCCGCGCAGAAAGACCTCCAAGGCTGTACTATTGTAGAATTGTGATGAAAAACAAAGCAAGTGGAAACCCCCACCCCTCTGCCACCCCTCTCTCTTTATCCTGCTGGCGAGTCACAGGTTGCTGTGTGGGTATTCATTTCTGAGAAGCTGGCTTTCAGAGCAGCAGCACCATGTTTTGGCATCCCGTTCCTCATCTGGGTGCCAGGGGTTAACCACAGGCCAGGCGGAGGATAGTAAAGAGGGTGATCTCCACCGTTTATCCGGCCGCTTACTTTGGATTACAGCCTTATGCTTGATTACAAAATTCACTTTTCTGGTGCCTGTCCAACTCAACGGACCACCAGACTGCCGAAGCTCTGATAGAAGTATTTGTTTACCATTGTCTGTTTGACATTCGGCTGGGATTTAATAGTTATAATGTATTAGTCTGCCGAAACAGGAAAATTCACGGAGCAATAATGTCTAATACACTATTGTATTGAAAGAATGCCCGCCGTTAGAGTACAAAGAATACAGATGCTGATACTCATATCTTTACCACAAATGAACATTTATTATCAGGGTGCCAATCAGTAATACCGAATCCTCAAAATGTAAACCTGCTATAAATCTACTCTCTGTAACTCCAACTGTTTTTTACAAAAATACCAAAAGAAGCACTTACATAATCATCACTATGAACTGATAGCAGCATGGCTACAGGCAATTATTAATGGTCAAAGGATAGGCCTATCCGTTCTCATAAGAAAAAATATTATTTCATCTCACCAGTAAATGTGACTTTTGCTTTGAGCATAATCGGGTCGTATAAATTTGGGCATTATTTTAAGCTACTGATATTGTGGCTCACTGTAATGCATTGAAATGGAATGCTTTATTAATGACATTGACGATGTGCCACCGAGGTCATGTTTGCTCTTGGATGTGTTCTCCTAATGACTGCGTCTTTCCCTGAAGTTGCCAAGGAGAGCAGAGGAGAGCAGAGGAGACGGCCGCACAGGTGGCCCGGAGCTGGGGAAGAGCCGCGCAGGCGCCAAGGTGACTTTGAGTTCAGGCAACAGCGCCCTTCTTTGTTTGTATAGATGCTACCTCCTTTGTGAACATTTGAAAAAAGATTGCGTTGAGCTATTTGAGTCTGTTTGCCATTTTAACACAACCTGTTGGTTTTTAGATATGAGCACACAGTACATTTTAGCGCTGTAGGAGAGAGGCTTTTATAAACGGTGAAAACAAGGGCCCTATAGGGGAATATATATACGGTGTGAATATGGTACAGTACATTAGCATGTTAATGCTTCTCCTGTCTGGAGTCATGACAGTATGACCATTTAACACGTTTAGATCGAGGCACCTCCCATGTTTATACTCCCACACTTCTACTCCTAATGGTCCTGTGGCAGCCCTTGAACTTCTGGCTTTGCATATTCTAACAACAAAAAAGAGCACGGCTCAACTTCCAAATGGAGTTGAGACGAAACCAGCTCTTTCAAGTGGACATAAAATAAGTCGTAATCAGATCAGTGTGAAATATCCTTTCAGCACAGTCCATGTAGCAAAAGAATCAATTCAAAAATAGTAACAAACTGGCGTCTTTTCCAGTAGACAGCTCTTTCCAATAAATGTCTTTCTTTCAGCTGTCCGTATTATATTCATTATCTGCCAACAGAGACCTTTTATGGGGGAAACAAAGCCATACGCAATGTTGAGTGAACCAAGTGGGCTCCCCTTAGATTAAACGTTTCTATGTAGCCTTGGCATTCCCCTCTAGCTTGCTCTTTAAAGTGGTTAGGTCTCTCTTTGCGAAATTGTGCTTTCTCTGAAAATATCCTCTGGTGGTTTTTGTTTTAAGACTGGCAGAGACAAAAAGTAATGTGATGCTCCTGATTGACACCTCCTGAATGTAGTGTTGGCTAACAGGACTTTTAAACGCCGAATAGAAGCATCCAACACCTTCTACTAGTTCAATCTCCAAATGTGGTGGTCTCATGAGTTTGCTGTCTTCATGGTAAAGGAATGACATCTTGCACCAAGGGAAACGCCAGGTCCACAACTCTGTGCAATTATTCTCATAATGGCAAGTGTGTGTTGTGAAGCTACCGTTATTAAAATGATTGATGAATGCAAAAGTTCCCTATACCCAAAGCTAAGCAGGTCAACAAAAGCCTGTGACCAAACATGCAGAGGCAGGATAGTCAGCCCTTCTGTCCTGTCCAGTAAGCGAGCTATCCGTTCAAAAGAAAGACATCTCCTTTAACAAAGTTTGATGCTATCAGGCTAACTTTACACCTGATTTACACAGAGGGACATCAGTGTGAAATTGAGATCCAAACAGCAAGCTTCATTTCTGCTTGAAACAGAGAGAAACTCTGTCCTTTTCCTTTGAGCGGCGAGAAAAAAAGATGCTGAGAATGTGTGTCTGCGCTGTCCACATCCGTTGTGGCTGACAGGCCGTGAGCGTGGACAGGGCAGACAGCCAGGCAGCATGTCAGCTGAGCCACCAGAGGACCACAGAGAGGAGGTGCTACTGCAGGGATAATATGACAAAGCCTTTGTTATGGCGGACAGGGAAATGCACAGGCAAAGCACTGAGGAATGGGGGTGGAAATACTGTCTTAAACCTTCTTTAGAGTTTTTTTTACTTTGCACCTGTACGTAACAAGCTTTTTATTCATTTTCTTTTTCTCCAGTGAGTATCCATCCACCTCTACCCATCCATCTACATCTCTATCTCTTTCTCAGAGAAGATTGGAATCTCAAGTGCAAAACAGCTCTATTCAAACACTTAAGATTTGACTTCTCTCTTAGAATTCTCTTTTACTCACTTGGTTCCATTCATTACAAGGTCGGTGTTTACCATAGTTGGCACTCTTCTTTTAACCTCTCACATGGAATTTAACGTGCGTGAAGACTGACATGTATGGTACACATTCTGTCCACTGATAATTGAGACGATAATGATAATGGTTACTTGTGGTCACTCCGGAATCTTTGAACTTGAAAATGAACAGAAAGCTTCTGGAGAGGGAGAGCTGCGGCAACCCTGTTTAACAATCTGCTAACACTGCATGCTCAATTAAGGGGAAAATAACCTTGACTCTCCACACCAATGTGAAAGTGGCAAGCTTAAACTATGCCCTGTTGTACCATGTTCAATGAATTCAATTTCTTTCTCTTAAAGCTAGGGGAGCTGTAATCTCATTAGCAGTAAAATTACACGAGGGCAGTTGTCTTCAGCAGCATTGCTGAGGCAGAAAGTTAAAAAACAAAGAGACCAAATGGAAACAGGGGGGGGGGGGGGGCAATGATGCAGATGGTTTTTGATGTTAATGATAAATAGTAAAACACTCCAAATGAGCACTTCACTCAAGGGCACATGCTCACGCCAAGGGTGAACTTGGCAAATGTGTGTTTAAAAGTCGGTGCCAATATCTTTGATGCCTCTCCCACTCGAAATGTTTCAGGGCTCCCTTCTAAGTAACCTTTCAAGTCTTTTGTGACACTCATTTCAGTCAGCCATCTCCACTGCTGTGAAATCAGACCATTTGTATACACAAGACAGACCTTACAGACCCTTGACAGAGGACTGCGAATCCAATCATTGGTTAACAATAATACGGCTCACTGCAGAAAACATGAATCTTCATGCTTAAATGTATTGAAATGTTGTCCGCCCCTGAAATAGTAAGTTATGGTTGAGCAAAACTTTTACTCTTTTCGATTGCACTTCCCCTTACACCTGCTGTCCAGTGGACCAATACCCTCCTCTCTGTAAACATGAGAAAGCACCATCAGAGAAGTGTACACTGTGTGCGTATACTGTGGAGTATTGACTGTGGGACCTTTTTTCAATGCGTGTGTCTGCTGCTCCTTTGACACTCTGAATGGCACAGGTTCTCTCTCTCTCTCTCTCTCTCTCTATCTCTCTCTCTCTCTCTCTCTCTGCCTCTGCGTTCCCCGACTGCAGCCCCCCCCCCCCCCCCCCCCCCCTCTGCAGACTACCTGGTCCTGGCAGCCCTGGGCTCCCGTGCATGCAGGCGGAGTGTCGCTGATTAAATTACACAGTGCGGCGGGCAGCCAGCCGCACTCTCTTAACTCAACGCTGATGTCTGAATGCTCCAGCTGGGCTCCTGGGCGCTTGATGTAGTCACGGATAAGTCAGCGGATTACCATATTTCAGACAAACGAATGGCTTTGTAGAGCAGGCTTAGTCCTAAAGCCCCTCGGTACAGCCCACAAATCCAACACAAAAGGGACGATCTGAAGAAATGGGGAATGGGAATATATATATAAAATATAATTGTCTGGCTTGCCAGTGTTCCTGATGTGTCTTTTTTAATTCAGACTTGTGGCTTTGGGTTGTGATCTCATTCCATACCTGAAGAGAATATGGAAAAAAGAAAGCTCTTTGCAGGTTACGCCTATTATTAATACCATCCTGCTTCCTGGACCCCTAAGGCAAACTGGCCCATGTTTCCACTGCCACAGCTGTTAAATATAAGTGAAGAAGTTTATTAAATGTACCTATTAGCCAAGGGAGATTTAGGAACTTTTGAAATGGTCCTTTTGTTCCTCAGTTTTTGAAATTGCCCTTTTGTTGAAAAAAATGCTGTTGAGTTGGAGTGGAGTGCTGCCTGGAACCATGCCTTTGTGGTTGAGATGCTCTTTGGTTGAGGGCTTGAAATGCAAAACGTAGACGATACCTAGGGACTCATCTGGTGAAAACATTAAAATGCCGTTATTTTATGGGCAGATCATTGTCAGGTGAACAATTAATTAACCAATGTCAGACAAAGGTAGCCACCACCAGACATTTGTGCCAACAGGGAGCCTCGAATCCACCCAGCAAAGTAAGAGTCCATCAGATATAGACAAACATACATATGTACATCACACTTGCATAGGAAAATAAGCATACATTTTTACAGGAAACGGCAGTATTCTAAATTTTCATTTTTGCTTTTTACTGTATGTAAAAAAAAAATGATTCAGTTGCTTTACCCAATTGGGCAATTGTCATTTTTGGTTTTCAAGGCATATCTATTTATAGGCTGTGTAAACTTTGCCTGATCTGCTGGCAATTTGGATTTCGCCCTGCAGCTCAGGCTGGAAACCTGCACATCTATCTCTGCTTCCTGTCCTCATCTTTTGGGTTCAATCACAAACTGGCTTATCCAAAAGGCACACCCGGATCATTGCCCTGATTTGTTGAAAGACTATCCAGAAGTGTACAGTCATTTGAACTATCCATTGATCACGCCTCTTTTGCAGTAGAAGTATAAAGCGCAGACTCCCCAGACTATGTTCAATCTTAAACGATTGAGTTATAGTGATAGCCAGACCAGCATATTTATGCTTCGAGACTCTATCCTGTTGGCAACGTTTAGTCCTGCCAACACAAAACACATTGCAGAGTGGACATTTTAACTTGTAAATAACAAATGTTGTTTTACAGTTAATAAAATGTTTTGTCTCCATGAGTATCATAAAACTTTTTGCATTTGACCACATTAGGGTAGATTACACTGACCACACGTGAAGCTGCCACAGAGCCTAACTGACAGCCAAGTGTTGTTTGAAGGTGCTGACAAGTAGATGTGAACAAGTTTATCACTCAAAGCAGATGAATGTTTAAAGCTCAATGTGGGGGGTTCCAAAAAACATTTCTCAAAAAGGCATCACATTGACTCTTTCTGACTCATTTTTCCTGATAATGTTCTTAATAATATGCTTCTGTGATGAATTTAGTGGAAAAGACAACCCCTAGAGCACTGCCTGACACTTTCCAAAAGAGACTGCCATTCTAGATTCCTTGCTTTATTCTTAGCCATTTTGAGGATTGCCTTCTTGTAACCTCTGTGAACAAATCTTTTTCTTATCTCTGTAGCCTTTGTATCAAAATAATTTGTTTCGTCGCAAGCCCTTCTAAGCCTCTGGAATTGGGCATAGAGTATGTTATCCTTATGGTGTCTGGAATGAAAACTTTTGATATGTAAAATGGCATTGCGGGAGGTAGGCTTTCTATAGATAGTGGAATGTAAAAAACCTTTGCTGTCTTTAAATATTTCCAGGTAGAAAACAAATCCTTTTTTGTCAAATTCCAGAGACAATTTGATGTTTTCATTTGTGCTATTGAGATATTCATGAAAAGACAAAAGTTCAGATTCAGATCCGGCCCACAGCAAGCTTACGTCATCTACCTGCCCATTATCTTATTGCAGAAGGAATGTTTGGTGGTATTAGATACAAAGTCTGGTAACACTTTACTTGACGGGTTCATTCATAACACATTCATAACAGCTGTCATGAACTGCACATGAAGCATTCATGACTGTTTCATGAAACATGACTCAACATTCATACCAACCCTTTCATGAATGTGGAAGACAAAACGTCAAAAACTTGTCAAAATAAAAGTCCAACAATCACAAAGCAGCAATGCTGTCTTTTTTGTTTTAGCCAACCTGATCATGTCACATCTTAGTCAACGGGGAAGTCCAGTGTCCAGGAGAATTTAGTTTTTTGTTTGTCTGTTTGTTTATTTTATGATAGTAACCTCTGAAGAATGCATAATTGTCTACACCAATGACTGTATATAGATATATAAAACAGGAATGTCCAACCATTCAGAGGTCCACAGATGGTCAGTAGTTCACTTCCCAGTATGATGAATACTTCACAACTCGTATAGTAAAGTGACATTTCAAGTAGACTTCATAAAATATTCATGAGAAACGCTGGAGAGGATTCATAATACCCGGTATATGGATTACTAGATTGTTGGACTTTTATTTTGACAAGTTTTCGTCGTTTTGTCTTCCACATTCATGAAAGTGTTGGTATGAATGTTGAGTCATGTTTCATGAATCAGTCATGAATGCTTCATGTGCAGTTCATGACAGCTGTTATGAATGTGTTATGAATGAACCCGTCAAGTAAAGTGTTACCCAAAGTCTTGTTATACCCATATATAACCCTGCATAAGAGGGACTATAGCAAGCTCCCACCCTTTTGCTTGTCTGAGTTAACGATCTTGAAAGATGAAGATGTTATGATTTACAGTCCATCTTTTTAGATCTAGGAAAAAATGCACAGAATGGTTTTCTGTTTGTGGTCTTACACTCAAAACATATTCTAGAGCTGCAAAGCCCTCTTCATGTACAATTGAGGTGTAAAGTGACTCTACAGTAACCAATATGGTATCTCACCCAATTTGTCCCAGTCCACAGATCTTTTTGTTCCTATAGTCATACCTCTTGGGCTTTGGTAGGGCCAAGAAAATAAACAAAAACAATGAAGAAATATCAAAAAAAGGACACAAGCCCCACGACTGCTGGAAGCTTTATTGTGCCCTTCGGTGTCTTGGAATAAAGTTGAAGCATCTCGGAAGCATACATTACCCTCTCTCCCTTGATGTGTGGCCTTTTCAATCCTTTACGCCACCTAAGTGAAAGGATGCTTTTAATGCCTTTCTCATGTTCCTTTATTTGGGGTCTCTCTCAACCTAATAATCTATATGATTATGCATCTCGGGAGGGCGGTTGTTTTGCGAGTAATGTACACATTTATCAGGACCGTGAGGAGGGGGTTAGTGCTCTTCCCCTCAGATATGATTAAGGCCTAGAGGAGAGGCCTGGTGAGCGCATATCTCTGGGGGCAAAATGGATGTGTGGATGCACTGTAATGGATAGGTGGGGGGGGGTGTTGTGATGGTGGGGACGCTTTAAAAACAAGACAATAGATGAGATGAAAAATGCAATGCAATTTACCGAGCAGCTCCACGCTTTCCCCTCCCCCCTAAGTGCTTGGAAGCTTTTAAATTGAATAGGGGTGTTGCATTTGGAACAGAATTCAATCCACATACATGTTTTGCCTTTCCTTTGTCACGCTACTGCTGGTATAACACTGTTTTCGCATCAGAGCAAAGGCTTTGTCAACACTTTTCATTGAATTGTGTTCCATTTTGGTCTACTGGCTTAACCATTTAAGGTCCTTGTGACTTTTGTAAAAGAGCTGTATATTGTCAGAATATTCAATCAATGTATAATTGTCTATGATTATAATAAATGTGTGGTGAAATCAACAAATCTCCACGGTAAATTAAATGATTTGAAATGATAGGGACAATAATGTATTCAGTCAAGACTTGACTGGAGGTGCAGCGCCAGTCCCATTCTGTGACATGAGCTATGGAGGAGAGGCCTCATAGCACATTTAGAGCAGAATCTGGTGATAAGGAGTGGGCACCAGACACAGCGCTTCCTTCATTTAGTCTGAAGATATTATAGTCTAGACATTTTCCTGTGATAAAAATATCAGGAGAAATATTGTCCTTTTCCATTAGAGTTCACTTGTGCTTCCGCTCAGAGTGTCCTTAGAAAAGAGCATAACAGAACCTTGCCTTAAAATGTTTTTTTGTCTGGGCATCCATTCAACCTTGAACTGGTTATTGTAGTCTGTTTTTCAGCCAACAGTGGAAGATTTGAAAGTCTATTGTAGGTCACAGCAATAGCTCTCAATGTATAATCATGTTCTTAGTTAATATAGCTCTCAGTGGTTGACTAATTCTTATAGACAGTCATATATGAGTATCAACTAGAATCTCCTCTTACAGAGAGAGGAGGAACCGACCGCACAGACAATCCAGACAGTGCAGTGGAGCGTCTAGACCTGCCGTGTCTTCAGGAGTCTTCGCCCGGCCCAGGTGTGAATGGAGGGGGCGGGCTGGTGCGCCAGGCGCACGGTGCCCACAGCCCTGGTAGTGCTCCGCAGATCAGCAGGGTTGATAATGACCGCTAAAGGGATTAGATCCTCGGGGAGGCCAGCCGCTGCAGACAGTGGGACTGTCTCACATCCCCGTAAATGGCAGCAAATGGGATTAGGAGGAGAATCTGAATAGCCCCACCCTGTCTCCTCAGCACCTCAGCTAGACTGTACATGTGTTCCGACAGCTGCAGCAGGGAACGGATCAGGGACTGGAGCAGGCCTCCGTATCCCGCTGCTGTGACTGTAATCATGCCCAGAGGCACGCGTCGCCAAATGCTACATAACACACACTGTTACTTTCTATATGTGATAAGGCAGCGATCTAAACTAAAGTGATTTGTTTTGGTACAAAAAGCATAATGGTGGACCACTGGTAGACCATAGCCCTCCTAAAAGGATTAGATGATGCTGTTAGGGGAGGCATCAGCACACATCAAATCTCTTCACTGCAGTCTCAAGGTGGGCATGCATGTAATTGAATTTAATAGCTTCTTCATCATGTACAGTCCAAACGATTCTTTTCAGCTCCCACACACACAAACACACACAAGAGTAGAACTATTACCTCAAGCACATTTTTAGCTTTTAGTTTATGGCCTGGTTGTTGATGGATCTGAAATCGACCGGTATTGTTGCAGACATGTGCAGTCTGTCTGGTGTGGGATTTAAGCTTGATATTATTGAATCCTATATTTGTTCAGCTTGCTGATGACCCTTGATTGAAGAGCTATTCCGACAGCTCTGATGATCTGGCCAGTATTGTTGTCCCTCCTCCATTGTCTCTGTCCATGAGGTCATTTTCCTCATTTTTCCTCTTGTCAGCAGTCCTCAGGCAGAATTGGATAAAAAGTGGACAGCGATTTAGCCAGGAATGAGTGGCGGAGGACCTCTGCTCCTTTGCAGCAGAAAATTGCCTGCGGGGACAGTTTTTAGTTTATATTTTGCAAAAGTTGACTCTGGTAATTTAATGTTGTGTGCGTGTGCTTGTGTGTGTGTGTACATGTCCGCTAGTATGTTTGTATCTTTGTGCCTTGCTTGGGAAAGGAGTATAGAATATTATGGTGTGGTTTCTATCAGTGGTGTGTAGCTGATGTTACTGTATGTTGGTGTGCTTGTGTGTGTTCCATGTTCTCTGTTCTCCAATGTGTGTGTGTGCGTACGTGCGTGTGTGAATGTGTGTGTGTATGTATGTGTGTGTGTGTGTGTGTGTGTTTGAGTGTGCGTGCGTGCGTGCGTGCGTGCATGCGTGCGTGCGTGCATGCATGCATGTTTTTGTGTGTGTGTGTGTGTGTGTGCGTGTGTGTGCATGTGTGTGTGTGTAATGATTGCTATTCTCATTTCACTGTTTTATTTCTCATTAGGTTAGTGCTTAAAATTATTGTTTTACTGATAATATTACTATTCTCCCTAGTTTGTAATTGTTCACTGTTAATTTCATTTGTATTGTTATTTATTTGTATGTCGCTTTGGACAAAGGCGTCTGCTAAATAACCATAGCCATAGCCATAGCCATAGCCATAGCCATAGCCATAATGGATATGTATTTTTTAGGCCAGAGGTGTGTATTGACTACATCTTCTGTATCTTGTTTTCCCTTTTCCCCTGACGACAGTGCTGGTGGGTGACCCCTGACCCCGTGCACAGAATGGCTCCTGGGTGGGAATCAGCTCCCTAAAGCCAAAGGGCATCTTTTTTTTTTTTTTTAAAGTATATTTTTTGGCTTTTTGCCTTTATTAGTACAGGACAGTGAAGTGGTAGACAGGAAGCAAGTGGGAGAGAGAGATGGGGTGGGATCGGGACATGACCGCAGGCCGGATTCGAACCTGGGTCCCCGTGGGCACTCGGACCCGTAAATGGTACGAGCGCTGTAGCCTGCTGCGCCACAGCGCCACAGCGCCCCCCAAAGGGCATCTTTAATGACTAGACCTCTCAGTTACTCAAGCATCAATACCGCTTCAAACTTCTTCTAACTAGTCTAGCAAAGCGCAGTCACAGGAGAAGGAGAATACAACACAACCTCATTCACCTTGACAAAGGCATATTATCTAACCTCATCACTCCTTCTTCCAGGAATAGCATGGCGTCTTTGCAGTCTTACGTCACATGTTGACTGCCTTCATTCCAAATGCCTAGATTGCTGTGTTGTCAGCTTGTGTTAATGACGTATAAATACAGACGGGTCAAACTGTCCCAGACTGCTTCATCACTGTGGCCCAGACACTGATAATTACTCTGGATGGAATGTGAATATCCTCCACACCAAATGAACTTTGGAGTTGCTCTCTGACAGAGCTGGGCTTTGACCTCCGTTTAACTCTCTCCACAGTGTCGTCCGAGAGAGGTGGAGAGGGGGGTTGACCAGTGAAGACTTCCCCGTCTGGTGTGAGACGGGCCTGGGCGTGTGGCTGGAACCCTGCTGCTGCTGCGCTCTCAATTACAGAGATATTGGTCAGTAGCATCTGCCAGCACAGCCCAGCGGGTGGGGCGGGTGGCAGTGGTGGCATTATTTGAGAAGTTTATGTAAGCCAGATGGGCAAACAAACAAGGGATCAGAGGATTCCATTGTAAACGCCCACAACACTTGGTGGCTTTTACAGGGAGGACAAATTATATTTTTTATTAGAAGGGTTATGTTAGAGGGGTCAGCAACTGCCACAAAAGAAATGTGACATTACAAAAAGGCAATTCAGAATATGTCATTGTTGTCAAATAAGGTTTTCATTATTATTATGCTAGCAATCCCCCCTCTGCACACACACACACACACACACACACACACACACACACACAGTTGAATGACACGGCAACACAACTGTTACACCCAAATGTCCATAAACTAATTCTTTGAAGGAGACAGAGCCAGTGGCACACTGGGCTCAAATGAAATTAAATAGGATTTGTTAATAGCCTCTGGCCAGCTTGGGCTTTTAATAAACGCATGAAAATGGAAACAAATTAATATCCTCTTAATACAACATCCCATTAAATGCTTAGGTGGGTGGCGGGCGGCTGGGCAATTCCTCAGATAAGCAGCAGCAGCTGGAGATGGGCAGACAGACTAAACACAAAGCAGTTGAGGGAGGGGGGAGGGGGGAGGGGGCAGGGGGCTCTATAATTAAAGGAGACGGGGGCAGAAAGTACAGAAGAGCAGTGTGCAGAGCAACGTGGGCTTTGCTGTGCTGTGCTGCAAAGTCTTTTCATGTGAGGTGAAGCAGAGGCTCACCATTTGTGTTTCATGTATGTGGAGAAGAAGCCTGTTAGTGAGAGCATTAGACTGGGCTAGTTAGCATGCACGGCGAGTCGAGAAAGTTATCAATGCAATGTGAAAAGCATCCCCTCTAACCGTATTCCACTCCAAAGATTCTCATCCAGCCTCAATTTGTTTCTGATATGATCTCTCTCTCTCTCTTCTCTCTCTCTCTCTCTCTCTCTCTCTCTCTCTCTCTCTCTCTCAAACCATGCTCAGACCCACCCTCACATCACAAAATGGCCTCCTCTCTCTCTCTCTCCGTGGAGACTGTCTCCAGACAACCCACGAAGGTTGAATGCTAATGTATGTGAATGGCAGGACACAGAAGACATATGAAACATCAGTCTTTTTCAGCCCACTTGCTATTTCACAGCATATTACAAAGGGCATCGCTGGGCATTCTAAACTGGGTGGCTCCATCTTCCTTCCTCTGTGCTGGAGTGGATGAAAGCAGATGAGAAGACGCCACAAATCACTCGGCGACGTGTTTATTATGCCTCTGGGCTGCATGACTGCCACCGCTAGCATGCTGGTCATTCATGAAGGCAGCATAAATATGATTATCAACAGTCAACCATCCAGCATTTTTTTTTAAAAATGTGTTGTGATGAAAACAGAATGGAAAATATGCTCAGATTAAGTGGTACGTCTAAGATGCCTCTGACACAAGTGCCATGTTGCTTTTGTGAACCTTCTTAAAATGGGTGCAAAAATGAATCCAATAGTCTTTCACTAACACCACAGAAATGAACACTTGCTTATTGCCCAGTTAATATATGGTGTCAAATGAGGCACTACTGAGTCATTACTTGTACATATGTAAACTGTGATTACTTGAGGTGATGTTAAGTGCTCCTCTCTCTGTGTGGTGTGTGGTTCAACCTGAGGCTATTGGAAGGGTGGGTTGTTTTTCCCAGCAGCAGACGCTACTGAGGGCAAGGGCCTCACTGTGCTCTCGTCTTTTCACTCTCTCCACCCTGCTTCTACCACTTACCAGACTCACCTTTGGGTGGTGGAAGCCACAGATCTCCATCACAGGAGGGGGAGAGGAGGTCTGATCTAAGGCAAGCAGTGAAACAGACCAGAGAGCAGACAAAAATAAACCCGATCAAGTGATAGCATTGGCCAGATTGGCTTCCTATGGGGACGTGCAGAGAGATTTTAGGCGGCAGGGGCTCTAAATGGCACTTCTCATAATTGTCCAAATGAACATGGCTTTAAACAACGTGGGTAATATACACTACCGTTCAAAAGTTTGGAGTCACTTAGAAATGTCCTTGTTGGCCCAGCTGTGTCGCAACTGGCTGGGGCACCTGCACCGTACGCCGTCGACCCGGGTTCGATTACAGCCCCGTGGTCCTTTCCGGATCCCACCCCTGCTCTTTTTCCCATTTACTTCCTGTCATTCTCCACTGTCTCTATCATTAAAGGCATAAAAAGCCCCAAGCATATACTTAAAAAAAGAAATGTCCTTGTCTTCATCATTAATGTTGTAAATGACTATTGTAGAAAGAAATGACTAATCTTCAATACAATGTGTTGCCCATGATCAGCAACCATTCATCCAATGTTCCAAAGGCACATTCTGTTTACTAATCTGATATCATTTGAAAAAACATTGGAGAATCCTTTTGCAATTATGATAGCACATAATGTAATCTGAAAACTGCTGCCATGATTAAACAATGCAACCAATCTCATTTGGTATTCTGTCGGGAGTGGAATGGAAAGTTCTAAATGGCCCCAAACTTTTGAATGGCAGTGTATAGGCTAGCAAATGTCTGACTAACCAATTTATTGAAATTCCCTCACACTCATGCACATATCTGATACTCAATAGATTTCAAAAGAATAAGCAGTATTGTACAATCCCCTCTTTCACGTATAAGGCAGGGCTGTCAATATCATGTATTGATGAAAACGTTGGCAAATAACAAACTAATGGAACAAATAGGCCTAATTAGGAGCCCCAAGTACAGTCTAAACCTGTATACCTCCAATGCTGTCATTCTAGGGGGTTCCAGTGACATGGAAGAGAATGTTGTATATTCTTTTGTTTAAATGGATCCATCTGATCAATCAAACTTTTTTGTATCTATATTTCTGCTGTAGCCTAATAAGTTCACAATTACATAGCATATTTGATGAGTTTCAAAGTTCAGAAATAGTCCAAAATAGTGAACATTTCAGCACTCCATTAAATGATGCAGACGTAGTCACTTGTGTTGTTCAGCTAGTTAATCCAATTGTGATGTAATGGCCATCAATACATGCTTTATCTTCCCTTTTCAGCCAGGACAGTCTGGGCTGCCCATATCTGGGAAAGTATGATGTGATAATATTTGCATCTGACGTTGGCTTTATATCAAGAAAAACATAATTTATGTCTCATTTTCTGTTTGCATTAATGTCACTAGGACGCATGCCAGTGGAAATATATATTCATACAGTGGGGTCATCCTTATGTTCCCCGGGTCCTATGTTCTCCGCTTTTCCCTAAAAGGGTTCTATGTTCCCTGGTCGCAATACATACCGGGGAACATAGGACCCTTTTTTGGAAAAGCGGGGAACATAGGACCCTTTCTAAAATGTATGAAAAAAAGGGTCCTATATTCCCCAGTCACATACAAAGTGGGGAACATAGGACCTGGGGAACATAGGACCCGGGGAACATAGGACCTGGGGAACATAGGTACGCTCCCCATACAGTAGCTCTGTAAGTGGGATTGTCTGGAATCTGGCGCTGTAAGATGCAGATGTACAGACATACATAGTTTACATTAGAATACATTGCATTTTTGTTGGAGACTATGTAGACATGTTATGTAATTGATGAGCAGAGCTGTGTGCAGAATGCAAACACGATTCAGTTCAATGTTCCTTTTCTCGAGGTACTCTGTGATAAATTTAGACTAGTTGAACCTGGACTGGATTTGACTGGGGCACAGCAGTTCAGTGCTGGGGCAAACAGCAATATGCATGGTCACATTTTTTTTAAAAGCACTCCAGAAAAAAGGGCACTTTATTTCCTGAAAGAAATAGGGCAGGAGCTCAAGCCCCCTTTGACGTCTATGTGTGCAAGTGCCTGGCTCCCTGCATTGGAAACTGAAAGAGGTAGAGCCTGTATTAAGTGGAAAGGTCAGAAGACATATCAATTCTATTGTTTTATCATGTTTTTGGAATGTAGATTTATGTCACACTATTCATACAAGTGAGAAACCTAAAACATGATAAGAAAGGAGAGTTGATGGTGACTGACATTTAAGAGCCCTCTGTGCGTTCCTAAATGTACAGTATGTGTGTGTGAGTGTGACAGTGCCGGTGCCACTGGTGTATAATGCCTCTGTGCATGTTCAGAGTGAGCTGCCACATTGCCGAGGCTAACCTACAGTACACCCTGTCCTGTTTGTTTTTTTTCACATGCATGCCTTGTTTGTGATAGTGTCCCAGACAAACAGCATCAGCACTGTGACTGTCTAACAGTCTGTGGGCGGAACGACGGAGGTAATTGTTTTCAGTCTTTAGCAGCAACTATCTCAGGGGTTTTAGCATAACTGGATTTGACTGGAGCCACAGCCAGTGCCCCTCCTCTTTTGGCTGTTATTTTTTAACATTAATCTGCTATCAAGTATCATCTGGGGATTACCAGAATATCTGCCTAAACCTTTTAATAGGTGCCTGCAGAACACAATAATAGGCCCATGCAATGCTAATAGAATCCAGGCTGTAATTTACTGTTGGGCTGGAAAAGTGCTCTTTATCTGCCTCTCTGGTCAGAGTGGTGACTATGAAAGGCAGCGGAAAGAATTATATGCTAAAGCCGTCATGCTAAACCAAACTGCTAGTGTTCAGTGTCATACAAAGCTAGCCCTACATTGTGATTTATTCATGAAGGTTTTTCCCCCGCAGAGTCCCCTAACCCAGGAAACATTTGCAGCCTGTGCCGAGACCAAAAATAATACGTTGTCTCTAGGAGAACTGGTCAAGTGGATGAGCAACGACCTTTCTGAAATCCCTCTCCCCTTCCTGGAGAGCTGGACGGCTCCAGTTGAAAGGACGGGAGCTGCTTCTCCTAACTGTGCTTTTAAAATTCAAAGGACACAACAAGAGGCACTCACCGAGGATATGCTTTGAAAAAGATCAATGTCCTTGTTAAGTGTTGGGGTATAAATAAGCCTTAAGACTGCAGCAATGGCATGCATTCCAAGCAGTGGCCAGAAAAATGCATGGCTACTGGAGGCGGAGAATGTATCACTGTGTATCCCTTTCATTTCCTGTGGGACCAACCTCATTAGCCCAGCTGTTTCTGAAAATCCTACCTGATTATTTGGGTTAAAAAATACTTATGGCTTTACAAGCTGAGCTGAGGCATAAGTACAATCGTATATGATGCAGGTTTTAAGAGCACTGCCTGGTAAATGACAGTATAGATCACAAGACCTGACTCCTTAAGAGCCTGGAGATAAATATATAGAAATAGATCGGATACCTTTTCATCACGCTGCCATCTATACTTTTATACCATTTGCTAGGGAGGCAGTGAAGTACATCAGTTGTGTGTAGACAAGAACATATTGGATGTTATGTACTGTAGTATAGTGGGCAAATATCTGGTTTATTTCATACTAGATATTACTGTTTCAATTATTTTTCCTAATGCTGAAAGTAATCACATTCAGCAAAAACTGTGCTGTGAGAATCGATCGATTTTGGTAGAGATAATAATGGCGCAAGGTTTTATTCATCCATGTATAGCAAACATAGGCAGAATGACGGACACATTAGTGGTGAATTTATGAAATATTTATAGACATCAAAATGGACGCTTTCATTCAAAGCTGAACTGGCTGCGGCGGCAGAGGGAGAATTGGGCTTTAATGGCCATGCCAGCAGATTCCTGTGGTCCTGGACCGCTTCTCAAAACCCACTCAGCTTGGGAAATAGTCTGCAAATGATATTATATAAATAGCCTCTGTGTTGTGCCATTCATTGAAATCCATTTTCTAAATCACTTTTTCAGAAATTACTGATGGAGCACGGGGAGTGTTTGTTATTGTCCTTGTCTTCTTTTCCAGGTCAGATATTACAAACACATTTTTGCACATTGGCACAGTGCGACAGGAAGAGAAAAGAAGTAAATAATCAAATAATGATCATAATTCCCTAAAGCTTTGAGAGGGAACGTGGGGGAAAAATACCCATCATGCATCATGCCTAAGCTGCCCGTCTCTTCCAAGAAGGATGTCCATAATCCGCACCTGCCTGATGTTGCTAATGTGTAATAATAACGGGAGTAAATGTCACTCTGTGTCCTCCCGCAGGTCTCACATTAGTGACCTTATGTGTGATGGTGCTCCATGGCTGCTGTGACGTCTTCACCATGAGGGTGCTCAGGAGGGAAGCCACTGACAGCAAGGGAGGAGTGGAAACTACAACGACAACAAAGGTGCAATAGCCTGATAGTTGGTAGCCATTTGGTTGCATGTAGTGTAATTAGCATGTGAACAAATTGAAGGTGTAGACTCTATAAACTGTATAGACTGTTTTAACGTGGGACCACTGGGAAGATTATTCATGGTGTCATTCGTGCTGCCTGTCCTGCTTTTGGAGTGCCAGTGCAGGCCTAGTTAGCCTGAGCAGAGATGCTGGACTTCCAGAGTGATGATGGATTGCTCATTCTAACCGGGATCACAGCAGGAATTCGCTGACTGCCCCATTTAGTGTTAGCACTCCAATCAGCGTGACGAGCCCCACTCACAGATCTGTCACTCTGCCGCGACCGACTGACTGTTCTGGGCTGCCAAATATTCCACGATACCGTTCCCTGAGCGCCCCCCCCCCCCCACGCACCCCTCCCCCCGCCACTTATACTGTAGGCTCCATCCACCAACACCACCCTGACACAACTAATGATCCTGCTCACCAGCTGACTTGGGTCAACCTGTCAGCGGCGACTATAATCTCCATATCAAGCTCACGTGCACGTCTCTGCCCTCCCCGGTAGAGGCCAAGACGGATACCAGCTGTGACGTCCGATTCGAGGCCGTGCCAGCCCCGTGGTGTCAGTCCATGTTACGGTGTAGGTTTCTTATTCGGGAGCTCAGTGTGGAGCCGTGCTGTGACCTACTGAGGCCTTGAAGTGGAGCGTTTGAGCGGGGCGGGTGGGGGGTTGAGGTGCAGGCACGCGGACTGACCGCTGGCCGGCTGGCCGCCGCTGCCGTCCATGTTGCGCGTGCTGAGCGGCGCTGGTTTATCAGGAGGGGACAGATTGCAAAAGGGATTTATCATCTCTGACAAGTGTAGCTGTGTGAGGCCAAGGGTCACGCAGTGCAAGTGCGCACCAGCTCATCCTATGGAAGAGAGCAGGGGCAGCGGCCAGGCAGAAGGGGAGAGCGATGAACGCATTGCACAAAAGCTCGCGAGCACGTGGAGCTGAGGGGAGGTCATCTCCTTGACCATGCAGGGCCTCCAGGTCTTGATCGAATTTATGAATTCATGTCTCATCTCGGCAAAAAAGATGGATAAGACTCAAACTTCTGAGATGATTTATGTTTGGCTTCTCCATCCCCAAGATAATCTCCTCATCATCCAGGGGATGGAAGTGGCTGGAGGGTGGATCGTCTGATGTGTGTACTTCCATTTCAATCAGGGTGCTGAGGACTATTATTGGGTTCATCATGTAGCTCTGAGCTTACGTGTCAAATGACTTCCTACTTGCTCTTGACCAGTAGCAAACATGCGTGGATTACTGGGGCATGTAAATCTCGGTTTAGCTTTACTCATGTTTTCCCCAGCGTAATAAGGATGAAATATGATGACATGTAAACTCAATATAATAATATGAATAAGCTCAATGTAATAATATGAGTAACTTAATGGATCTTGAGTTAATACATTTTCCATCTCCTAAAAGCAATTCCACAGTTAAATCTTCAGATTAATGCATTGAAGACATAGGGCCTTTGAAACCTATGCCTTTGGGAAGTTACGGATAATGTCTGTAGTGTGTTGCTGAACATGCCAGTTCCTTTCACCAGATGTTCTTATGTTGACTCAGATGCTTCAGCCTGTAGAATTCAAGAGAAATGCAGGCCTTTTGAGTTTACAGACATCATCCCTCTTAACGTTAAAGAGAACAGTGCTTTTCATCAGTATGTTTTGTGGCTCTCACCGACTTGAAAATGCCCCTCCTGTCTGCTTCCCTTCAGACATTTTCCATCACTCATCTTTACCCATTGTGGCAGGAGGCCTTGAGGGAAAATATGTTTTGCTTGAGGTTTGCTTTAAAGCACAACGAGGGGACATTGAACTGCTGATATTGTAAATGGTGACTTGACTGATTTTTTTTTTCAGAAGCCACAAAAAGCATAAAGAATATATTTTTCACATTGTCTAAAGCCAGTCATTCTTTCAAATTAAATAATCCTCTCAATCCCCATTCAAATCCACAACATCTTTTTTCTACTGTTGGTGCAATGCCACTTCAAGAAAATTCAACTTCACAATAGGCAAGTGGTCACATCCTTGAATAAGCACCTTCAATTCACCACTCAGTCAGCTATGGCCACAGAGCCCGAGCATTTATCAGATACCAACTAGCAATCAGGGTGGGCTGCTTGGCTACATCCCCTACAGCCCCTGAGTGTGATAACGTATTATGCAAATGGATGGTGCAGATACTCGCTAATATGCCAGTGATGGCAAAATGGCCATTGTCCGTGCAAGCCATTTGTTAGGAGAATTGCTCATGGGGAGTGGAGTGAGGACTGGGACAAAGAGGGGTGTGTGTGTGTGCATATATATGTGTGTGTGTGTGTGTGTGTGTGTGTGTGTGTGTGTGTGTGTGTGTGTGTGTGTCTGTGTGTATCCCCTCCCCATTAGTGCTGTTTTTACGAGGAATGATTTACACAGATATGGAGAACACTCCCAGCTTTGTCTGATGCTGTTCAACACATATAAATGTCCTTGTCAAACACACATTAATTTGATGGGGGGAAAGGAGCCTTCAAGAGGCAGCATCTGAATCCCCTGCTCACGTCAGAGGGGGAAAAAAAAGCTAATGCCCCAACTCCATTGAGGCATGCCTTTCATCAATTTGTTTTAGTTATTAATGGCTTTGTTTATTCTCGCACGCTCTTCAGCCTCTGTTGCAGAGTGGATGAAAGACACTTCTTAGAGGCAAACTGGCAAACAAACAAAAGGCCAAAAAGACTTCTGGGTCAACTGTGTGTGTTAATCCATGGCTGATGTTATGTATTTCTATGTGTGTGTGTGTGTGTGTGTGTATGTGTGTGTGTGTGTGTGTGTGTGTGTGTGTGTGTGTGTATGTGTGTGTGTGTGTGTGTGTGGGTGAAACAGAGCTTTTGTTTGTGTTTCTCTTCACTTGTCTATGTGTGGCCCTTATTATGCACAGACAGTATAGTTATAGAAGACACTATTAAGGCACCCAGTTAAAGGTAGTGATTGTAGCTTTTTGGCTGAGACTGAGGGACAGACAATAGAGTACTGTTATTTGCCTCCTCTCTCCACTGCTATACACATTTGACTAATGAAATGAGCAGTGCTCACCGACATGGACACACTCATGTCATGTGAAGCGAGCACTATTTCTTCTCATGGAAGTGCTCATCAGAAAATCTTCCAGAAACCAAAAATAACATTTTGTTTGCACGTCTCCCACAACACTGGGCCCAGGGCTGGTGTGGGCTAAGATCAGTGCTCCTCTTATGATAAGACCTGTGGGTTTAGGAACCGAGTTCACTCACTCCCTGAGAAAGTGAGACCACAATATTATTATTTTTTTCTGTACAAAGGGAAATGTTTAAATTCTTATCAGAATAGAATATACTAGTATAATCATGTTTTATACAAAAATATTTAACATTTGCACCTAGGCTAACTTTTTTGTAATAGACCACACCATCTACTTTAATTAAAAAAGAAACAACCTTTATTTCAACTTGTGTTGGCAACAAACCAAGAAGATTTTTTCTTTTTTATTATAAATGAATGTCATACCTTGATCACCATATTTTTAATAAAAATAAACATTATTGAAAGTGACTAACAACAACTATGGAAACGTGTGCCTTATTTAATCAAAATATATAAGGTCGCATTTTTATACATCATGAAAAACAAAATCATAAAATCATATTAGGGTTTTCAACAGAACATATAGACTCACACAGTCTTGGTGGAAAGAGCCAAAATGTTCAAAACAGTCTGTGATGGCTTTGAAATGGGAGAGTGAAAAACTGCTCAACAGTTCATGCAAAAAGAATCAAATTAAAACAAAAAGAAATAAATGGTTTTCATCCAGACCACAATGTACTCCGGAAAGGAAACCAAAAGAGGTCCAATGAGATAAATAAAAAGCAAAAAATAAATGAATCGAAAACTGACGAAAACTGCAACTGGACAATTAAGTTATATGAACAGAAAAAAGGCAAATTAAATAAAAAATCACCAAAAATAAATAACGAGCCATGCATTTAGCAGGGCAAACACTTATCATTTGGAAATCAGATGCTGCGTTTCATGGATGTTGTGGTGTGTATGACATAAGTGTGAAGCTCTTATTCACAAAGACTCCTCGATCATTTTTTTTTGTCATGCTTCTCATATAATCCGCTTTACATCCACTCCTATGCACCATCCTCCAAAAGTCCAAGAAAGAGGACTGCCATCTCTCCTCAGCTTATACGGTACATCTTCAAGAGTCCTCCGTCCTTAGCTTCCTCATAGTTGGTGATGTGCCATAATGGTATATATTTATTTAGATATATATATATATTTATATATAGAGAGATATTTTCCCTTTGTTGTTTGGTACATAAAGTGAAAACGTTGCGGGTCGTCGTTTGGTTGAAGTCTCTTAGTAGGCTAACAGGAAGGGGAGGAGCTTATGCAGGACCAGCAAAATGATGCACAGGAGTGGGCTGGTGGTTGCCATGGCTCCAGAACCTAGTCCACAGAAAGACATCAAAGGAGAGATGACAAGTTATGGTTACTCATTCAGTCTCTCTCTCAATCGTATAACTTAAGCAGCACTCTGATGAAGACGTGGCAAACGTCGAAACGTTAGTCCTACAATGTTGGCACCTTAAATAAATATCTAAAAACTTCACATCTGAGTTGCTCCGGTGAACCTTGTTTCTTCATAACTTAAGCAGTATATAGGGAAGGAAATTGTGTCAAGTTTATATGTACACTATCTTGAAATATGTACCAATCTATTCCTTCAGGAAGGGCAATATGACCTAAAATAAACATCATGGTTTTTCATAGAATTTTCTCAGACAATGACCTCTTTCAAATTGACAAGTGGTGGACAAAGCCTGACCTGATCAAAGGACATTAATAGGACTACTAAAAATCGTAATGAAATGTGAAATGCACAAATGTCTGTTTTGTTTGTGTTTGTCAAAACATATAACCAAAAATGATCTCACATTTTTTTTTTTTTTTTACAATAAATGAATTTTGGTGGGTAAGAGATAAGAAATGACAGTATCAGTTCATGTCCAGTAAATTGCTCACGCCAGTATAAATGGACATATCTTTTCCATCACCTGAGCAAACCTGACAGGAGAATACATATGGGAGTATACAAATTCTTTATCAGGCATTTTGCTCTTATGCAGAGCATCTAAGACCAGCCATCTAATATGAATGCCCTCTGCCTTGGCGTCTGCTTTGGGCTTTCTTTAAGCAGCCCTGCCGCACAGACTCTGATGGCCACAAAGGGAGGCGAGGCATGATGGCGGGGAGAAGGCACAATGTCCTGCGCCTCTAACTGACTCATTGTCTGGAGGGAGACTGTTCACTTTCTTGGCCACATTTCACACCATTAGAGTTCTCTAAATAGCAGGTTCAAAGAGTGACAGGTCAGCGCTCTGGCTGCTTAAAGCCTGCCTCGCGCCGCCCGCTCTGCAGCGGCGAGGATGACTCAGGAGAGAGAGCGAGCACGCCACCTTGGATTTGCATGAGTTAAACAGGATATGAGGGGGAGCCGTGAGCTGTGCTCCTGGGCTCCAGATGAAATAGCCTAAAGTGAGGGGCTTCTGGTCGTGAGGGAGAGAGAGAGAGCAGAGAGCAGAGGGAGAGAGAGAGCAAAGAGAGAGAGAGAGAGAGAGATAGAGAGCAGAGGGAGAGAGAGAGCAAAGAGAGAGAGAGAGAGAGGCAGAGCTTTCATTTCCTTTGGACAGGGACGATGGAGACAGAGTCTCTGTCATGGCGCAATACAAGTCGAAGAGCAAAACACAGTAAAGCCAGCGGCTGACAGATTCCTGCTCACTCTCCTATAGTCATTTCACACACAGAAATAAAGGCATGGATATGCTCTGATTGCTTGTGTGCGTGTGTGTGTGTGTGTGTGTGTGTGTGTGTGTGTGTGTGCGTGTGTGTGTGTGGATGGGTGGGTGGGTGTCTACAAACACAAACACACACAAGCCCTGAGAGGCTCACACACTCTTATGCCCACAGTAAGAACACCCACACCCACATACACACACACTGACTCAGTGCTTAACAGAGAGTGAGAGTCTGACATTTAGAGTGTAAAATGGGCGTCTGTTTACTGCTGTTCTAATTTTTCCTGGCAACCAAGTCCCAGAGCATCCACCCTGCCTCTCCTCACCACCCCCACCCCTCCACCCCTCCACCCCCACCACTCTCCTTAAAAAAGGCAAAAAAAGAGAACAGATGAGTGCTGTGCGCACGGCTTACCCGCCACACGCACAAGGGCGCGTGTGTGTGAGCATATGCTGTGGCTGCAGCAGGGCATGCTTGTGCTGGGCACGCGTGTCTACAGGAGCGCTCTGGAGGGCAGCCAGCTGTCTTAATGACAGACACACACCACCTCAGTAGGGGCGGCCCAGAGCACGGCCTTTATCTGCACCTCTCCTCCCACAGCGCTCTCCTCCCTCTCTCTCTCTTCCTCTCTGACACACACACACACACACACGCGCGCACACACACGCGCGCACACACACCAAACAAACAAACACACCGATTTCACAGGCAATTTGCTTGTTGTTTGGCTCCAGTTTGGGGGCTGTTGTTATTAGCAAGGAAGCTAAGCTTAAGGAAATGAATTGGGGAAAACAAAAAACAGTGGCACTGGTCCGAATTATAGCCAGCGGCTTGGGCCAGTTGTGTGGAGTGAGCTCCATGCTAATTGCAGGCCGGGCGGCTGTGGTGGCTGGCACTGGTGTCCTGATCGGCGCCCGGTGAGTGGACCGCTGCCAAGCCCTGGCCCCTCTGGCCGCTGCGCTCTGTGGGCGCAACCTCTAAATCTCCGGCCTCCCCCCAAATGAACCCTTCTCGTTTCCCTCCCCTGGTGCTCCATCTTCCCCTACGTGCGGCTGCGCGCGGCCAGCGAGCGAGTCTTCCGTGTTTCGCTCATCACCTCGGAACGAGTCTGACCTCTACACGGCTCGGGTCACCACTCAGACAATTAAAATCTCTCAGCTCAGTGAGATAGAGGAGATTTAACTAAGCCCAGATGAATGAATCAACTAACAATACCACAAATCGGCTAAAGTCATGTGGCTTGACCCTGGCCATTGTTGACATAATCACTATACACATTAACACAAAAGTCACTGAGGTTTCAAGTCAGTGGCACGGCTCACACATCTGCCGTAATCCCCCAACTTGTAGCACACTATGAATGGATATTAATATGCGTTCTTGTAATAGGTTATGACATATTTAGTGGAATGCTTTGCAGAAAACAGGTTCAACAGTCTTATGATCCTGTTTCATAACTATCCAATAAAACATCGTCTTCTTTAGCCCCGCAACACATATTTGACCCAAATTCTCTCCTTACGCCGGCGGAGCTATTGGATATTAGACCGTATTGAATCCATGGTGCGCAAATAGGTTTTAGCTGACCAATGGCCAGCTGTATGTGAAAGTCGCTCCGGATATTCGGAGCAAGACAAAATGACACGGCGTACTTTAGTGGATTTTTGTACGGTGGAGACGTAGACCCATCCACCAGAGCTCGAGTGAGGCTCTCTGAACGTTCCCTCACGGAACCATTCCCCCTCTCCACACTAATGAGCCTGTGCTGGGGAAGCTCCGTGCACACAGAGCAGAGCTCTATCTACAATCTAAGACTTTGCATTCTGTTTGCGCTGTAATTAAAGTGCCCTTAATGAGGTCCGTAAAGGGAGAGCACATCTCCCAAGCACACAAGATTCAATCTCAATTAAGGAATGTGCACGCCACTACATAACTGCACTATTTATCTAGTGTCAACATAAAACATGCAGCACCAAGGCTTTAATTAAGAGTGCGTTTGAAATCCCACTCTTCTTCTCTCTCTCTCCCTCCCCCTCTTTTTTTCTCGCTCTTTCTATCTCCAGCGCTATATCTACCGCTCTATCGCTACCTCTCCGAGGTTCAAACACATTACTTTGCACAGGCAGGCTTTTGAACCTGATTAAGCTAAAGAAAGGCATCGGGATTGTTGAATAATCGCTGGAAGCCTGAGAAACACTGGAACTTGAAGGCTTGCCTGAGAGGGCCCACATACAGTATTTCGTTAGGATAGTGTGTGTGTGAGGCATTCCCTCCTTCTAAACCCAGCAGTGGCGGATGCTATTTGTGGAAGGGGATGTTGCCAGGAGCTGGCCTGTCACGCCCAGGCGCTTGGAATCAGACACTACTTCACCATGACAGACAAAAGGCAGCACCCGGTCCCCATGGTAATAAAGTGCCTTCTATTGACTTGTTGGAGAGTGAAGGTGACACATTGGCACATTGTAAATTCACAAGGTTACAGTTGCCTGTGCGACGGTGACCTTTGAGGGGGCCTGCTGGGATTATCGGAGGTCACCTCAAGGAGGATTAGTGTGTCAGGGTGTAATGATATCCTGAGAGGAGACTTCTGGGAAGTCACGGGCAGGATCCCTCTCCGCCGCGCCCCAGAGTGCTACAGCAATCGGCGCGATTGCCGCCCGGTGCCTTATGGGATACCGGTGACACGAGCGCATCAATCACCCAGATCATGAAGTGGACAGAGGTGCAGGACAGGCTCGAGCGGCGTCTCCCGCCTGAGCTCTGGGCTTCCGTCTTCTGCCCGCATCCCACTCTCTCTCCGCACGGCTCACTGCTCAATATAAAGCTGATAAGGACAGAGAAAAATACAGTGGCCAGAGAATAAGTGGCCAGAATAAGAGGGGAGATGAAAGAGACTAAGTTGTAAGAGAAGAGAGGAGGAACGCTGCGTTCTGAGGAGGGGATTATTGACCGTGCTGAGCTAACAAAGGCCCAGCTTCCGTATTGACAGTTGGCTTTGTTCCTCCAGTTATAAATGGGAACAAACAAATCTCTTCCACTCTTTCTCCTTCCCTTATAGGCAGCAAAGCCTTCACGGCAGGCACTGAGGACATCCGCCATCTCTCTCTCTCTCTCTCTCTCTCTCTGAATTCCATGCTTTTATTATTAGGCCAGAGAATAGACCACCTCGGAGCGGCAGACAAACAAATGTGAAGGTGATTTTTGCTTTCCTCCATCTCTGAAAGAAGTCGGTCTGGGGGTGGCGTATAGATCTGTAAGTCATAATGGCCTCGGCGCCCCAGAGAGGATCAGGATGTGCCTATAGCAGCACATTGTTTACCAAGTTTCCAGACTGCCTGGGTGGAAGTGGGGATGTGGCATCTCAGTTGACAGCAGCTCCAGACTCCACTATAAGCTCCCCCGTAGTTATTATTTTCGTGTCTGACATACCGCGTTTCTAATTTTCAGCTTTTACTTTTGTGATGCCCTCTCCAGTGAATCAAGCTGTCACATAAATACAAACTCGACATATGTAGCGTGCGCGAACGAGAATGAGAGTCGCTGGCTCGCTTTAATTTCCCCTGTGCCCATCTCCTCTGCACTGTAACTCTGCACTCAGCGTTCCGCACAGAGAGGGGGGGTATGTGTGTGTGTGTGTGTGTGGGGGGGGGGGGGGGGGGGGGGGAAGAGAAACAATTAACACCCGCAAGAGAGCAGCCACGCACCTCCCACACAGAGCCGGAACAGTCGCCGCAGCTGCAGCAGAGGCGAGCAGAGCACAGGCGAGCAGAGCACAGGCGAGCAGAGGCGAGCAGAGCACAGGCAAGCAGAGGCGAGCAGAGCACAGGCGAGCAGAGCACAGCCACACAGAGCTCCAGAGCTCCAGAGCCCCGGCCATCCTCTGTGCAGCGGGGGAGCCGGACCTCAGCAGCCCTCATCAGGCCGCCCCATTAGCAGCGCTCACCGGCCGCCTCTCCTGCCGCATTAACTGCGGCCCCGCCGCGCTCCTCTCCTCCGAGAGACGGCACCGCGCGCGCTCGGGACTAATGCGTGCGATTGGGTTATATAAGCCCAGCTGGGGGGGCGGGGGGTTAAGGACGCCCGGACCTGGGCAGCGTTTTCCCTTTTTTTCCCGCGGAAGCGCGGAGTTGGGGCGCTCTGGGTCAGCGAACATGACTAAACATGCAAATGATGGCACTGGAGAACTTTGGGGAGATACACAAACACGTGCCCTCATCAGCAACGACACAGAAAGGGCCCATGTCCACACACACACACACACACACACACACACACACACACACATGCCCACACAGTCAGTTTCATAAGCGATTAAGACAGCTGTCCAGCCACAGACAAACTCTGCTGCCAAGGGATGCCAAGGTCACCTGGGGTGGCTGCTGGTGCATGGCATTGTGGGTAGGCGCATTAGAGACTGAGCCGTTGTGTACCGTAACCCGTGCCAGGCTGTCCTCTGGTGCCGCTCTCCTCCTCTCATCCGCCCCCCCCCCTCCTATTCACCCACTCCTCCTCTCATCCGCCCCCCCCCCTATTCACCCACTCCTCCAGACTCAAATCCGCCCGCTCACCTGCCAAAGCTCTGCACCAGTGATACTCTGCAGATCTCTCTCCCTCTCTCTCTCCCTCTCTCTCTTTCTCTCATTCTCTTCTTTTCTCCTTCCTGCTCACACATTCCTTCATTCTCGTCACATCTCATTATGTACATTTTACACTAGAAGCGATAAACATCTCAAACTGTGCTTTCCCGAGAATCTCGCTTTAAAACATTTCCATATACCAGCCACAGCTGTTCAAATGACAAAGCTGATCCAAGGATGCCATGCTACTGTCTTTGACAAGCCCACACTAATCCACCTATTCATGCATCTATGTATCCATCAGTCTCTCGCTCCCTGCCTGTATCCATGTATCTGCCTATCTGCCTTGTCCCCTGGGAGTCTGTCTGCTGGTGAATTTTCCGAGGCCTTTATCCTTTTCCCTCGGTGAGCAGACATGGCGTTTCCCGTCTGCTGCTGACGGGCCAAGGGAATGCTGAGAGGCAATTTGAGGCACCTGACAGCGTGCCGAGGGCCTGGCTGATTGGCCAACAGCCTGTGGCATTTCCCCTTTAATATTAATAGTCTCTGCTACTCACAGAGATGACATGGTGGACAGGTGACAGATGCACACATTTCCAAAGAGGCAGGCTTAAAGGGGGTCCGTCACAAACCCTTTGCAACTATACAAACTCTCTCTCTCTGTCTCTCTCTCTCTCCCACACACACACACACACACGCACACACACACACACACACACACACACACACACACACACAAACACAGGGGCAGCCGCACACATAGCAACACATTTATTGCAACCACAATTTAGAGGAGCAATCCGTCAAATGTGCCAGAATGCTCTTTAACCTTCACAATCCGATGACAAATTCATTGACGGGTTCACTCAAGAGGAGAAAAAAATGAAACAAAAGGCCAAGACAAATTCCAGATCTTTCCGTCAATGTTAAAGTGTCAGCGAGGCACTTATAGTGTTTGATTTAGTTTGGCAGATACAGTCCACAGGAGGCTAATATTAGCTAATATGAATGTATGCCACCGACCCTGTGCAAGCAGCCAGATATGAACAGATTACTCCTCACATCCACAGTCCACATATTAGAGCTCTTTGTCCTGTTTAAATAAAGGTAATAAAGCTGGGGAGGCTGCCATGGGAACTAGCTGATGTGTTATGAAAACATATTTCATATGCCTTTGTATGAAGCATTACCACCTCAGGCATGATTGGTTTTGGTTACATATTTTGTCACTTATTCCTCCACAAGAAACCTTGGCACAAATTCCAAAGGCACTAGAGGTAATCTGTCAAGGAGCCACCTTTGCATGTAAAGCATAGAACCTCCAGTGACAAAGTGTGTGCTTTGTGCTTTGGAAGAGAAAAGTGACGGAGCGCCACAGACGGAGGAGAGAGAGATAGAGAGAAAAAGGAGAGTGAGAGAGAGAGAGATAGAGAGGGAGAGATTAATTAAAAGAGAGAAAGAGAAAAAAAAAACCCTTTGAGATAACCCTTTTTACGCAAGCCAGCTCGCCAACTCGCCAACTCTCCAAATTCCCACCTCACAAGAGCTTCACGGCTCTAGCTGCGCAGCGAGGCCCACCATGCCAGACACTAGCGGCGGACATTTAACCTGCTCCAGACAACTCCCCTGCACACCATGAGATCAAGATGGCAGCCTTGGCAGCGGCACCAGGCCCCCACATCAAGAGCTGCGTGACTTTGATTCGCCGTTCCCTCGTTCTTTGACATCCGTGTATGTGATCAGTCCCCTGCCTGGCATACTGATTGTTTTAAGGCAGACAACCCAACATGCGCCATGTGACTACTGGCTCAGCACGCCCACCGGGGACAGAGAGCCCATCGCAGCTCGTTTGTCAGATGACGACAAACACGCACGCGACATCTTGGTCTTGTCTGCCGAGGAGAGCAAAGGTCTTTGAGCCCAAGAGGAGCGGAGAGTGCTAGGTGCATTTTGGTGCCTTATCTCAGCAGATTCAAGAGCCACACCTTGTTACACAACAGCGTTGTGCAAACACACAGACTAATCTGCATATTAATGTTCCACATGATGAGATTTGTTGGTGGCTCTGACATTTCCATATTGCCCTCCATGCACTTCTGTGAAATGAGAAATTGTTGATGAAGATTTACAATACTGGTGCATCAACAAGTCTCTGGAGCTCCTCACCTCCTCAGGACATTACAGCCGAAAACTAAACTTCTCAGCACATATTATCAGATTCAAACAATGTTTTCCCTGTCATATTTATTAGGTTATATAAAAACAAACATCTTTGGTGTATTAATTAATTGGTGTATTACTCATTAATGATATTTTTTCCAAAAGTTGGAAAGGTGCAAGGCTTGGACACACAGCATGCCTAGGGGAGAATGATCTCTCACACCTGCATCACCACCTGGTATGTGCAGGTGGGTGTCATTGGGACTGTTGCCAAGAACGTATTATTTTATCAATATATCTTAGATATATTTCACTGAAAGGAGGAGTGTTACAACAACGCCCAACACAACAGCTTTCACAGTCATGAAATCACACACACACACACACACACACACACACACACACACACACACACACACACACACACTATCTGGGAAATATTGAATTCCATGAGGATACAACGAGTTTGCATCAGTTAAGGTCCCCTGCATAAAAGCTGATGGGGCTGCACAGAGTTTAAGGCCGAGTGGCCGTGACACAAAGGAATACACTGCCTCTGTACGAGACATCTCAAGGTTAGGTCATGGACCAAGGAGGAGTCATTGGCCCACAATAAGCTTTCCCATCACCACTATCCCCTAGAATCCAAAGCAGGGAGTCTAAAGAGAGATAAATTCTCCAGTGATAAAATTGATAAAAGTCCTTGGGTGACATCTTCTCAAAAAAGACAAAGGAACAATATATCTAGTAATGAAACACAGGAATATGGAAATCACAACCTTATGTGTACCTGTTACACAACACCTGTCAGATACAAAAGCACGCCCAAATGTAAAAAGGACTATAGCCTACAATATAACGATAGCGATGGTGACTACAGGATATTCATGCAGATAATTGGTGAAGCTGTAATTATGCAAGCGTGGATGATAGTAGTCCTCAGTTTCAAATCTTCGAGTGATACTGGGGGGAAACCCCGTTTGCTGCTAACTACCTAAAATAATTGCTCAAAGACAGAAGTAGCTTTATTATATACCAGAAGGAATAGCACCAACTAGTATAGATCAATTCAAATGTAGCCTATTCCACTGGTGACCAATAAGGCGTGCTGTCTTTTTCTATCCGCCCGCTAGGTGCCACTGTTGAACTTCCACTTACCGGCTCCGTGCTGCTGTCGGAGTATGGCCGCATTGCCGGGCCGAGGCGAAGCCGAGGACTTTGCTGCAGAGGCTGTTGTCGTTGTTGAAGGGGAAACGGGACCAACACCGGCTGGAGGAGGCACCCAAGGCTTTCCCTGACCCTGATCCACTTCTGAGGTGGCCCGTCCCCCGGCCGCGTTATTGTTGTTCCGCAGCGGTAAGCGGTTCTGGATGTGAGACACGGCCTCCTCATTCACCATGCCATCTCGCGGGTTGACCCGCAGAGTGGCTTGGACTTTGTATTCCAGAGTCTCTTCGGAGTACAAGTCCGTAACGCGGCACTCGTACACACCCTCGTCCTCCTTACGTACGTTGGAGAGACTTAGTTTATGGGAAATGGCACTGCCCTGGACCCTCACGGTCTAGAAACAGATAAAAAGAAGAACATATTGTTCAAGGCAGGTGACATGTTTTCAAGGTTGCCTACATCTGTTGTAACCTTAAATGCATCTAGGTTCTATCAGTAAACTCGATGAGAACATGGCCTCTGGGTGTTCTAGAAAACAACTGTAGTACGTGGCTTTGATGCAAGACAGAGTTGAAATTCAGTGAGAAAATCACATTGTCCACGCTGTCATAAATTTTGAGCATGGATACATTATAACCATCATATGGTCTCTGTCTCACAAACAAATGGGCGTTTGGATAATGGCGAGGCAATGTGTAAATACATGGTAGGTTTTTCTTTCGTGTCAAAAATGTTTTATGGTATTTAAAACATTTAGTCACTGCCAACTTGCCAAACGGAAATCAACCTACCATCTAACTGTAAAACGTTGCAAACTGAAGAGTTACAACATGTATCGTTGCTCATAACTGCTTAGAAAATTAACAATAAGGTTCCATTATATGAATTAGTTAGAGTATTTTTAGTCAGACAATGTTCATGATTAATGCAGCCCTGACGTCTCTGGCAGCTGAGAAACAACAATGAATATGATTAAATGCCTCTTGTCTGAATGGAAATTACCATTGACCACAATTCTTTTGTCCATTGAGAGATGTTGACCATCTTATCATACATCATACGTGGCAATTGATTTCAATAAACAAAACCATAGTGAAGAATTTCAGAATTTAATACTCACACTTATTTTGGTAGCATCCTTGGGAGCCACCTGGAAAAAAATACATATCATTCATGATCAACAAGCACAGTAAAACATTTTGTTTTTAAGTCATGGCAGCATTTTACTGTTTCAGTGTGAATATAGCACGTTTTGACACAGGCTGGGCGCCCTGGGATTTCAGCACCATGGACAGCAACAGTTTGGGACAACCTATTTTGCCATTGGATTGTAATGGCGGATGAGACTGCAAAATGAGTCCAAATCTTATTGTGGCCACTAGATGTGTCGTCCATTCATTCGGATGCAAAGATGCATCCGTAACTTAATGCTGTATTTTCCGATGAGGACATTTACGCGGTGTGCATAGGAATCGTCATTGGACTCATCCTAAAGCCCAACAAGTGGTCTTTGTATCTTTCAGCGTGAGAGCCTTCCTTTTTACTCTCCATCCCAAGTCACATTCCCGGTCTCAAATGCCAAGGCACAGGGAAATGGTAGCTATAATCAACAACGGGATGTTAAAATACAGCACTTAAGTAAACAAGACAGTAAGTGCATTGCACCCTATTTGAAGGGAAGCCTTGGTCCCGTGCTTTATATCCGAGTGCATTCCACCGCTGACGCTGAGACATAACGCCTTTGAACTGGATTGAGGTATCTTGCCTCATTTCGGGTGCAGGTGCTACTGCACGCCTTTGAAAGTAGAAATATTCGGACAACAGGGTATGGCAGCGTTTGCCGTGCTGAGTGCGCCAGTGAGATTACCTTGGGTCTGTTCTGTGTGGCGCTAATTTGCAGTTCGAGTGCAAGTTCTCTTGGGGCTGCCTCCCTGAGGTACCACCACTGGATCTCCAGGGAGAAGGGCGAAGACCCAATAGCCCGAAAAGCGCACGGCATCTCTATGTCCTCACCCTCATCGACGGTTACATCTTTGGGCACTTCAGTAAATGTTGCTAAGGTGGAGAAAACAACACAGGCATGGGTTAATTTGCACAGCAGGGAGGAGACGAACAGTGATTGCCGACATATCAGACCGATACATGGGCTTGGCAGACAGATTTTTTCGGGTGTTGCTCTATTTCTGTCACGGAGTCTAAATGTCTAAGGGATTAGCTGTTTGAGGTAGAAAACGACAAAGTCCAAAGGATTCAGACACGCCAAGAAAGAGACTTGCACGAAGTGTGTTTGAGTGTGCATATAGGTTTATGTTAGAGAAGGCGCGCGCGTGCGGGCGTGCGCATGATTTTTCCTGATTGATGTTGCTTAAGACCGGGACTTAGGACCGGAACTCCCAAGCATTATAAATCCGATTCATATTCAAAATATTTAAAAAGTTGATGACCTACTATGCAAAATTTGTAGATGGCATATGTGCAAAATATAGACAGGTAACCCCTCATATGAACTACATGCGGGTATAGCCTACTAATCAAGTCAATCAAGTCTCCTCACTGTCATTTAATCACCAACATGAAAATCAAATAGCTGACATAAAAGTCATAAACTAGTAGAACAACCCTTATTTTATAAAGCGCAGCAAGTCCTGCTGTGAAATAAAAGATTGGTTCTTTGAACTGTGAGTTGGGCTAAATACGCAACATGGGAAATACTGACAAGCCACTAGCAACAAGGATAGATCAAGTTTACTTACCATTTACATAGAATATCAAGGGAGCATTAAGAATCAAATAACAAAGGACACCGTGGAGTCCCCGTTTTTCCATCTCATAAATACAATAGTGATATTAGCAAAGAGTGAAAACGGTCATTTGACCTGGAAAAAAATTATGGCAACATCTCCATATCGAAAGAGTCCGATGTCGTTATGAGAACTCTGTTATCTTCAAAAGGTTGGTGTAGTTTTTAAAAAATCCCAAAAGGTTATTGCGTACTCCAAACGATTTCACCTCTGTCGGACAATACTGTATGTACAATCCAAAGGGACAGACCACAAGACCCCTTGTACGTAGAGTAAGTGTTTCTTAGCCTTTCTTCTATGTTGATATCCCTTTATGCCAAGGATTCCTTTATTGCCTGGTTTTCTTCTGACGGAAATGCAACTTCTCTGCGACAGAAATGAGTATGTTCATTCTGCTTTCCGCAAAAAGGGAAGCTTTCCCATACTCTTTTAAACCACCCATCACAAAATCATCCTTAGCTCGGCTTTCCAAAAAAACAGAAAATCTAATCAGAGGACGAGAGATTTCCCCTTTTGCTCTTGGAGCAGCGCTTAGAAGCTGGAGCATCAGTCGATAGTTCCTGTTTGCGTGACCAGACCCGTCTGCTGTGTGTGTGAGCGCATAGCAGGGAGAAGGCGCTTTGGCATTTCCAAACCCACGAGCTCAGTGTGGCATGCGCGCACGACACCGCCACTGACAGCCTGACGAGCACACTGGAACCTGACCAAGCTTCCCGTCTCTCAAATCAGCATACGGCTCAACCTATGAGGGGATCTTTCACAAACTGACGTCCAAGCCTATATAGTACCAGCCTAGGGAATAGCTTATTTAGAATCAAGATGATTCATATTGTTGTCTTTTCTAAGATCAACAAGACAGTGTTTATATTAGCCACAGCCGAATGGCAGTCGGAGGAGTTCCATTTAATGTGCAACATTGAACTAGAGATTAATCTTCTTTCTGTAAGGTATTAGGCAACTGTCTCCCGCCCCCTTTTGTAAAAAGCACAAGGGCAATCTGCATGCCCTTATCAGAGTCAGTTTTGTTACATAAATTAAAACATGTTTCATTAAACTATGTCAATGATGAGCAAGAAATTCATAGTTTTTACATTTAATATAATTTACTGTTATTTAGGTGTATGCAGAATATCAACATCATGATGACAAAGACAAAAAAAATATGTAGGAAATAACATTCAAATATTTGAAACAAATAGCATGTGTTTTCCTATTCATGCACCGTATAGCCTATGAATAGCACAATGAATCTGTATAGTATGAATAGTCTGTATGAATTTGAATGAGCAGTTAAGGTAATGTGTTCATTGCCATGCTAAAGCCCTAGCAGAGGAACTGTCATTGGTAGCCACATAATATGCTCAGCAGGAGCATGTACACCTTCATTATGTGGAGTGGAAGTCCATATGCATTAACCCAACAGGGCTGACCTGCCCACACAGCCAACTCCACACACGGCCGTCAGCATCATCTTATGTGTGGGGACGTCCACGATGAAGCATGTTGACTATATGCACTGCTGTCACGTGCCTGCTCCGAAAGGAGCCGTGGACCCCTACAGCACTGTCTGTGAGTGTTGCCTGCATTTCAGGGTACCCCGTGCCCCTCTTTAAAGGAGCTGGCCGTGCTCAGCGGATGTGTCGGCACATGATGACTTTAATCCTGCACCCCCCCGATCCCCACGCGAGCCTCCCCCCCCGCCCCGGCTCCCGTTCCCAGAGGCCTTGGTTAGTGCAGCAGACTGAGCCTCAGGCTGAATCGTAAAATGGCCCTCCCAGCTGCCTGCCAATAATGCAGCACTTGTTCACTGAAACCCTCCTATTAGCACTCACCCACCATCAGTCCATGGGTGCTAGAGCGAGCTGGGGAGACGGGAGAGAGAGAGAGAGACAGAGAAGGAGTGAGAGAGAGGGAGAGGGAGAGAGAGAGGGAGAGAGGGAGAGGGAGGGAGGGAGGGAGAGTAGCAGAAAGGGAGAACAGGAAGGCTGGCAGGGATTATTCCAGTTTATCTTATGGGCAGGAAGTGTATTTTTAGCCTCTCATCGGGGCATCTGTCAATATATTTTGGGTAAGTCAGCGTGAGGCTAAGGCTGACCCCACCGCTTCTCTTGAAGGATTTCCTTCTTTGCATGTCTTTTTTTCTTTTCTTTTTCTCCCTGTTTGCCCTCCTCCCAGGCTAGGCCTCTCAACCTGCTGAGCTGTTGGCACTGAGGCTGTGCTGGATGTGACAGGGACAGGGTGTTTACCCCCAATTGTGTACTCAACCTTTACATTGCGTAATTCTCCTATTGTGCTCCCCCTGCCACCTTTCTACCCTGAAGACACACACACACACACACACACACACACACACACTTACACACACACACACACGTGCAGTCTCTATGTCATAAATCTGAAATATTGATCACCATTATTACATTGTGAAACCATTTTCTGTGAGGCTGTGTGAGTATCTTGACATATCGGGCTGCGCGGAAATACCAATAGGACGGCTCTTTTGGCTCAATAGCGGCGGGCCGCACGAGGCTGAGGTGGAGAAGATGGAGGCCTCCATCATGCCTGCCGAGCCTCTGGCGGTGTCACTAGAGAGCCACATCATCAGGAGTGGCCATTACGGGAGGAGGTGACCCCCAGGCCTGGGCGATCTGTTTATTGATACTGATTTCATTCCTGCAAGGTAGCGCGCGGCGGCCGGCGAGACGATCTCTCACGCCGTCATCATCATCCCTGGACACGCCGCAGTGCGGCCGGAGGGCAGCGCCGATGCCTGGGAGGACGAGCCATACGCTGATTTATTCATGTGTGTTCCGCAAATCACTCGCAAGATTTCAGCCCGATTTGTTTATCGCTGAGAGAGGTTTACTCCACAAAGAATGGTGTGTGGGCCAAAGCGTTTTTTCTCAGACAAAAAAAGAATCAGCCTTGGCCATGATACCTTAATCCCATCAGATAACACCGACATTGCAGCAACTTTGTGCTGCATACATTAGCATTGTCTCTAAGTTACAAAATAGTGTGAATATCACACCATTTGATAAACACAGGATGATAGATACTTTATTGATCCCCAAGGGGAAATTCAATGGACAATGTCTGACCAAAATACATAATTATAACTCGTTACTCAGGCATGTGTGATGAGACTCACACAGACTCATACTCTGATCCTATGAGCTTGCTGTACCATTGGTGAAGTATTGGCTTTGCACTGCCTGTGTCCATTCACCCTAGATATGAGCGCTGTGGATCCATGTGAGCAGCGGTGATGGCCCCTCTCTACTGTACTGTACTGTACGTGCCTGTGTGTGGCTGCGGTGATGGCCCCCCTCTACTGTACTGCACTGTACGTGCCTGTGTGTGGCTGCGGTGATGGCCCCCCTCTACAGTACTGCACTGTACGTGCCTGTGTGTGGCTGCGGTGATGGCCCCCCTCTACTGTACTGTACTGTACGTGCCTGTGTGTGGCTGCGGTGATGGCCCCCCTCTACTGTACTGCACTGTACGTGCCTGTGTGTGGCGGGAGCAGCAGCTCTCTCCCGGAGGCCAGCGGCAGGTCGTCCCAGGCTCTCCTGACTGCTAGGTGAGGCGCTGTCATGCCAGGAGAGGCCTCGGTGGGTTTGACGCTTCCTCGCCTTCTCCTCGGCGCCGAGAATCGCATTTAGCTCTGGATGGCAATTAGTTATTCATGACCTTGCTAGCAGCGTGACTGTCTGTTGGTGCTCGGAGTGGAGAAGAGAGGGACTTGGGCAGCAGTGTGACATGAAGGCAGCTCTCTGTCTAATTCATGAGTGCAAAGATGTGATATTAATGCGTGAGGCAAAGGGGTACAGCTTATAATAACACCATCAGAGGGACCCGGCCTGCTCTTCCTCTCTCCCTCTCTTCCTCTCTCTTCCTCTCTCTCTCTCTATCTTCCCCTCTCTCTCTCTTCCTCTCTCTTTCTCTCTCTCTTCCTCTCTCTCTCTTTCTCTCTCTCTCTCTTGCTCTCTCTCTGTCTCTTTCTCTCTCTCTCTCTCTCTCTATTTTTTCTTTATTTTCTCTCCCTCTCTCAAACCTTCCTCTGCTTCTGTCTTCCCCTGTAGTTTATGCCTGACTGCAAACAATGCAGCAGGCTTGTGTAATTCTTTTGCTCTAACCCCCCCTGGTCTGAACGTCAACACTTTATTTTGCCTTATGTTTTGTCTGCTCTTATAATCACCTCTTGGCATGGATGAAGCTTGCAGTTATTTGTTAGCGCTCTCTTTGAAAACATCCTAATTCAAATTTGATGACGCTGATTTAAGAGTATCTCTGACACTTTAGTTATCTAAATCCGTAGGATACAATTTAATTGGTTCATAGCCCCAGGAGAAAACATACCAGCATGATATGCTTGTTTTCTTTCACTCAGTATTCTGACACGTCAAGGTTTGTGTACAGTACAACATCTCAGTTAAAGACTTAAGTGTCATTCCAAGAGCGAATCTGATTTAAGGAGAATGCTTGACCCAGCAGAGAGTGCATACAGTACTGTATATGCACATACAGTATATATGCATCATTTTGTAATTACATTTTACTGTGCCTGCCTTATGTTTTTTCCAAACTGCAATTAATCCCAACAAGAAATAAACAGGCTTATGGCTCTATCTGTGCAAATGCCTCATACAAGGCATCTCTTTAATCAGCCACAATGACTGAGAAAACATTGTTTCAGTAGCCCCATTTCCTCTGCTCCCTAAGGCTCTCATTTGCCTCTGCACACACACACACACACACACACACACACACACACACACACACACACACACACACAAAAATCACCCATCTTTAGACAAAGGTACACACACATATTCACAAACACATTTGCCGACAAACATCCACAAAGATCTTAAACATATCGATCCCTTCCATAAAACATGAAGTATTAAAGATGTTGGCAGGGAGTTTACCAGAAAACAAACTCATTTTAAATTAATTTGGGAGCTGTGAGTGGGAGAGATTGATATCTCTCTCTATATATTTGTCTCTCTCTCTGCAAGAAAAATGGAAAGAAAGAGGAAGTTATAACCTTGCTCTGTTCCCTTGAACAAACTCTCACAGGTCTTAAGACGGTTGGCATTACATATTCCACCCGTAACCTTACCAAATTCAATTTATTTACCTCATATTGGACAACACAATTCTGAGCCGGTGTACCTCGCTCCCTCAGATTTCATTGGAGCATATTAGGCTTAAGGCAGACAGGGAATGTGTGTGTGTGTGTGTAGGTGTGTGTGTGTGTGTGTGTGTGTGCACGTTCTGAATGTGTGTGTGTGTGTGTGTTCTGAATGTGTCTGTGTGTATGTGTGTGTGTGTGTGTGTGTGTGTGTGTGTGTGTGTGTGTGCGTGTTGTCAGACAGAACGAGAGAGAAATCGAGAGAACAGGGGACAGCAGAAAAGAAAAAAAAAACAATTTATGTTGTTGTGTATGTGTCTGCGTAACACAGGATGTGTTGGCAAGGTATGTTGAGGGCGAGGGAGAGATAATAACTTTCAGATGCCAGCCGTCACCATCACACCCCTCCATGGTATCTGTGGGAAGCCGCGCGCGCTCTTTGTTATGCAGAATTGAACAACCCTGTCGTCTGTTCTCTGGGCGAGGTTGTCCTGCTGCTTTATTAAAATCCTCGGAGAAGCATCTCATCTACAATGAGGCAGCCGTGTCCGCGGCCACTGAGGAAGACACATTTATCTTGTTCACTTCAACCGCGAGACCACTGCTTGTGGCAGATCAACAGAGAGGAGCGGGGGATCTGATGCAAGGGGGGGGGGGGGGGGGGGGGGGGGTCACATTCCCAACACCTGAGCTGAATGAAAATATCACCTTTGGAAAAAAAGCGTCTTAAGTGATGCCCAGCTTCATTATTGTCACAGCGATGGTCTTGTGACTGCGCTGTGTACAGACGTGTTATTATTAGTTGATCTGTTTGACATTTAAGCAGGCAGGGGAAGCCTACAGATAGTGATAACAGGGAAACCGTGAGCTCACGTGCGTGTGTTTTTCCACCTCTGTAGGGTTCTGTTTTAGTGGAGTTCATGCATGCATAAACAAGCTACGCTTACTGTAATGGATAAAAAGCTTTCACTTATCCCATGGTGTACGGTAGCACATCCCCTGTGCTGATGGGAAATTGTGCATTGCTGTAGTGAAGACCTACTCGTGTCAAGGCAAGGCCAGCGAGTCTACCTGTGTGAGTCCACCGCTCTCTCAAGGTCATGAGCAGAGGTCTCTCAAGGTCATTAGCAGAGGCCAGAGCACTTCTCAGACAAGTCTCACTCTTGAGTCTCACATAGTCCGTCCTTAGCCTGGCTGGTCATTGAGCTAGCCTTCATTTTGAAGCATTGTGCTCTCAAGACATCCTTGTCGCATGCATTAAAGTTAAAAGGCACCCTTCTGTTAAAAAAAACAAACAAAAAAAAACAGTGGAACCTACATTTCTTTATATTTTGTTGTGGAATTATCAGTCTGCATGGACTTCTGGCTCTGGCCTCACAGTTATCACTGTGGTTGTTTGCTTTTCCTGAACCTGGATAAGACCAGAGGCTGTCTGGTCTCTAATGACTGGACGTTTACACAGTTGCACACAGCTATGACTCAGCTGAATATAATGCTATCATGATAGCTGAACCTTTTGAGTTAGATATTTTGCTTTTTAGTTATTAATGGCTCTCATGTCCTGGAAAACCTTGTTGCTTTGTGCATGAATTGGACAATTTGCTGTATGGAATTCCAATGGGTACTTGTCCACCAATCCTTGGTGATTTTAATATTCATATGGACAACATTCATTCAGTTGCCTTCTCAAGTGCCTACTTAACTCACTAATCTCACACATGTTCACAGTCGTCCTACTCAAAAGAGAGGACCTTGATGTAATTCTGCTATGCTACTGTACTATAGAAACTCTGATGGCTAATCTCTAACATGTACTGTATCTGATCATTTCTTTATTAGATTCTCTGTGCGTGTTCTGGAGCGCCTTGCTGTTCCTCCTACAGTTTCGTTTCAGCGTGATCTCAGAAGCCTCTCAAGCAATCAGTTTGCCGCCTTGGTGGCATTTGCTTTACCTTCTCCGAGTTCATTCTAGTCACAAGAGGTTAATGATGCTCCAGACACTGTTTACTCTGCACTGGTATCTTGTCTGAACACCGCATGTGCTCTTTTTACAAGACCCACTTGTTCTAAACCCCGACCGCCACCCATGGCTCTCAAACACTACCTAGAAAGAGTCACTGAGAGGAAATGCTGTAAATCCAGTGATGCCAATGGTCTTAGTGACCACCAATCTTTTCTATCTGCCTTTTTATCCACAGTTGCACAAAAACCACAAAAAGGCTTTGTACCAGAAAAAAGGTTGAGAATGCAACAGTAGAGAACTCTTTTTAGTCAGGATGAAAGATTGACAGCTCATTCTATCCAAAACAGAGCTTCTGGTATTCCCAGCAAATACTGCTATTCCCCAACTGAACAGCATCCATCTTGAACACATAGCCTCTATCACAGTCATGTTGATTTGGCCTATACAACCTCCTGTGCAGGCTATGGGTCTTTCTAAACTGGGTTCACAGCGCCTTTGCACACCTCTTAGTGGGGACAGGTGCGATGGACAAGGTAAAGGTTACCAGTGATAGCCTACTTATAGAGACAGTACAACATTTCGGTCTTGTAGACAAAATGTAGGTGAATTTCCCATTTTTCTTTCCAAACTGGACCATTACAGATTATTCAAAATGTAGCGGCACATCTGATCTTTAATCAATGAAGATACACGTAACAACTACTTTAATTACTCTTCATTGGCTTTCTAGTGCAGCAAAAAAAAAAAAAAAAATTCCCCACCCTGGTCGACAAGATACTGGATTTGCATTCGTCTTCATTCTATGAGCCAATTCCCCAAACCACTGCAGTCCTCTTGTGAACATCTATATTGTCTGTTGGTTTCCTGATATTGCTGGATGCTGTTGCTCTGTTAAATCCTATTTAGTCTGCTACCACTTTGCTATTTTTTTTTAAAAAAGTAGTCTATATGACTTCAAACTGTTCATTTAATGTTGCTTATTGATTGTCATTGTTTAGTCGCTTTGAACAAAACCATCTGCAAAGACCTATAAACATTATCATAAATGTGAACATTAACGTCAACAAAATGACAGTGCGGTCAACATCAATGTTCCGCTCCCCTCCTAGAGCATGAGTTATCTCCAGCGCTGTCTGGAGCGCTAATAGTGTCAGACCTCCTGCTAAAAATATGAGAGAATCCTGGAGGGCGGAAGTCCTCCACCGAGGTCTGTGGGCTGATGGGAGGGATCCCCCCACACCTCCACCCCCCCCCCACACACACACACACCTCCACCCCCCCCCCCACACACACCTCCGTCCCCACCAGCAGCCAGAGCTCTGCCAGGGAGAGGGGGCCATTATTCCATTATTAGAATCAAATCTGCTTATGAAACAGGCACGCACTGTTAAAACAGACTGATGGAAGATGGGAGAGGTGTGGGCAGCCTGATTATGTGTGTGTGTGTGTGTGTGTGTGGGTACATTTGTGTGTGTGTGTGTGTGTGATGGAGGGTTTAGAATGGAACGAGAAGAAAAGCTTTGTCACTTCAAATGAAATAACCCCTGTTCTCTGCAATATGTAATATGCCAGTGGCGTGGACTTTTAAAGGAACTTAATGAATGTCTTTGATTAGGGGAAGGTGCCAGTGAGGGGGAAGGGGGGGGGGGCTCCCTGATGGAGTGGTGGTGGAGGAGGAGAAGAGGAGGAGGGGGGGGGGATGAGGCGGAGAAGCTGGCCCTGCTCGGCAGGCCTCTTCACAGGCTGTAAATTACCGTGGTTAAGCAGGGGAAAAGACTCCGCCAGCTCCCCGCTGCTCTCCCCCTAATCGTCCAAAATAACTGGTGGCCAAGGGAGAAAGAGCGGACTGACATTAAGACAGTGGAGAGGCAGAGCAGGAGGTAGGGGAAGGGGAAGGGGAGGGGATGGAGAGCGAATAGGAAAGGTTTCCAGGCTGGCTGCGGCGCGCGCTTTATACAATGCTTAATGACATTTCTACTGCCAGGGCCGAGGTGAGCTCAATCAGCGCCAAAGCAGAGTGGCAAGGGGAGGCAAAAACTATTCTTCTCCCACTCCCGAGGCAATTTGTCAGGCAATCATCTCGCAACCTTTCTCTGATGCATTACCCGCAATAACCTGAATCCATATAGGTTTCACAGAATGTCACTCATGCACTTCATACTTCACTGACAGACCAATGTTCCGTTGGATTCCAAGTAGTCTCGCGGTAATTAATGGCAAATGACAACGCGTTCAATTTCTCAGCTCATTAATGATATGGAGCTTGCGACCGAAACTCAGTATGTCAGACAGCATTCTGGGAAAGGAGAGCCATTTTCTTGTATACAGAGATTTTCCTTCCGAGGGGTCTTCAGGGGAAGAGAAAAAAGGCTGTTAAAAAAAGTATGAAATTGTATGACAATCTGGAGAGCAATAGTAAATTGCAGCACTTGTCCTCTGCAGGGCTCCTCGAGGAGACAAGTGAAACAGTTATTTTGTGATGATGTCTGGTCTTTTGAGGTGGATAGTGTCTTTACACCACCTCCCCGGCCTCCTCCTCCTCCTTGGCGCTGGAGAGAGTGAGAGCATCGCATCCTGGTATTTATTTGCGCTGGAGAGGCTGTGATTACCGCCATTTGTTCTCAGCATGGTGAAACATAAACAGTGGGCTCGCTCGTCACAGCTCTGTCGACACAATGCTCAGCACCGCACTCTGTGTGTGCTTCCACCCTCGTCCCCCGTGCTCTGTGCTCCTCCGTTTCTCTCTCCCTCTCTCTCTCTCTCCCTCTCTCTCTCTCTCTCCCTCTCTCTCTCTGTCTCTCCCCCACTCTGACTCATCACAAGCAGACTCGCTTCCTTCCTCTGTACATGTTTTCATGGCACCAGTATCTGAATCCCTCAACATCCTATGATCCATCTCTATCTATTTATGTTGTGTGTTTTTTTTACCGGCTTGTTATTTTGCTTAAATTGTTGTTTCTGTGTTATTGTCTGGCAAGAACGCTAGCCGTGCTGATTTGATGTTTACGTACGTGTGAGAGCTGTTTTTTTTTTCACATCAGCATCCAGTGGATGAAGTAGAAATCTCAGTGGCCTCGGCAATGTCGAGTGCTCATTTAGCCACATATTTGTTTATACTTTGCTCGCGCTCCTAACAAAAGGAACAGCTGGGGCGTAGCAACAGAGGCGGAGTTGCTAATTAGCGATTACCTGGTGGCAGAATTGGACAGGCCCCAGCAGGGCCGGGGCGCAAAAGAAGCCGTCAGTGCCACCAGCTCCCTGTCCTCTTTACTCCCTCCATCTGGAGCCCAGTGAAGGAGACGGGCCTGATTTAAGGGGGCAAGAGGACCCAGCACAACCATATGGGGAGCCAATTACCAACTTATTTTCCATTTCTGTCTTCATCAAGGTAAATAGCAAGACAACAAGAGAAACCGTGCGAGATAGAGATGTGGGAGTGTGTGTGTGTGTGTGTGTGTGTGTGTGAGAGAGAGAGTGGTGGGAAACGAAATAAGAGAGTTTGAAAGTGAACTTCCCGAAATGCTCTTTATAACGAAGCAAACTCAGGAAGATGGATTGTGTTTGTTTGTTTTCCAGATGATTTGCCAAGACTAAGGAAGAGTCAAGTGCCCACGAGAGTCAAATCTGCCCCGGCGCAGGATTCTGAACATAATCCCATTAAGCTGGCGCGCTGGCGTTGGCACTGCCGACCGAGGGAGGCCAGGTGCTGGGGGTCAGAGGTCGGGCGCTCTGCTGGGTGAGCGGGGCGGGTGGAGGACTCCAACTGGTGGCCATGAAGACATCTGCGGCGGCGACGAGGAGGATTAAGCTACTGGATGAGCTGGCGCCACACTGGGGAACATCAAAAGGGGCGGCCACGGCTTTCCGCATCTCGTTAGCCGCCCCCCGCACGCCCGCACGCCCGCCCACGTCCTCTCCACTTCTCCGCACATCCTGTCCTCCTGTCCTCCTCTCCTCCTGTCCTCCTCATCCCCTTCACTCTCCAGCGCTCGCCGAGCGCTCTGTCGGCCGCAGACCTGGCTCCCAGCGCCAGACAAGTGTGATTTAACTCCTTGACACCGACTCTGTGCTCCGCCTGACAAACACCTACTGAGCAGCAACTTTGTCTGCCGTCTGATACAAGTTCTGCTTTTCTGGTGCCAAGCACACCGTGGCAGCTCATGAGGACGTGCTCTTATTTGAATGTCCTCTTGACCACGCGCCGCGACCGTGGTGCAGGATTCTCAACGAGGCAACGGAGGGCACTTTTGCAGACAACCCTGGAGGGCTGCCAGCTTTGACTGTGATCATGTGGTACAGAAGTGTGAGATCATCATAACTAACGGTGTGCAGTCAGGCCGTTTGAAACGGGATCCTCAAAACACCAGATCATATCTCGCCCCCCCCCCCCCCCCGTTTTAACCGCGTCCCGTTCGTCAGCCGTGTCCGGTAACCGGAGCTTCAGCGAGGCTCCGAGAAGTGCTGACGCCGTGCCGCGGGCGTGAGTTCCATTTCACTACGCCGCAGCAGAGCGGAATCACACGCCGACGCCGTTATCTGTCCGCGGGAGAGACGTCGCTAAAGCAAAAAACAACGCCAGCGGTTCCGCTTGCTGACAACAGATCAGGAAAAGGCGGGAAGATGCTGCGGTGGGATCCTGGCGTCAGCTCCGTGTGGTCGGGAGGCTGTTGAGACGGCACTTGTGGGACCTGCTGAACACATGGGTGTACGTGTTCGCTGTGTAGCGCAGTCCCAGGCAGCCTCACTAATGGCCTAACCCTCCAGCAAGGGTATTTACCCAAAAGCGCCTGAATCGGCAAAAGAACATGGTGCCTCAGGCAAGCGATGCATCATGACAGCACCTCAATTTAGAAGGTGTCCAATTACTCTTTGGGCAGCAAACGGCTCTGACGGGGGTCTGGAGTGGCACGAGCCTGCGCTTGACAACTCATTATGCAGTCCAAATGGTGCTGATAGGACTTCTTTTGCACTGCCATGTCAGTTGAGTGTAATTTCATCCCCCCCCAACAAAATTTCATATAGCCTACAAAATCTGGTTTGGGAAATGGTTCTAATAAGTGGTTTGAAAGTGTGGTACTTGCTCTTGCCAATAGCAGTTACCATTGTATTTGTATTCCTGCATTGTGTAATTCTTCTGTAACATTCCTCTGTCTAAGGGAATAAACAGAAGCATAAATATACTTGGCAAAACACATAAGGACATTACCATAACCCCCCCCCACACACACACACACACGCATGCATACACATGGCTATTTGAAGAGCAAAATAAATACACAAACTGCACTCTATGTGCCCTGTTTACCTGGTAGTGCTTGATATGCTATTATTTTTGCCCCTGTATTCAATTACCAGAATATCAAAGGAAGTGAGTTTCTTCTCTCTCGCTCATACACATGCATCTGTATGAACAAAATATACACACACAAGCACACACACACTCACACCCCACCCCACCCATCTCCAACACACACACACACACACACACACACACATACACGCGCACACACACACACACACACACACACATACACGCGCACACACACACACACCGCCTCTCTTCTCTCTCGTTCTCCCTCTCACCTTCTGAGATGCCTGGCGCTAAAGAAACAGCACCTTTTCATGTGGCCCCACTTTAGATAATATGTGTTAGATCTTCAAAGCGTGAGCCTCATCTGCAGCTCAATGCCTGATCCTGCACCTCTGTCTGCGGCAAACGCAATATTATCATGACAAAACCACGCCATGGCCTCTCACTGCCCCGCTGTTCATTTGCATTTATATTGACGGCGGCTGGGCCCCGGCGCATGGCTTGACTCCCCGGCAAAGCATGACTCCAGAAAAAAAGGGACAGGGAAACCAAAATTGCAGGCAAAAGTGCACCGAGCACTTGCAGCACTGTTCATGTATGCGTGTGTGTGTGTGTGTGTGTGCATGCGCTTGGGGGGGTGGGGGGAGCATGGTGTCTCTTGAGGGTTTCCGGACTAGGTTTTTTGTCAGGCGGCGGTGACAGGGACTCGGGGCACGGGCGATCCGTGTGGGCGGGAGCTGCAGAGGGCTGGGGGGGGTCGATGCCACTCTGCAGCTCTTGGGGGGGGGGGGGAGTGAGAGCGCTCCCCTCTCTATGGATGGCTGGGTCCAGCGCGGCAGCTGATGGCAGATAGGGGGAATGGTGGCGTATTGTTTTGCTTACCATGAGAGAGCCTCAGTGCGCCTGGACAGACCACACAGAATGAGAGAGATGCTGAAGCCAGACTAAATCAGGACTGATTCATTGACAATGATGAACAAATGTAGTATTGGCATTCAGTTCAGATTCCTCCAAATGTGTTATTTTCATAAAGAAATCATGAGCCAGTTTACGGCAATATAGAATAATAGGCAACAATAGCTAAACACCCCAGAGTATAAACATAGTCCTTCAGCAGCCTAATAAACATGCAGCGTTTGTAGACTTTGAACTTGATTGATTGCTGGAGGTCATACAAGCAACCATTCTTTGAAAACATTCTATTTACTGCAGTGAGATTCAATTAAAATGTAAAGCATTTGCAAAAGTCTCTGTGTAGTGTATGTTTGAAAATCCTGTGAAAATCAGCCTATTTTCTAGCTCTGACCCTTTTGTGAATAGTGTGAGTTAATATTTTGAGATGAGCAAGAAGCTGTATTGCTCCCTCACCCATTCAAAACACGCACACGGTTCACTGCTCATACAGCACACAGGTGAGCATTATACACACACACACACACAACCATATGCAATTCCCTCTCATCTCTCCTTCTCCTTCAGTACCTCTCTCTCTTTCATTCCATCTTTCACACACACACACACACACACACACACACACACACACACACACACACTCTCTCTCTCTCTGTCTCTGCCAAATGGCATGTGTCTTTTCAGGAAGTGCTACATATTCATTAATCACGGCTGCAGATAGAGGAGGAGTATAAATCGCCGCGTTTATTGCCAAATGTACTGTATTTCATTTCAGGCCTCATTACTCGAGCGAGGCTACCGCCAACAAATCCGCCGCTGCACCTTTGCCACGCCTGTGGCCCTGACTGCAAGTGGCCACCGACACGGACACAGACGCACATCACTTGTGACTGGGCTAGTGTTAGGTGAAGTGGTCAAGTGCACTAGAACCTTCCCTTTGCGTGCTTAAAGAGGAATGTAAGGGTCTTTTACTGACAGACAGCGAGGACTGTGCAGGTATTTGCAGTGCAAGTCTGACATCCACTCGATGCATGAAATGAACCGCAATCAGGGAGAAAAAAACAACAAAGAAATCAAGTGCTGTCTTAAAAGGAGCCATTGCTGGTGGATCTCTCCGGGGGAAATCTTTCATGTTAATCAGGACGCACAGGCTGTAATTAATGAGGAGAAGCAGACAGTGAGTGGTTGCGTGTTGATTATGAAGCACACAAAGAGGAACGTGAGTCTGAAGCTCTCTGCATGCGCCAAAGAGATGCCCTCACAGGTGGAGCCTCGTGCTGCCTGCTTATTTAGGGAAACGGATGTAACAGCGCTCGAATTCGCTTAATGAGTCCGGCTTTGTCAGGTAGACTCGCGTGAAACGAGGTGAGAGAGAGGATAAAGAGAGAAAGTTTCCCTATTTACTGTATTTTCAGCTTCTTAGTCCACAACCCCCGCATAATTGTGCTATGAAATGTAAGTGTGAGTCCAGCATCTGTTGTTGAGACATCTCGGTTAATGTTTATCTCTTATTGACCGTCTCCAGCCGAACAGCCCTCTAAACAATCAATGGCCCTCATCTATCACAACAGACTCAGACGGAGTGGAGCAATCAGCATAGGTGAAAGGGAGGCAGAGACGCTGTCGGCCTCATCAATGCAGATACACCAAGAGACGGCCGGCGCAGACAGACGCCCGTGTTGTGTCTCGTAAAATAATCGCACAATTTGGACTGCGTTCCATTCTTTGCTAATGGCGCCCCGGCCGCGGTTCTGGCTTGTTTACACGGATGTGGCTCTTTTAGAAGCGCCCGTTTCCTCTCTCGTTTATCAATCTTGTGTCTGGTGTGGTTTCCCTCAAAATCAATCCAAGATCACAATTTCTAATTACAAGTACATCTTTTCAACAGCGGTGAGTGTGACGCAGCAGCACATATAGCTCAAATATAGCAGTGCATATAGGGCATCAGGCATCAGGCATCAGGCATGACATGAGGTGGGGTCATGAAATATAAAATCATGACACAGTGGGGAAACATTTTTTATTCATGGTTTATTCATGGCTTTACACTCCTCACTGTGAAAATGTGCATCTCTAAAGACGCCATTTCTCACATTCTCCTTTTTATATACATATTCTATCCTGCCAACACATCTATTGATGTAAAACCTCAATTGATAGGTTTAGTGCTGCTAGGTTGACATGACTGATCGTATGTCAATGACATTATCCACTGAAATCGGACTCTAAAGTTTTAGTATCTCAAGTAGTTTAGCAGTTTTAACATTTAAATCAGAGGCAGGCTATACTGTAGCTATATATGGAAGTGACCATAGTTTTACCTGATAAAAATACAGGTGTTAAAATAGTTTGTGACATTTGTTTGGATGAGCTTTAAAAAAACAACTTGAATATTTTATGTTTCAATCAATCCAGGTGAGGGGCTCTGAATACTGAATACTGACCAGCATTATGGAACACCTACATGAATCCATTTCAGTGGCAAAATGTAGCCCTGCAGAGCTGCACATACATCGCATGGCTCTTTCAATCTCGCTCTCCTGGCTCCCTGTGTAATCTTCTCTTCTCTGTCCCCCCCCACCCTCCCCATCGCCCCCCCCCCCCCCCCCTTACCGCACCCCCTTTATCTCTCTCCTTCCCTCTGCCTGTAGGGCCAATGCTCCTTATTACCCATCACCGGGGAGAGTGGGGCTGCCATTACCTTGTCAGCGCTGACAGACAGCAAACCCACTTTCCACTGAGGGGGCTGAGGAACACAAGCAGCAGGCAGAGGCTGAACTCAGGTAATTATATCCTCGGTGCAGGACTGCTGATGGACTCAGTGAAACAAGTATTAGGGACAGCGGGCGCAGGGCCGGTGCACAAAGCACAACACATCCAAGCGGTAGTCTTACAACTCTAAGCACGGTGTTCTTCTGCTGCACCCCAACCTGGCACGCACCTAAGAGCTGCATGCGTTCTCCTCCAAAACCACAGGTCTGAAGGAGCCCACATATGCTGCTATATTGGGCTGATTAGAGTGCATGCTCATGTGTTTGAGAGAAGGAATGCCTTGTCAAGTTTCATGAGTGTCTTTGTATCCGCCTGTCTGTCTGAGTGTGTGGTCTATGAGTGTGTTAAAGTTTGTGTGTGTGTGTGTGTGTGTGTGTGTGTGTGTGTGTGTGTGTGTGTGTGTGTGTGTGTGTGTGTGTCTTTTGCCTGGATAGCTAATATCCATCATCATAGTGTTCTGAGGGCTGCAGCTCCATTTATATTTCTATCTTAAGTAGCAAACATGGAGTCGGCTACCGTGAGGGCTGAACCTGATAACACCCAGCACCCATTGCTCATTGGGAACCCGTAAATCCAATCTTGCCGCGCGCAGTGTGCGCATTAGGGGGATGTCTGGAGAAGGTCCAGCTGGGTTTGTTTCCCCTGGAGGAATAAGAAGGTCAGGGAGCGCCGGGATGTACACCTGCTCCTCGGGAGCTCTCGCCAAAGGTTACGGCAGGATTTGAACCTGTCCGCGCCGGCGAGGAGATCCAGCCTGGGGAGCGAGGGCCGTTGTCTGATCTCGCGGCGGGTGCATGGCCCTAAGCCCCAATCCCTGATCCATTTAAAGCAATCTCGTAGATTGCCCAGGTTTGGCCATCGGTAGGACTGTGGGCAGGAGTGAGCCGTGTCCAGACTCTTGGAGGCTACGAGTCCTTAACATGGGCTTAGCGTTGCTTGAATGCTCAGCGCATGGACAGCGTTTTGTAGACCCGAGCTGGAGCCTTACTGATGGATTAACGTGTAGTCCTGTGTGGACAATCTGAGGGCTGCCGGTACTGAGCTGGGCTCATTGGGACTGTATTTAAGTGTTATACAACCGGAGGTCAGGACCCACGCTGTAGCTGTATCAGTTGAAACACAATGCCCTCTAGGTATGTTTCAGATTTTTAGCTTCAAGAGGTGAATTGTGGTGTATTTATAGAGGCCGATATTATGTTACTGCAAGAAAATATTTTCGATAGAGAGGCTAAAGCAGTTTCAGCCATAAAAGAGGGTGATTGTATATCAACACAGACATGGTGAGGTCTAAATCTGGCTTAAGAGAGCTGTGTGTGTTTCTGAAAAGAGTGGCTGAGATTAAAGAGGAGAGATTTGCAGTGCAATGATCATTTTAATCTTTTGCATTTTTTAACTTTCAGGCCATTTGAAAACATAGTTTCCCTTTACATTTCCCTCATCTCTCCATCCATCATAATGTTCCCTCCTCGATATGACACACACACACACACACACACACACACACACACAAACATGCACTGACATCCACACAGATATCCATGCACACACACTCACGCACATGCACAGAAACACAGACGGTGATTCAGTTATCCCCGAGCTGCGATGAAAAGAGAGAGAGAGAGAGAGAGAGAGAGAGAGAGAGAAAGAGAGAGCGAGAGACAGAGCGAGAGACAGAGCGAGAGAGAGAGAGAAAGAGAGAGCGAGAGACAGAGCGAGAGACAGAGCGAGAGAGAGAGAGCCAGAGAGACAGAGCGAGAGACAGAGCGAGAGACAGAGCGAGAGAGAGAGCCTGCAGGTGAATGTGCTGCTGGTGGCTGGATTGAGGTCAGAGAGCACCCACTCAGCGCGCGCCGCTCCCACAGGAAATGCACGTCTGCTCTGCCCGTCCGCCTGCCCGCTCGCGCTCCGTCCCTCTCCTCTCCTCTTCCCGCCGCGCTGCGCCGAACGTGGCCAGATTGCCGAACGCATCCTATTGCACCAGATTGAGGGGGCAGCGAGTCAGTGATCTAAGATGAGGGATTACAGGTCCCTGTCGTCCGCATCTCTCCATACATGCCTTACATCACGTCGCCACTCTGCACTAATGCCCAAGTGATCCATGACTGTGTCAGCAAAGCGGCTTCATGTATGACTTTTAAAAAGCATTAGTCAAGGGGACATATGGGGACAGAGAGAATGCGAGAGAGAGTGAGAGAGAGAGAGAGAGAGAGAGAGAGAGAGAGAGAGAGAGAGAGAGAGAGAGGAGAGAGAGAGAGGGAGAGGATGAGAAAGAGAGAGGATGAGAAAGTCAATGAGAGACAACCATGTTATTGTAAGTCATCCAATAATATGGAAGCTCCCATGTCCAGCTATTATTACTCCTAATGAAGATGCTGGAGGCATATGCCAGAGGTGCTCCTTAAAGTCATTTATCTACCATGATATATCAGTGCACGAAATAATCAAGACAGTCAATAGAACTGATCAACCATATTTGCCCTGCTTAAATGATGTATGGTTTGATGCCTACACATTATGGTGGGCCAATACTGCAGAATGCTGCCAATAATTACTCTAATATAGCATGTCAGACACCATGGGATACACCAGAAGACTGTCAGCCTATTACAAACACTCCAATGTATCATTTACTGCACAGTTTCAGTGTCAAGCTGCGTAGGTGTTGAATTTCCGAGACCAGTTCTTGATGTACTGATAGCAGCGGTACCTCTCCTGAGTGTGTGTGTCCGCTCCAGTCCCACAGAGGGAAAGCGCAGTGTGCACACTCAACATCACCCTCCCAGCTGCTGCAACTGGAATAGAGCAGGCAAAGAGTATCCGCATATACTGTAAGTCAAATCACACAAATCGAGCCCTCCTCTCTGTGACTATTAATACATCAATGTATTATTTGTGTGTTTTGTTATTTCTACTTCATTGGTATTTCATGAACTTAGTATGTTGTTAACAGTGAGGAAACAACTGTAATGCCGTTCAACTTAATTTGATGTGCTGGATTCACGTGGGAGTTTTGCGATCGCTGTAGAATGCACCACCGATGCATTTAGCTGGCAAAATAAATATGGCCAAATCTGGAGCGTGTGGCGATGGCATCAGAGTGCATCTGTTTACCCTGCGAAGAGGATTCAGAGCAATCAGGATGATGAACGGGTTGCCACCTCTCAGCTCACAGCAGGCCATTCCTATTCCACAATGCAGAGCACACCAATGACCCAAGGCCTTTCAAAACAATCAAATGTGAGCCCTCGCAGCTGCTGTCCGCCAAACATCCCACTGCTTTTGCATTGAGCTCTGTTTTCCTATTGAGAATTGTTTTGCTCTGGTGTTTGCAGCCTGCAGTTTGTCCCGCACTCAATCTCCCATCGCAGGGTTTGTTTTTTGACGTTCATTAATTTTGCTTTGGTAATAGCAGTAGCGTGAGGCAGCATATGGCGCGGACTGCTGGGAGGCCCCAGGAGGGACCAGCGCAGAGGGGCCAGGCACACTGAAGCATGGCAAGCAGTGAAGGAGAGGAGAGGAGCGAGCAGAGCACACACAAAATGGGGGCTTAAAAAAAGTACCAGAGTCTTGTTGTGAGAAGAACGCACTGTAGAAATTAGATGTGAAAATAATCCTCGCTGAATTGAGAATTTGGACAACAAACGGGGGAATGGTCTCAAATTATTATGCTTGTCACAACAATTTCCGAACGGTTGTATTCTCACGGAAAACAATACACAATTTGCCGTGCTGTGCTTGTGCAACTGTGGAATGTTTTAACTGAGTTGGCCTTTTCCTTCTACTTTAGAGGTAGAGAGGCAGACAAAGAGAGCCTCCTGTGCTAGAATGATATAGCTATGGTATGGATCAGATATACACTGTGAGGAAAGGAAAGCATGGAGAATAAAGGAAAGGATAGAGAGATGTAGAATGTAGGATAATAAAGGAGAGGGGCTTTAAAGTTTGACCTCTATCTCTCCAGCGAGGTTATGGCTCATGCCCACTTCTCCTCCATTCTCTCTGCCTCTGCCTTTATTTGCTTTTCCCATCCTCTACAAATCCCACTGTGTCCCTCTTTCTCTCGGAGGATTCTTTATCAGCAGTGCCAAACAGCGTTCTTTCAGTCTTTCATTGAGATATTTGACACTGATCATCTGTACAGCCAGTTAACTGGGCATTTAAAGGGCCCTCAAAGGTCTATTGTTTCTAATGAGGTCAGACAGTAAACCCTGGAGGAGAATGAACTGCTTTGCTTATTGCGGTCTCTCTTCTCCATCCTCATTTTCAATAAAACGGAAAAAAAAGAACGCTTATGTGGAATTGCAGCCATGGAGACAGCTTTCTCTCTCTCTCTCTCTCTCTCTCTCTCTCTCTCTCTCTCTCTCTCTCTCTCTCTCTCTCTCTCTCCTCCCTCCCTCCTCTCTCTCTCTCTCTCTCTCTCTCTCTCTCTCTCTCTCTCTCTCTCTCTCCCTCTTTCTCCTGCTCTTGCACCACTCAACCAGCCAAGTGCGAGGGAGCGAAAAGACAGAAAGAAGGGTGGAAAAAAAGTATAAGCTTCCTTATTGCTGAAAGAGGTAGAGCAAAAAAGGCACTTCTAAATAATTGAAGTGTCTGGAAGAGCCTGAGTGAAATGCTAAATCAGACTCATCTTCTGATATATGCTCCCTCCATCTCTTTGTGTAATGGAGATGCGTTCAGCTTTGCTGGGATGTGATGCAGTTTTAAAACATTTTGAATCAGTGCAGCCTGATACGTTTGGTGTAGATGTTTGACTGATATCTCGGTCATTTGACTGAACATGGCAAAAATTTGTACTGAAATGTAATGGGACCCATTTCTTTTAAAGGAAAAACTCAGTCTACATGAATGTGCAATACCTGGAATCTCTTTAAAGTGCAAGTCACAATGATACTCATGGATGCCCTGCCTGTTTCAATGTTAAGAGGCAAACAAATGCGGGGCAGTCATTGGTCCATGGCATGCACCTTAGAGTGAAATGGATTCCCTTCCCAGAAAGCTGAGCCTGGGAGTGTTCGCCTAATGTCCTGCCCCTCCCTAAAGCTATTATACTTGATTTAGAAAAGTGTGTTCCTCATCGGCCGCTCCAAATGTAGAACACAGTCGCTGTGTCTTTTAATAAAAGCGGAGCCACAAATAAGGTCAGTGAGTTCCAGACGGATGTTGAGGAGACCGCGTGCAATCTGATGGCTGTGGCACTGATAAAACTGGTTAAGAGTCTGATAACGTGCGTGTCATGCAGGTTTCTTTGTTTCGGAGTTAGATAACATGCCATGTGTTAACAACAGCACTGTTATACTGTTAAAACGGGTAGTAGTGGCCATTTGATTCCATTGGGATTTGTGTGTGTGTGTGCCTCTCTCTCTCTCTCTTTCTCTCTCTCTCTCTGTGTATGTGTGTGCGTGTTTGAGAGAGAGAAAGAGTGGGAGAGAGTGAAAATGAGGGATGGAGAGAGAGAGAGAAAGAGGGCATGTGTATGTGTGTTTTTTTGTGTGTGTTTATGTTTATTTGTGAGTGTGTGTGTGTGTGAGAGAGAGAGAAAGAGAGAGAGAATGTGTGTGTGTGTGTGTGTGTGTGTGTGTGTGTGTGTGTGTGTGTGTAGGTGTGAGTGTGAGTGCTTGCCTAGGTGACAAGAGTATGGCCTCTTTGTTGGTGTAATCAACGTAAAGATAGGGGTGACAGCCCAGAGGTCGGCCTCCATTATTTCAGGTTATTGCAGTGCAAGTTTTTGCAGTCGGCTCATTCGTCACCAGTCAACCCTTACCCTACACTAGTGTCCCCCCGTTGCCAACATTATACTGTATGAACAGACACGCTTTGTGTGCATCTTTGTGTGTGGCTCGCACTTACTCTCCAGTTTCAGTATTCAGCCTGTCTTCCTGTCACATCAAAATAATATATATATACAGATTATATATATATATATATATATATATATATAATCTGTGTATATATATATATATATATATATATATATATATATATATATATATATTTGCACTGATTCCCACTGAATTGAGAGAGAAAAAAGTCTGAGAGCAATTGAAGCCACTTTATATGCCTATGCGGAGGCAACAATCACAGTACTCACGCTGCATGATTGTGAAAGTGGATAATACAGCCCTTTCTGCCAGACGCTCAGACGCGAACAGCTAGAGTGCTGGGGTCATCTCTTGGCTTTACTGAAAAAGTGTCTTGTGGTTTATTATGCTGTTATTGCTCTCATATCCAAACATAAGAGACAGACATACAGACAGATGGAGGACAAATTAATGTCTGTGTAGGAGACAGAGACAGACAGAGAGAGAGAGAGAGAGAGAGAAAAGCAGACACAGACAGAAAGGGAGAATGAGTGATATTGAGAGAGAGAGAGAGAGAGAGAGAGAGAGAGAGAGAGAGGGAAAGAGAGATGAGGAATATGCACTCAAGGTCCAGGTTGAATTTATGGTGTTCTGTAGAAACCCAGACACAGTAATATTTCCACCCTTTTATTGGCCACTGCCACTGCGAAATATATATATTTTCATTATGCCTGGGAATGTTCTGCCATAAATGGAAAAAGTAGATAAATCCACAGCGCAAGATCCAAAAGCCGAGAAGGGGGAAATCACCAGTTTGAGAGGCAGTCAACATATCATAAGGGCAGAACGGAGAGCAATCAAATCCATAACTATCTGTCAGAGGGAAAATGTGATTGCTTGGCCCACTCGCGCAGGCCTTGGAACTCCGAGTGAAGGACAAATATAGGCTGCCGTGGCCAATGCTGTATTTGTTAGAAATGGCTCTCTTTGATATTTCAACCTAATATCAAAGAGGCCCTTTGCATAATTTGATTGGTCAGAGAGATCGTTTTACAATGACCCTCCGCAGTGCAACAAAATAATTTGAGCTCGCGCCACGTTGCCAGATTGTCACGCTGTAAAATATGACATGCTGACATATGGAGATAATTCACAGTGACGTGTTTGGGTACGGCATTTGTACAACACGCACGATTGTAGGAGAAAGCCACATTACGGAAACACACATGCGACACACACCCACAATCTGCGAGAGCGCCGTTCCCCCTCCCCCACGGCCCCAAAGATCACCAGCTTCAATCTGAGTCCATCTTAATAGATGAAGACCATTGATTGTTTGGGAGGGTGTCGAGCAGACAACGGTCAATCAGTCTGCTAAGAGGAAAACAAGATAAAGGCTAACTGAGTCCGCTGCTCTCCCCTCGCCCACCCACTCTCATCATTTTCCTCATAATGGGATTTTGAGCTCCTTGGCTGCGCGAGCAGCGTCTACTCTCCGACTGGCAGCACTCACATTAGGTGTTAGGCGGTCAATGAGGACTTATCATTTTAATTTGACAGTTAATTGTAAAAAAGTCAAAGTAGCATCTACAATATGTTCTTTGTATTCCGCCTTCACTCTCCAGTGTACAGTTTGTGTGACGGTTGTAGTTGATGGAATGTCACACCATATGAGACATGAGAAAAAGCAGGTAGGGGTCTGTGTGAGTTGTTCTGGACGAACAGTGTCTGGCCTGCTGCTCGCGGTGCTAGTGCCAGCTGGACGGACGAGCGCACCTGCGTACACACTCTCCACACACTCCGCACAGGTGCGTGCATAACACACACCTCCAGGAGCACGACACAAAGCAACACCTCACACAGCGCTATAGGCCTGCTGGAACACGGCACGAGCACAGCAGTTCAGCCTGTCTACGTGTGTCCTTTGTTTTTCCGTTGTCACGTCGCCCAAACACAATCAGAGTTGAAATCAGTTCATCTGTATTGACTTCCACAGAGTCCAGGTCTGTTTGAGCTCAGTAAACAACGGCATAGCGTCTTCTCATATCGAGCCCTTTTTCTCCCGTGGCTTCAAGGCTTCAAGGCTTGCATGAGCAGCAGCTTGCCTGGAGACTGTGAGGAGGAGAATAAAGGGACACGCAGTGATTAATGGAATCACTGACATGTAATTACACACCAATGAAGTAACTTTGGTGGCTGACTTCGCTTTTGTTTGTCATACCATTCATACCATCATGGAACACATCACTGGTCGTGAATAGAGACGAATGGGAATAGAACGCATGGTTCTTTTTCAAAGGCTCATGGGTCAGTCACTGATACTGGACATACTTGGAATAAGTAACTAGGACAGTCAGATTCAGGGTTAAATATCAGATACGCATCTGCAGTAATAACATGCTGACATTTTTGCACACTTGCTAACATAAACTCACTGGGTTATGATCAAAGATTTAGAGTTTACACAAAAATGTGAAAAGTTCACTTCTAAAAAGTGCATTTCTCTTACTGGGCCAGCACTGCCATTGCTTGAACTCATAGGCCATGTATGCTCACCTTGCTATGCTTTGTTTATGTTGGGCACATTGCATCTCAAGTCCATCTTTGTTTAAGAATCAGCTTTGTAAGTCAACTCTTGGTGCACTCTTCTCAAAATTCTCAGTGTCTGCTAAGTAACGTAAACGTAACCGTAACGTAACAATAAATATGAAATCTAGAAATCTTCCAATGATCTTCCAATTCCAATCAATCAACAAATCAATCAATCAATCAATCAATCAGTGTTTTACAGAATACGTATGTTTAAAATTCAACCAATTCAGGAGCCATGAAAAGCCTTGTTTAAACAAAATGAAGACTCGACTGTTCGGAAGTGATGTGAAGTGGAGGGAAAGAGCTATTTGAAGCATTCCAAGGCCTGTCATCAATGTCATACACTCCAAAAGCAGACCTACTGCTACATTCACTTTGTACATAGTCTGTGAAAGGAAGACTTTCTTATTCTGAAAGCTTATGGCATGTATTGAAAGAGTTAGCCATTAGTGGAAATTGGTGCTGACAGCTGCTCCTTACAAGGAGGCACACGGATGGAAGTGGGGGGGAAAGAACTCTAAACCCATATACTCACCTTCTCTCTCTCTCTCTCTCTCTCTCTCTCTCTCTCTCTCTCTCTCTCTCTCTCTCTCTCTTTCTCTCTCTCTCTCTCTCTCTCTTTCTCTTTCTCTCTCTCTCTATCTATCTTTCTCTCTCACTCCCACACACACACACACACAGCTGTAAGATCTAAAAAAGGTCATGCAATACATCTTCCTGCTACTCTGAAATGATTCTACATGTTGTTCACGGCTATAGAACGGATGGAATTCTTACTTAAAGCAATGAAATGTGAATGAATCAGTCACGTCCACGTTTTCTAACTAACTTGGTCACTTGTTGAGTTGCATGGCCTCTATCTTGTTCATTGATATCAGGTAGGCCATGTCCGTGTCCTCTGCTGTCTGTGTCCTTGCTACACTGACATCACACTTACCTCTACTCATTCAGCAGGCAATATTATTGGAGGAAAAGTCACATCCCAGTATATAGTGGCACCACACAGTCTAGAATAAAAGAACTGTTTTAGAAACATTCTACTTAACGTGTTGGTTTTCGGAGGGGAGGAGTAATCGCCATAGGCACATTTTGTGTTTTGAAATTGGTGGGGATCTACGGCGCCTCAAGACTGAAGCAGGGGGGGTGTTAGTAGAGGCAGTTAATTCCAATCACTTTAATTATGTTTGCTGTTCCAGCACTACCTCTCTGATGTAGCTTCATTTGCCACACAAATTTGCTGTCAGGTTGCCCCTGAGTTGCATCAGAATCTCTCCCTGTCTCATTTAGCATTTCAAGTTGAATGTATTAATGAAATATGGGCACAAACCACCATAACACTCCATAAAAATGAATGAGTTCCATGTGTTTGAAGTGCTAAGTTTTTTTTTTTTTTAAATGATTAAAAGAAATGTGAAGTACCATTTGTAATAGAAGCAACATCCTCTTGATTGGGCCACCTACATAAAGGGAAATTTTCTCATGATTTTTTATCAGCAACATAAAATCAATTAAGTTCAGTTTTGTGTCTATGATGTCAGTAGGCCTATGTGTACTGCAGCAGAAATGTCTTGTTTCTCATTCTCAGAGAGGTTGAGGAGTCTCTCGATCATGTATGACATCAGCTGCATCTAAACTCTCCCTGTCTCATTTAGCATTTCAAGTTGAATGTATTAATGAAATATGGGCACAAACCACCATAACACTCCATAAAAATGAATGAGTTCCATGTGTTTGAAGTGCTAAAAAAAATTGTTTTAATGATTAAAAGAAATGTGAAGTACCATTTGTAATAGAAGCAACATCCTCTTGATTGGGCCACCTACATAAAGGGAAATTTTCTCATGATTTTTTATCAGCAACATAAAATCAATTAAGTTCAGTTTTGTGTCTATGATGTCAGTAGGCCTATGTGTACTGCAGCAGAAATGTCTCGTTTCTCAGTCTCAGAGAGGTTGAGGAGTCTCTCGATCATGTATGACATCAGCTGCATCTAAACTGACTTTCAAGAGTGTTTGTGTGGGAGCAAATGTGCTCTCTTGTCAGAAAAATGTGTGGGATCAATTTTCATAAACTGCAATTATTGTTGAAACAAGTCAGAAAGTGCATAACTGTGCTGTTAATGCACCATATGGTAATGTCACCTCTTTGAACCACGGAATATGTAATAAATAAATAAATGAGTGAATGAATAGATAAATGAGAGGACTCTTGATGGTTTAAACAACCCTTTTAACCAAACTTTCTCATCACTTGTGCTTGTGGTGTACTGTGTACTGTATACTTTTGGAGATACAGTGAAGTTATTTTTGCATGCCGTATATTATAGCACTATCACCATTTCCACTGTTAGTATTAGCATTAAATAAGCGCGATAATAGCAGTATTAAAACTATTAAACATATTTTGTGCTCATCTTGATAGTGAGCTTAATTGTTTTACTAGATTACACTCATTTTATTAAATGTGTTAATTTTACTAAATTGTGTAAATTGTGAGAGCACAATTTGATAGCACAATTTAGTAAAACAAGCACAAGACTTACTGAAATGAATGCACTGCTAAGTAAAATTAGCACACACATTTCTAAAATGAGCACATGATTTTTTGAATGAATGGTGAATGACACCTCCCGGGCACAGACCATTTCACCATGCACTGTTAAGAAAAGTACACGTGCAGCTGATTCATGCGGTTGTGGGGTACGACTCTGTGAGTACTGAGTGCAGTGTGTGAGTTAGACAGTGAAACCCTGACTGCAGGGTGGGCCTGTTGATGGACTGAGATGTCAGGAATGCCAGGGTTGACCACAGGGAGACACAGGAGTAAAAAAAAGCTGTTTTAATGGTCAGCCATATGTTCTCAGGCTCTGCCGGGCATTTCGGAAGGGGAAACTCACGGGCTGTAAAGCATTAGATATAGGCAGCTTGTGAGACGCTAAGGTTACAAAGGCCATGGAACCAACTCACCAGCCAGAGCCATTTTCTACCCTTCTAACAGGGGGATTTCTCCACGGCCACCAAGGGAAGCCATAAAATTTAGCTAAGGGCACAAGATTGCAATCAGCACATGGGGAGGATTTCAACTCAGTCTTGTAGCAGCATTGGGGATGGGCCATGGGCACTTGAAATAGTGTTCACAAAGCCATTTGTTGCCCCCCGAGGGTCAAACCATGAACTTAAGAGTCTGAGGGTGATCTTGATACAGTTGGCCTTTCACTGTGACAGAGGATCTGATCTCACACACAGTGGGCAGCAGGCCTGTCACAAGTCTCAGAGGCTAAATCCCAAACCTCTTTTGCCAACAAGAAGCCACTGTTGGAATGTTACCCAAACGCCCCTTTATATTATCAAGATAAACTGGAATGGTGGAAATGCACAATTTGGATAGCCTGAGTGCCACAACACAAGTGAAACAGACTAAAACAAAAAAGGCTAGTACATTTTATTTTAGTAATGGGCTGGTTGAAATCTACTGAGGACACAGACAGAGTCCATTCCGTGAGTGTTGAGTTTCGCAGCATTCAATGTTCCAGTGTTGGACATGAAAGAGAGTCTGACATTTAGCTGGAGCCATTCAGCCACAGACAACTCGGCTGCAGTTGGGGTACGCAGACGCACTATCCAAAGCAGTTCAACTGCTCTCATGCATTTTGTAGACACGTTTGGGACTACACAACCAGATCAAAGACCAAAGGAGAGTGCTTTGAATTGATCCTAGTATTCTGCCATGATTGCTGTAGAAATAAGCATCTTTTAAGTCGAGGTCAAATCTTAGCCCTGTCATGCGTCTTAGGGAATATTTGCAGAAGCCTGTGAAATCGATACCAGAAAAAAAGATTAATTCCTGTGGTGAGGACCATAAATGGTACCGAAATACATTTATATAAGAAATCAATACAAATACACATTTTTACTAATGTTAGACACACGAATGCAAACACTGGAGTATACCGTGTTGTCATATATGACAAAATGCAACCTTTTTTGGAGATTCATTTCTGATTGATGCCTATATGTGAAGGAAATCAATAGCAGCACGGCCAGTTGAAGAAGTAAATTGCATTAGAAAGCAAATGATAAAAATTAAACAGTGTTGAAATGTGTCTTCCCTCAACAAGTATCTGTGAATGCTAAATACTGTAGCATGTTGAATAATGAGTTAAGCACAATGTGCACTCATGTTTTCTTTCATCAAAAGCTCAAATGCTCTGTGAGACTAACTTGTATAACAACTGCATCATGTCAATTAATGAAATGCAGGAATATTTGTGATTGCTTTTTGTTTGTTGAGAAAACATTGTGGTTGTTAGAGAGACTATAGTTAATAGTAATAATACATTTTAAGAAAGAATAAAAGATGTTGTGGCAAGTGTACTGCCATTTATATTCATGTAATTTATTCAAGGACGTACTGAATGTATAAACTTCACTGTCTCCAAACTGAATACGGTAAACACATGTGATAAGTCTGTTCTAAATCTGTCCCAATGACAGTTCTCCTTAGGCATGTGGCACATACTGTATCTGCACTCACACTGATAGGAACCATTTAGAATAAATTAATGTTTTGACCTCAGAAGCTTCATTTGTTTCCTACAAGGTTAAATCACAAATTCAGATAGCTTGAAAAACACATACAAGATGCAATGGCTTTTCAAACAGATAGTTCAATGGAGGACAAAATGTCTCTACCAACACAAAATACCTTGTTAACTTCTATGTGACCACAAACATGAAAGTATTGCAAACAGGGGTGACTTAGAAACAAGCACAGGAGAGGTGTCTGTGAAATGTGAAAGAGTGCCCCTTTGTTTCCTGTTCAGTAATGAATCGGAGCTACTCTAGCTTTGCAATGCATTTCCATAAAGATTGCTGTTTAAAAGCATAGCGGCAGAGAATAAAAATCTCATTTGTCTCCTTCATGCTTTGTGTCACCTAAATGATCTTCCAGTATTTCCCTAATTTCCCCTCCCTTCAGGTTTGGAGTTGAGCAAACAAAAGGTACAGTGATGAAATCCCACAAGGTAATTGTCAAAATCTTAAAACAGCATTTATCCCTGGGCTGAGCATGAACACGCAATCAGCTGCAATTCTGATGTTTTTATTGGAAATACAAAAGTTGTTTAACCTTTCATTTGTGTCAATTTCTTATTTTCTTTTTTTTGTTTTGTTTTAGGAGGCACGCTCTCAGAAGTCTAAACAGAAATACTGCTCTCTCTCTCTCTCTCTCTCTCCACATCCCCTATCTGACTGCCTGTGCTGTGTTGTCCCTCCATCAGATTAGGGTAAGTCAGCTTCTGGAGCAGCAGTGGTGATATTTTAATCCGCTTTAATGAGGGGGTGTAGATATGAATCATGAAGCAAAAGGCTAATAAAAAAGGAAGCCTCCTGATTAATGGTGAATTACTGTATCGCGCTAAGCTCTTCCTCCTCTACTCAGAGGGCATTTTCATTCAGGCTATCTGATGCTCACACAAGAGTGCGGGAGAGCAGATTTAAAATATTTGCCAATTTCCAGATAAGGCGCCATTGTGCCGCGGTCAACATTGTCCATGACACAAAGAGGACACATTTAGATTGGGAATAATGCATCCCCCTTTCATGTGACATCACCGCAGTGAGCGAGCACGAGAGAGAGAGAGAGAGAGAGTGCTAACCTCAAGATGCACAGTACACAGTATGAAAAATTAGACACATCTCTGTGCTTTGATTTCACGGATGACCTGCCACCTCCTTTTGTCATCCTGTCACGGAGAGGAGGGAGTGGGGTGGGGTGGGGTGGGGTGGAGAGTAGGGAGTGGGGCGGGGTGGGGTGGGGTGGAGTGGGAGTGCAGGTATTAGAGGCTTAAGCAGAGGTGGATGTGGGGTGCAGTGAGGCAGTCTGCTGCCTGTGTGTTTCTTCTCTCTGAGACGATGTAAAAGTGCCATCAGAGTCTGGCTGAGTGTCCTCTCATCAGTCCCAGCCTCGTGCCCCGGGCCTGGGCGCCATCCCAGCTGGCAAGCCCTCCCCCCTCCCCCGCTCCTAAACTCATCTGGACCAAGGAGGAGACGGACCCCTCAGCAGCAGCAGACCTCTTGCAGGACTCGGCGGTGGCGACAGGCTCCAGCGCGTCCACACCTGTCTCTCTCCATCATAGTCCACTTCCCTCACTCTCGCCCTCTCGTGCGCCGCACTGCGCCGCTCGGCTCGGCCCCGCTCGGCCCCGCGCTCGACGGAGGCACGGCGCGATTCGCGTGGGAGGCGGCGCGCTCGCCCCCCTCTGCCATCCATCACCAATCATGGGCTATCATCGCTCCCTCGCCCGACTCCCTGCCTCGTCACCGCACGCCTTCGCCACAAGCGCGCCCGCACTCAATTATTCCCCCTCGCCTCCAGATCGTGTTGTGTTTTTCTCTGTGCGTACGTGTGTGTGTGTGTTTTCCCCCATCTTTGCTCTGTGAGTGAGGGGTTGGGGAGAGATTAAGATGCAGTTCCGTCGTCATTGTGATCTCTCTGGTGTGGCCACGCTTGACTGGGAAAGCGCTGGGGAGAAACAGCGGCAGGAATAATTGAAAGGGACAGTGTCATGCGTGGTGTGTGGGGAGAGCATAGATTGCACAGCATGTGCTGGTAAATGTTTGTCTGTGTGAGCTCTCTCTAGGTGGTGGATGTGTGTGTGTTTGGAGGGGGGGGGGTGTGTATTGGTGGTGTGAGGGGGGGCATGGTGTCCTTATTGCAGTTTGGGGCCCAAAGGGGCCCGCTGGTCTGGGCACACAACACGGTATTCTTTTGAGCCAAAGTCTCAATGTGTGTGTGTGTGTGTGTGTGTGTGTGTGTGTGTGTGTGTGTATGTGTGTGTGCATTCACACATGTGTGTGTGTGTGTGTGTGTCTGTGTGTGTCTGTGTGTGCGTGTGTGCATTCACGTGTGTGTGTGTGTGTGTGTGTGTGTGTGTGTGTGTGTGTGTGTGTGTGTGTGCGTGTGTGTGCATTCACACATGTGTGTGTGTGTGTGTGTGTCTGTGTGTGCGTGTGTGCATTCACGTGTGTGTGTGTGTGTGTGTGTGTGTGTGTGTGTGTGTGTGTGTGTGTGTGTGTGTGTGTGTGTGTGTGTGTGTGTGTGTGATTACTGTTGTCTAGGCATGTCTGTAAGTATAAATGATGAAATAAGAGCTCTAGGCCTATTCTTTTACATGACCATACTGTAAATGCTGCCCACCTCTCCTCTGGCTTTTCTGAGCATTATCACTGAGCAGGAGAGCTTAACTGTATACTGAACTGAACATGCAACATATAGACCGCTTTCATCCTCCCTGACAAACGTCGTCACAGCGAACTGTTAGAACAAGCACTGCCTTTGAACCCTACTGTACTGTATGTTCTGAACATACTGTAGCTTCCGCCTGCGGAATATAACATTGTTACTGTTTATGGCAACATGGTTACATTTTGTGCTGTATATGGCTGTTTGAACTGTTCAGTCTATGATAAGTGGAACTATTGCCCGTTGATTTCAATCCTGGCTGAACATTATCATCATTAAGACAGATGTAGGCCTATAGCAAACGTCGTTAGAAAAATAAGGAGAGAAGATCTCCTAAGAAAGGACTCCGCTAAAAGCCTTGACTATAATGTGAGTCTGTAGTGACCATTTTATAACAGGTAATATGTCAAGCTAAGAAACAAGATGCATTGTGTGGTGGTAAAGAAATATAAACATCTATGGAAATGTTGGATTACGGATAGAATGGGGGTAAAACTCATACCATGTTTTGGTTAGCAAGCAATGTCACCTCTTATGATGACTTGCTAGCACTAGCTGCTACTCAGAGCACTCAAGTGTTGAGCGAGGTGCCTTTAACACTCCCTCCCACTTTGGAAAATAACCTGGCCGGCATTATCAAACTTTTAGAGACATGCAACAGTCTGACTGAGTTGATAGCTGAATGCAATGTAAGTAACAACTTAATTTCTGTCATTGCTTGTTGTTAATCTTATCGCTGGGTCTTGACATCAAACAACGGTGATGGAGATGTTGAACCAGAGCTGGATAGGGGCAATACGAATACGAATACGAAAACTTTTATCGTACTTTTTGCTGGCAAGAGATGTCAGCGGAGCGGTCAACTCAGAGAGAGCCCGTCAGGTCTACTCTCGTGACATGCTGCTGCAAATGAACTGTGTAAGCACCCGAGTGACGGATGTCATACAACGCCTGCCAGCGTTTATGCGGCGGGATCATGGTGTTTCCACGAGTGGCACGAGTGGTACGAGAAGGACAAGGAAGCGGGGGAGAAGAGGAGGAGTCCGACTGCGTCTCAGGAGGCAGAAGCTCAGCAGGATTCCCCTGCCTTCGGTGATCATGGCGAATGTCCAGTCGCTTAGGAATAAAGTGGACGAGCTCCAGGGGAACGTTCGCTTCCAAAAGGATTTTAAAGACTGTGGGGTCTTAGCCTTCTCTGAAACATGGCTCAGTGAGCGAGACCTGGACTCTGATCTCTCCCTTGATGGTTTTGGGACCCCCTTCCGTCTCGATCGCAACGCTGAGGTGACAGGGAAAACACAAGGAGGCGGAGTATGTCTATACGTAAATAAACGGTACTGCAGCCCTGTCTCTGTTACCATCAGAGAGCAAATCTGTGCACCAGACGTTGAACTTCTGTCTGTGTCGCTGCGCCCGTTTTATCTGCCCCGTGAGTTCCCCCAGATTTTCATAACCACTGTGTATATTCACCCCAAGGCAAATGCCTCCTCTGCCTCCCGCACCATATATGATGTCATACAGAGATTACAGACTATATCACCAGAGGCCCCGAACTTCATATTGGGCGATTTTAATCATGTTTCCCTGGAAAAGACCCTTACAAACTTTTATCAATATGTCTCCTGCCCAACCAGACGTGGCAAGACGTTGGATCTGTGTTACGGGTCTATTAAAGGTGCTTTTAAATCACTCCCCCTTCCCCCACTGGGCTCAGCAGACCACAATTGTGTGTATCTCCTCCCCACCTATAAGACTGTCTTAAGGAGGGAGAAAACCCAATACAGGGATGTGAAGGTCTGGACAGACGACGCTGTGGGCTCGCTGCAGGGATGCTTTGACTGTACAGACTGGGGAATGTTTGAAGAGTCATGCGAGGACTTGGACGAGTTCACTGATGTTGTCTGTTCATACTCAACTTTCTGTAGAGACACGCTTATACCCACTAAGAGGGTCAAAATATACCCAAATAATAAGCCATGGGTAAACAAATCTGTTAAGTCTTTTATAATGAAAAAGAAAATGGCATTTCAACAAGGGGGAGCATCAGATCTATGCACAGCTAATAAAGAACTTAAAGTAGAGATCTTAAAGGCAAAACAGAGCTATAAATCCACACTGGAGAACAAAATGGCCTCTAACAGCTTGGGTTCGGCCTGGTCTAGTATGAAAACTATCACCGGCCTTCAGAACTCAAGGGAAAGCACTAGTGTCACTTTAAACGGCTTCAGCTCAGATACTGTTCTTGCCAATGCTCTCAATTGTTTTTATAATCGGTTTGATGTGTTTGATTTTAGCAAAGAAATACAGGAACTAAAGCTTGAACTGTGTGACAATCAGCATTTCTCTGTAAAACAAGAGGATGTTGAAAAAGCCTTTTACTGCACAAAGGTCAATAAAAGTCATGGACCTGATCAAATCTGTGGTCGGTTACTCAAAACCTGTGCAAGAGAACTGAGTCCAGTCTTCCACAAGATTTTTAATAGATCTTTAGAAGCACAGCAGGTCCCCAGAATCTGGAAGGACGCTGTAGTTGTTCCGGTCCCCAAATCCAGTCGCCCCAGAGCATTAAATGACTTCAGACCAGTGGCCTTGACCTCTATTATTATGAAAATTTTTGAAAAACTTGTTCGGCTAGAAATCCTGGAAAACACAGAGAGTGGAATAGACCAACTGCAATTTGCCTACAGGCCCAAAAGAGGAGTGGAGGACGCCACACTCACTCTGATTAATTTGCTTTTTAAGCATCTTGAGGGAAGTGGGTGTCATGCCCGGCTTTTATTTATTGACTTCTCCTCTGCTTTTAATACAATCCAACCGCACATCTTAACACAGAGGCTTTTAGAACATTTTAACCTCAGTAAAAATCTTGTGGGCTGGATTTTAAACTTTCTAACAAACAGGACACAGAGGGTCAGAGTTAATGGGGTCTTATCTGATAAAGTGTGCTCTTCCACTGGCTCACCACAAGGGTGTGTGCTCTCACCCTTGTTATTCATTTTATACACAAATATGTGTCAGAGTATTTTTAAAAATCGCCTCATTTTAAAATATGCAGATGACTCCGTGATTGTTAGCTTGCTTCAGGGAAGTGAACACGACCACGGCCCAGTTGTTGACTACTTTGTAAAGTGGTGTGAAGACTCTCACCTACACCTCAATATAGCAAAGACCAAAGACATGGCTATTGATTTTAGGAAGAATGTTAAAACACCTGAGCCTGTAATGATCAAGGGACAAGCCATCGAGCAAGTGCAATATTATAAATATCTTGGGACAATCTTTGACTCCACCTTAAATTTTAAAGAGAATTGCAAAGCTGTGAGCAGGAAGGGACACCAGAGACTGTTTTGTCTGAGGAAATTGTCCCGTTTCCATATTGATAGGACCATGATGACACTCTTTTATCACGCTTTTATCGAATCTGTGTTAGCTTTTTCACTTGTGTCATGGTTTGGAAACCTGCCCTTAAAAGAAAGGAACTCACTTAACCAGATCATCAAATGGTCTGGCAGGCTGATTGGAGAGACACAGCTGAGCCTGGAGTCACTGTACACCAAACAGTTACAGCGACTAGCCAGTGCCATCTCCAATGACATCTCCCACCCTCTTGCGAGTGAGTTCCAGCTCCTGCCATCGGGACGGAGATTTATAGTCCCAAGGTCTAGAACCAATCGTTTTAGGAACAGCTTTATCCCTGCTGCTGTTTCCCTCTTAAACAAGTCCTAGTGCACTTTGAGGTCTATCCTGTGACCTGTTGTTATTTATCTATTTATTTATATTTATTGAAAATGGTTTTTTAACCTAGTTAGTGTATTATCCGCTTTTGATCCTGCTCAGTGAGCATTGTAGGTACCCATGTCTGTTTCATGCTGTGTGTTAACCTGTGTCTTGTTTGTCCTGTCATCTATGTTTTTGTGTGACGCCCTCTCCTGTACTGCACAACAAATCTACCTTTGGGTACTAATAAAGTAAACTGAACTGAACTGAACTGAACTGAACTTTATTGTCCACAGATTGTGAAAATTTGCCTTCGGTTTCACCAATACAATACAGGGATACATGAAAGACAGGACATTACAAACAGTACATAACCAAGACAGCAAGACAGACAAACACAGTCAATACATTTCATGAAAAAGTAGCATTCACTGGTTGGCTTTACAAAAGTACTAAATAAATAAATAAATAGGTAAAAAATGGTAGCCTAATTAAGAAGTTTGCCAAATATATCCTTATGTGTGCCTTAATTGCTATTTAGCACCTTCACAGCAATGGTTTTAGCAAGGCAGTTGTTAGCGCTTAGTGTCGCTAGAGCTGGCTGTCTTTGAGTGGAGACGTTGAAGAGCTAAATCCATTAAGATATTGGTTGTCGGATGGAAACCGTACATTACATACACTGTAGCTGTTAAGAGTACTACATGAATTTAGCCTGCCCATGCGTGACTTTTATTTAAAGGAAACATCCAGCATCATGATACACCCTACTGTACAATTAGAGAAGGCTAGCCTAAATTCTAGCAGCTACATTTTGTCCTGCACTCCCATCAGTATTACCTCGGTAATAGTAGTTGCCTGTTGCCAAAGTCTGACCCATCCATTAATGGAATGCTCATAGCATTGTAAGCTCTTATAGTTCCTCAAGCTGTCTTGTGTGTAGCTGCTCTCTTTGAAAAGTATACACATCCCAAATCAGGCCACAGGTCCAAATCATCTTTTCAATCCGCTTTGCCGATTTCGTACGGGTCTGTACAGCTAATGAACAATTTTTCCATATACAGTACGGTTTCTTGGTCCCCGCATATCAAATAGTATTAAAGTACCCAGGCAGCATAGGGCCACTTTTCTCTGCCAAGATCCTCCTCGAGTACCCGGTCTAACACCACACGCTGCTGGGGGCTGTCCTCCGAGTTCAGAGACTGCTTGTCCTCCGAGTTCGGATACTGCTTGTCCTCCGAGTTCAGACACTGCTTGTCCTCCGAGTTCAGAGACTGCTTGTCCTCCGAGTTCTTTGCGACGACTGTTGTCAAGGAGGGTAAAGCTGGTCTATAGGGCAGCAACATACCACAACTTTTGTCATGCCTGGGTTGAAACTTTTGTCATGCCTGGGTTGAAAGCATTTGGACAGTTCCCCTATAATAGGCATCAAGTTCAGACTGCACAATTGCTGTATATATTCATAAAGTAGCTGAAATCATCAAATATTGTTGAGCATAAATTGTGCTTTTCTCTCTATGATGAGAACAGAGGCTGACCTAAAACAGCAAACCTCTGCATACACAAACCTATGGATTCATAAGGAATACCAATGCATGTCATGTTATTGTAATGTGCAAATTAATATTTTATTCCATGTATTATTTATTGTGAGATTTCTAAAGTTTAAATGCAACAGTAAAATCTTCTTCCATTTCTGTCCAATCCCGGCTATCCCGTGGACATGTTGGCTTTCGCATGCATTCTGCTCCTCGCTTGAGAGCAATTTACCATCAAATCAGAGACTTGTGACACTCCCTGTTGCTGCTGGGAGATTGGTCAGTGGGGTACACATGACTTATTCACACCGTGATGACATCTGGTTATTAACGAAGGCAGATCCACATGGCTCCAGTTCACTCATGTGCCGCAATCATTTTGGTATGATTACATATGATGAAGATCACTAATCTCCCCTCTAAGCTCTTCAGTATGCATTTCCAGATTCAGTACGTATATTTTGATTCAGTATATAAAATATCGTCAGACTCAATATATGCATATTTTCATTCAGTATGCATTTTCAGATTCAGTACGTATATTTTGATATATAAAATATATTCAGATTTAAAATGTATATTGTCATTCAGTATGTATATTCAACTTCAGTCTGTTCAGTCATTCAGTATGTTCTTTTATTGCCATCCATTCAATCCATCAATCCTTGCCTTTCTGTCACCTGAATGGAAACAATTTACCAAATGAAAATACATTGGATCTAACCAGACTTACAACCTGTTTTTAAATCAGCTCCTTGAATATGTACACACACAATAGAAAGAAAGAAATAAAGAAAGAAATAAAGAAAGAAATAAAGAAAGAAAGAAAGAAAGAAAGAAAGAAAGAGAGAGCAGGTGTATGAGTGAGAAAGAGAACAAAATATCCTGAGAACTGGCCACCTCAAGCAACGGCTTCATTTGCATGCCGCCCTGCTCGCTCAGGGTGGCTAGCCGCTATATGTTGAATGAAAATGTCGTCGGAGAATGAAAAGGCGTCTGCGGAGATAAATCCAGGGAGGAATAACAGCCGTGATCCAAGCCAATGCCGCACTACATGACTGAGAGGCCCGGCGGAATCCGACAGCGGCATAAATAAAAGGCGATTCCCTCCAGCCACCACGCTCCACTCACACACATGCAGATAGAGCAGGCTTGAGTGATGGAATGCAAATCTGCCCCTGACCTTAACAAGAGCCTGCGCACGGCGCATCTGTGGCAGAGACACTCACACCACACGACCCCTGACATGATCAGCGCTACCTGCCTCCTCTGCTAGATTATGGTTGGTGATCAGATAGGCCAGCGGAGAGCCATAATCTCTTCAAATGGCAATGTAGGGAAGTAGGAAAATGGGGCATGTTTATAATTCAGAGACACGTCATGACATAGACAATAAAATGACAACAAGCACTTGTTTTGTTCCTAAACCTAACATGTTCTTAAATTATGTTTGTTTGGATTATGAAGAACCGGATGTTGTCATTTCTAAAGCATGGCCTTTTTTTTTACAAAAAAAAAGAAAAAAAAATGACCTAGATGGATGTTCTTGTATAACCCAGCGTTTTCATAATATTGCGTTACCCTTTAGCCCAGCCGATTCTCCTAGACTTTGGAGGATTCTCACTGTGGTTTTCTAGGCCCATCTCTCCCACAGGAGATCATCTTGACTCATTGTAATGCATATCTCCAGACATTTCCCCAATTTGCTGCCATTTACATCAGAGATAGGTAATCTCCCTCGAGTCTTAAGCCTTGACAAAACAAAGGAGCCCGAGCGCAGTGAGCGCCTCCTACAGTATATAAATATATAACGGGCACCTGATAATGAGTCACTGGGAGCACGCCTCCTTTGTCTCACTGTTCCTCCTGACACTCTAATTGTTGGACACGAAGATTAGATGTTATTGCCATTGATTGTAACATATTTCCTCTGCCTACTTTTCTGACACCTGATACCTCTCTGACTCAGCACATTTTTTTATTCACAGGCAATTTTTTTTTTCTGTCTACAGTATGTCTGGCCCCGTCCGCTCACAGTTTCTTCTTGTTTCCCCTCAGAACTAATCTGTAATAATAGAAGGTGATGTGCGAGGTAGAGCCCTGCGATATGATAGTAATATCCACACTGGCCTCTCCTCTCCTCTCCTCTGTGTGAAGCCTGATTCTGGTGAATCCGTGGCAAGTGGGCTGCCTGACAGGAAAACAAATAAGGGCTATGGCCATTGACGAACCTTTCTTAATTAATAGCGCTGTCGATAGGGGAGGCAGACGGGCGGGGGGTGGGGGCGGGGGTGTCTGTGAGGGGGCTGCAACCAGGAAGCGTGCCGCCAAGTGATGGCTTTATGGATGTGTTATGCTCATGTATTGGAGCGAAGCTTGTAAATCAATTTGATAGTTTGTGCTAACAACGTTTGATTAATTTAAGTTGAGTCTGTTTTGCAGCTCGTAACGTGGGATGTAATAGTTTATGCGGGAGGAAGGCAGATGGTGAATAAAACAGGAGCAGAACAGGTAGATGAGGGGAATTAGGCGAGGACGGGCGTGTCGTAAATGCCTCTCAACATCAGCCCGCTCTGCTGCAACATCCATCCAGTCAGCTGTCGCCCCAGCTTAGGGACACCGAGAATACTGACAGGCTTTTTGAGAACATATTTATAATGTTTGTAGGTTTTTTATTATTTTATTTTTGTCAAAACAAAACTATATTTTGCAGATTTGTAGATGTAACAAATGTGTAATAATTTTCCATGGGACACTGAACACATGTGTGGGCTCTCTGACCATTGAAAGAAAAAAAATCCATGGAAATGGTGAGCTCTTGCCTCTGGTGTGTGTGTGTGTGTGTGTGTGTGTGTGTGTGTGTGTGTGTGTGTGTGTGTGTGTGTGTGTGTGTGTGTGTGTGTACGTGTGTGTGTGTGTGTGTATACGTGTGTGTGTGTGTGTGTGTGTGTGTATACGTGTGTGTGTGTGTGTGTGTGTGTAATGTATGTATATGCCAACTTGCACACCCGTGCTGCTGCCTGCCTTGGCCCCCTCCAGCGTAGCCCAGGGAGAGCGGATTTTAAACACACTGTTTAGGCAGCTCGCGCGGCCCCTGGGGGCCCGTGTGTGTGTGTGTGTGTGTGTGTGTGTGTGTGTGTGTGTGTGTGTAGCCCAGGGAGAGCGGATTTTAAACACACTGTTTAGGCAGCTCGCGCGGCCCCTGGGGGCCCCTGGGGCCCTGGACGCCGCCTCCCTTTGGTCTGCATCACATGTGGCTGCATGCATCGCTGCATTTACATAATGGAGGGAGAGCATTCCGCTCAGGTAGGCCACCACCAATAAATCACTTTCATTGCAAACTGGGAGATATAGCAACAGAGAGAGGGGGGGGGGGGGGGGAGTGGAGAGAAGTGTGGGGTGGGATTTTAGGGAGAGATGAATGAGAGAGAGAGAGAGAGAGAGAGAGAGAGAGAGAGAGAGAGAGGCAGAGTGAGAGAATTTTAGGGAAGGAGGAGACTGGAGACCAACGGACTGGAGAAGCGACATCCTAAATATAATTAATTGATAGCATATAATCAATTAAGGTAAACACAACAAAGTCCTTCTCCATGGCAGAGCCACTCTCTCTTTGAGTTGTTGGGGCGTCTCGCTGCAGAAGCCAATAACGCGCCAGGCTAGGATTGTGCTTCCGCTATCACTCCCGCGCTGCATATTGTAAAAAAGCGAAGAGATTAAACACATCTCTCACCACAGCCGCGACTGCTGGATGAAAACGACGCCATCCAGCAGAATCCCTCAGCGAGAGGCAGGAGGGGGCCTCACACTGTGCTACCCTGACAAAGGCTTTGTGCGAGCGAAATGAGACACCACGCCATGCTTTGATGGGCCAAGAGAATGGAGGGGGATCACAATACAATGTGTATATAATACCGCATATGCGTACAAGTGGGTGTGGGCGTTTGTCTGTGCATGGGCGACTTGAGTGGGTGTGCGCGTGAGGCTGGAGAATGTGCGCGCTGTAGAAGAGAAGAGATGAGACTGCTGAGGTGTAAACACACCTAACAAATCACAAACACATACATAATGTGCTGCACACTGTTCACGACTTCAAAAGCTGGTATAATGCATAAAATGAGGACAGGCATTCTTTGTTTCTCTTATTATGAAGCTCCCTGTCACACCTTTTGTTTCAAGCAGGGGAGGAAATTACATCATTGTTTTAAATGCACAGGGAAGCATTTGGATTCCAGTGCTATCTCCGAATAATGCCCTGTGTTTGCTGTGAAATAAATCATGTACTTTATGTGTGTTTTCAGGCACTGAGGGTGAATTTTTTAGCTTGCAGAGAGAAAAATGTCTTCAAGTCGCCCTTAAGCTTCCATGTGATTCTTTTCTGTTTGAATGAAGACGTCTTGAGCGTTGTCGCTTAACGTGATGCAGCAGCCATAAATCGCGTCTCACGATGTTTGGACAAGCCCTTTATAGTACAGTCAGGAGCACAGCAAACCTCTCAGGAAACATTAACTCTGAGCAGTACATCAAGTGGCCTCGTCGTCAGGATGGTCACTTGCCATGTCTCTCTCCAGAGAGGTGCCTACTGTTGCACAGAGATGAAATGTGTCAACCTGGGTGTTTGATGTGAAGCCGCGGGCATTATGTCTCATAATTTAAGTGGGGTAACATTGCACGCCGAAAGAGGCCATATTGTAAAACACACAGCACTTGACATGCAGGCTTCATCCACAAATCAGCACACAGCCTGTGGGAGCAGACCTTAAACAGATATTCCCAGAAACCCGACAGCTGAAAAAAACCTTACACGTAGAAAATGCACACCTCTACACACACACACACACACACACACACACACACACACACACACACACACACGTAGACACACACATCTGAAAAGAACAGACAAATAAAAGCTTAATCGATATGGATATTGACCACATCTCATTTGTGGATCTTTATGGCGTATGTAATTGTGGTAAATGGACAGCATTGCAACATGAACAGGTTATTTAAAAAGCAAATGTTCCATTCATCACTCTTTGATTCACTTGTCCGTGGCTTTCATTTACTTGAGCAGTCAGCAATCCCTGCCAGTTAAAACTCCTGCGTCTACTCAGCACTATATAAATGGCTCTGATTGAACGATAATTACTTCAGAAAGTTGCCCAAACGGCATGATCGGTCCGACAAATCATTTTGTGTCTCACTCAGTCCGAGAAGGGATAATTTACAGTCAGGCCTTTTGCAATAATGTAGAATTATTTGCTCAGACCTTGGGACTCACACACACACACACACACACGAAGGCATACATTAGCATTGCAGCTGTCCAAGCCTCGCCTTAACATCCCCAAATATGGGCATAGCAAGGGCAGTCTAGTGCAGCTCCGGTGCATGAAAAATAAATGTGATGTTTTGACGGAGTAAACATCTTAGGTAGCACTTTTGCTGAATTGTTCGATTAATCATCAGGGCTGGCCTGGGCAGGAAGTGGAGGTCCCCGGGGAGAAAAGAGCTGAGCTGCTCCAGGGGGAGGGAGGGAGAGAGGGAGAGGGAGGGAGAGAGAGAGAGAGAGAGAGAGCAGTTTATAGTGACTGGCTTGGACATCTGCCAGATTCTCTTTAAAGGAAGATTGAGGAGAATCTCACTAAGCAACATCATGCCCTGTGTGCATGCAGTACGAGGCCGGACCACTTCACACAGTTAAGCAAATCGTATTGTTCTACTCTCTCCTTCTGAGGGTGGAGGTGGGGGTTGTGAGGTGGGGGTTGTGGGGCGGGGCGGGGAGAAAAGACAAATAGAGTATGACACACGTGTCACTTTTATTTGTATTATCGGCTCTCTCTAGCTCACTGCTTATGTTCTGATATGCTGTCTTTCTGTGTATCTGTTTGTAATGCTGTGAGCAACAGTATGTGTCAAAAAAACTGAACACTTTGCTTCACTGAACTCTGAGAAATGAGATTTTTAGACTCTTTAGACAATGGAAGAGCCACGTCTGACTAAAACCCAAACAAGAAAACGGCTTCTTTGAGCTCAAGCTTGGAGTCCAGCGTTTGCACTTCTCCCTATTGGTGCAGCATACACCATTTCCCTTTTTGTGCAGGGCTACGTAAGCTATCCTCTCTCTCTCCCTCTCTCTCTCTCTCTCTCTCTCTCTCTCTGTCCAACGCGTCCCTCTCCGCATATCCTCCATCCTAGTGGAGGTGTCTATCAGCACGAGAATTGATGGTCATAAGCGTCCGCTCATAAAGCGCCGGGCTGTAAGACGTGAGTGGGAGCGCGAGGCAGCGTAAGGGCTGATTTATTGTCCTCCTCGCGCTAATTACCGTTAGCAGGCCCGGGCCAGTTCAGGTCTGGGCCTGTTAGCATACCCCATGGGCTTTCCACCACCACAGCTCACGTCTTTAAAACAAAGAGTAAAACTGTGTTAAAAGGCCATTATGGAAATGTTGGATACAAGCATGGCAGCTTTCAATGTTTTCATTACTCCACTGAAGTGTGGGTAATGAGGTGCTGTTCATTTTAACACTCTCTAAACGACGGGAACGTGCTCCGGTTCCAACAGCGTGGGAACCTTGGGAACCGGGAGCCCTGGAATTTGCAGTGTTCTCCTAGTGGCTCAGATGATTATAGCAGCCTATCCATGATGTGATTTTAGGCCTTGACCTCTGAAACTCATATCTGACATATGTCCTGAAATTTGATGTACTGTCTCAGTATCGCTGCACGGCACGGCAGAACTGAATGAAAGCTTCTAATAGACAGCTCAGTCATATTGTTTAATATTGCACCACGGTATATCTCATAGCTTCAGTGTGTGATTTAAGATTTGAAAGTAGGGCATGTTTTGTCTTTTTGCCGTGGAGCATCTTGAGGAAAGACCATAAATATGTGCCACACGTCCACAGCTGTGCTTCTTAGTGGCTTAGCGGTGGCTGAAAAAAATAAATAAATAAAAAGGAATACAAATCCAGATGAAACTGGATGTAAGATAAGGGATATGACCCACCATGTTTATTGACTCGGCAGCAATGGAGTTCTGAAGTGCCGCATCTTGATCTCTCTCTCCCATACCCCCCCCCCTCTCTCTCTCTCTCTCTCTCTCTGCATGCGGTGTGTGTGTGTGTGTGTGTGTGTGTGTGTGTGTGTGTGTGTGAGTGTGAGTATGAGTGTGAGTGTGAGTGTGAGTGTGAGTGTGAGTGTGTGTGTGTGTGTGTAGGAGTGTAGGAGAGTGACAGGGAGAAAGAGAGGGTGGAGAGAAGCACACATCAAACCACCCAACTAACACAAAAACAAACAGAGAGTGAGATATTGGCTCCAATAGCCACCGAAGCGTTCTTTACAGAGAGCCTCCTCTGAAAGCCTGTCTGCATGCATACAGCAGAGGAATGAGCTGAAGGCAGCCTCCCCAGAGGGAGCGAGTGGGAGTCTCAACTCAACTCCCTCTGGATTCCCCTCAGCCGAGGGACTGCAGTGCAAACCCACACAGAGAATCGGTTATCGCACTGATGTCACTTCCTCTGAGAAGCCCTAACTTGACTAAATCACACCTCAGACTTCCTGTCAGGAACTGTTGCAGAATATTGCAACTTTTAGAGACTTTATACTGACCACATTGGCAGCGAAAATGCTAAATCATTTAAATGGCATTTCAAATTCTCTCTCATGAGATACCAATAATTTGTTCTCCCTAAATTCATCCTCACTTTCTTCTCAGCGCTTTGGTTCAGCTACTTTCATTTTACTTTTCTCATTAGTTCCCTCCAATGTCTTTGTAATGGAAATGGCAGCAGCAGTATATTCCAAGGTACTGTATACCTTATCGCTGTATATTTCAGAAATAACTTTCTTCCTTGGCTAACAAATGTGACATTGTCCAATGTCTATCACAAACATCTTCAAGGGGAGAAAATAAATATGGATAATTTGCATTTCAATGCACAGAGCAAACCGCAGTGACAAGTTTCAAGATGTCCTCCACAAAACTTCAAAGCTTGTAGCGGCAGAGCTATGGGGGATTTGTAGCAATGCATCTGCACAGCATAAGGTGATAGGATGAGCTTGAAGTCGTCCTTCTCTGGTCCAGTACAAATGGAAACGGGCCTTTCAGGTGGTGTGCGTGGCCCTGCGTGGCCAAAGATCCTTCATTACTGACAAGATAGAGCAACATAATGCATCTCAATGGAAGCAAAATTCGAACTTTTCCTGTCTGCAGGCGTGTTGCAAAGACGTCATAGTGGGATATCGATCTCTGTCAGATTGGCAAGCAGTTCAGTTCGAATGTAACGTTACTTTCTGGGTCTGCTTAAAGGGGGATTTCGCCCCCCCCTCCCCTTTGCGAACACAGAGCGCAAAAATGGTCGAACCTTTGCGCCTCTCGCTCCGCTTTAACCCTCTCTGGCGTGGCTGGAAGAGGCCCATCGTCTGCAGCCACAGCGCTGCTGCTCAGGCCCCTGCGACTGCTGGAGCTCCCCTGACTTCACAGCCCACCGACTGCTTTAAATCTTCCAGTTCACCTCCATTAAAGTAAATCTTTCATGCATATTAAAGAGCTTCTGAAGCCTCGTGGCTCTCAGCCCTCCCATTCTTCATTAGCAGCGGTAATGGTGAAGTCAAGGGTCATATTAGACTGTAATCTAGCCAGAGTATTAATATGCACATTGATTAGGGCAATAAATTTCACCACACTGTGAATCTCAAACAAGTGCACTATATGATTACACCTCACAGACAGCGTTAATATGATGGAATGTCTGCTTGTACTGAGTCAGTGCTTACATACTGTACCTGTTTTTGGAGCATCCCTGTCTGGTGTTGTTAGACTCTTGCACTCTTGCATAATGGTGGGTGGTATTTTATACCCCATTATACCATGGCAAATGTGGACTCCTAGAGCAGAGCAGAGCAGAGCAGAGCAGTGGATTTGAACATGCATTTAAATGTAGTCCCACACGTGACCAGAGCAGAGATGTCCCCTGAGGTGGGGGGCTGAGCGTGGTGGCCAGTGCGTGGGTTCACTGAGCTGGGAGCGCTGCGCGTATAGAGGACCACTCGCTGCCCGCTCGCCTGCTCGCCTGCCTGCCTGCCTGCCTGCCTGCCAGCCCTCTCGCTCCCCCCCAGAACCTGCTCCTGCTCCCTGGGCCCCAGAGCAGGGAGTTCACGGGAGGACAGCGGGACTCCTGGCCCTGACTGCTAAGCCTTGAGGGAGGCAGACGGCTCCTGCACAGCCATGTGGAGACAGCACTGACAGAATCAGCGCAGGAACAGCAAGACCACTCAGTTTGATGGCTGAACGAGATAAAGGAACATTTTGCATCCTATTGGGCTGGAGAATGTGGCATAATTGTATGGAGAAGATCAATAGATATGCTCTGACAATCTGGTATATCATGGGTGGGTGGCATACAGTAGTTATGAAGTAGTTACAGATTTCTTCTGTGGTGTCGATGACTCAGCTGTTACTGCAGCACATGAACACGAAACACACCCATGACAATGTGGTTACAGTGTAACATGCACAACATGCACATTAGTGTGTTCTTGTTACAGTGTAACATGCACATTAGTGTGTTCTTGTTACAGTGTAACGTGCACATTAGTGTACAGCTCGTACAGTATTACAGTGTAACATGTACAACATGCACATTAGTGTGTTCTTATTACAGTGTAACATGCACATTAGTGTACAGCCCTTATTACAGTGTACAAATGGGCATTATTTGTACATAGGTCGAAGGGCAAAACTTTTACTGACACTGATGGCAGTTTTACTGAACTTACTGAATGTGATATATGCTAATTAAGTCAGTTTTTTTGCTTATAAGGATGAAACTTGGTACATTTGTACAGTTTAGAGAACCTTTTCAGATATAAGACCAAGATCAAAAACCCTAATGGCTGCCGAGGAAACCAGGGCCGCATACAGCTTTGAAAATAGCGAAGTCTTAAAACTGAAGAACTCCATAACCACCAACAATTTTGACCTCATGCTATGTTGTGATTGTTAGTAGACAGAACGCTGAGATGGTTGGAGAATTACTTCCAGTCACCAAAAGTGCTTTGAATGGCAGGCATCGAAAAGAAATTGCTACATTGTTGCTATTGTGAACTAAATGCTGTAATTACTTTTGACTTTTTATAGGCCTTTAACTCTTGCAACTTTTGTGACAGTCTTGATATTCTGGAAATTGAAAACTGTTCTAAAAAAGTCCACACAATCACTTTCTTTACAGAGGTCTGGTCTTATTGCAGTGCCACCTGAGGTCAAAAAGACCACAACCATCCAATATTTTTTTTTTCAGCCTTGTCTCTTGCTTTAAAGGTTTCTCTGGATTTCATGATAAGAAACATTATTCTTATACGGTTTCATCATTTGCCCACACAGGTTTACACAGAGTGATGAATACCGCCATATCTTTTCTTCTGAGAGACTCTCTTCGATGCTCTTTTTTCAATCCCCATTCATGGCTCCAGTTCAACCAATTAGTTGTGAAACGTTCCACCTTTTGTTGTCTTTATCATTAAACAACTTTTTCAGCCTTTTGTTGCCCGTCCCAACTTTTTTTGAGACGTCTTGCTGGCATCAAATTCAAAATGTGCTAATATTTTCCATGAAATACTGAAATTGCTCTCCTTCAGCAAATGATACCTACCGTATGTTGTCATTGAACTATTATCAATTAAATGTCCATGCCAGTTCTAGGATTGCACAGTACATAGAATGACTTCATTCATCCAATAACATCTAGCACCTGTACCTAGGGAAGGAAGAGTAGAGGGGTGGGTGTCTTCCTGTTCTGAAACACATCTGAGCTTTGAGAGCAGCTGAGACCTGCATTTGTTTGTCAGTATAGTTTCTCTTTTTGAAACATATGTATTCTAATATAAGGAACTTATTGAAGGCATATTCTTTCTAGTTTAGAACAACTATTTTAGTAACGGAAAAATATTCATAAAATGATGGTTCAGAGCAATGGTTGGTTCCCCTTGTGTGATATTAGCATGCTGTTGTTGATTCCAGTCACCTGCGCGTGTACAGGAAAGGGAACTGCCCCACACTTGAACAAAAGGTAGATTTGCAGTTACAAATTGTACAAATACAAAACATTATCTGCTAAGTGCTCTTAGTTGAGTGTCATTGTTTCTTTTAGTCTCATCATAGAAGGAGCCATCCATTGTTTTCCCCATAGTTTGTTTGTTATTTATAGCGTGCATGGGCCATTCTGTTTTATTTCTTTGGGCGTCTGTTGAGCTTACAGTACAAGGGGATCTGATGGAAGCCACATGCGTTGTGTTGTGTGACTTGAGTCACCTTGGTCTGCCGTGGTCTCAAAGTGTGTACTGTTGCTGTGGGCTGAAATCCTGTGTGCCGCAATACTGGTGATGTGCTAAAAATCTTTGGAGTGATTTCTCCAATTTGGGTAGTTTGTCTCCTCTTTATCTCCCTGGCGTAGGACAGACCTGTTTCCTAAGGTGCTCTTTTTTCTTTGTTTTCATTTAGCACACAATATACATGTGTGTCAATAAAATCTTTATTTTGATAGAACAGTGTCTAATTCCGGTTCATTTTGAGTTAGTAGTTAAGTTACACCTGTTCACTCCTCCTGCAGTCTTCAGAGATTTCAGTGGGTCTAGCTCTGATTTTGTCATGAGGTGTTGAGTAAATAAATATGCCAGAAATAAGCCAAGGAAAGTCCCAAATGTCACTGCTTCCATATTGATGTAGTAGTGTGCAATTGTCTTTGTGTGCATGTGCAGTGGAGTGTGTGAAAATCTCCCAGCAGCTGTCACCGGTTATGACGGCAGCTCTGAGACACTGTGGTCGAGGTTCTTTACCTGCAGGCTCTCATAATTCACCGCTGATCAATGGCAGATCAATAGGGGACCGAGTCTCCCAGCCATCGTGGACCATCCATCAGCACTCAGGCCTATGACGGCCACGGCCGCCCGAGCCTCTGAGGGGGAGCTGTGCAGCAATGAGGATGGATGGAGGCAGATTAGGCTCAAATGACAGGCAGCGGGTGGCCTTAGAGAGGAGAGAGTCGCACTGCTGTTCCTGCTCCCTACTGGGATAGACACATGTGTCTTACACATAGTGTACACGTAGGTTTGTGCTCTCTGTGTGTCTGTGTGTGTGTGTGTGTGTGTGTGTGTGTGTGTATGTGTATGTGTGTGTGTGTGTGTGTGTGTGTGTGTGTGTGTGTGTGTGTGTGTGTGTGTGTGTGTGTGTGTGTGTATGTGTGTGTTTTTGTGTGTGTGCGTGTTGATCTGTGTTTGTTTCTATGACCACTCCACAATGTTTCCCAATGAACAATGTGTTTTAGTGGTTACAAGTGTTATCTACAAACTATTCTCCCATGCCTATCACTCAGTGCTTTTTGAACAACACTTTACAATAAGACACAATTTAGAATTCATCACATGTTCACCCACAGGCTTCTGCATTGCAACCGCGGGGAAAGAGCCTACCCGGGTCCCTAAGGTACCTAAGGAGATTAAATCATTGCACACAGTACTGTCTACCAGCTGGCAAACAGTAGGCCAATTTCTATGAAGTCTGAACAACATTGAGTTGGCAATGAAATAAGTTAGATATTCACCTAAAGTAACTTTTGCTTAATTTCTAGTTCATTATGAGTACATCATGTGTTCAGTGTGTAAACGCTAGGAATTATGAGTTAGTTTACTGCTTGTACCTCATGAATTCATCATGAATTCAGTATGTACAGATTAGGAATAATTTCTAACAAAGGAAAATGCACCAAATAACACATACTAAATAAGAGGAGGAATCCTTAAGTAAATTTGAAAGCATTCAATGAATTTAGTGTGAATGCTTAATTAATACTTAATCTAATGCTAAATTGTGTACCCTTATTGTAAAGTGTTACCAAGGATAATGAACTTTATTATCTGCATAAATATTCCCTGAGTCATTCTATGACACACAAATGATACCAATGATTAAAAGTTACAATATTATGTTACACAAACCAAATATTACAGAAACATTCTCATTTATTTTGTTGGATAGGATAACATATTAGGCCTACTGTACATCTGACTGCCCTTTGATAAGTTTAAGTGTTCTATTGTAGCTGGGTTTCAATCCAACATTTCAAAGACATTATGAGCATTTGGGGGAAAATCCTGGCTGAAAATGCTTATAATTCACATAAAATCCTGTGTGGGTGGAATACAAATATGCTTTGCTTGCTTTATAATAATTCTGTGTTCTATAAATGTTACTCAGACAACCTATGTTGATGCCGCATTATTAACTCCAAAAAGATCCCAATGCTAATGCCCATGATGCTAAAGGTGCCCAATGCCAAGTCCCTCTATAGCATGATGCTAAAGATCCCAATGCTAATGCCCATGATGCTAAAGGTGCCCAATGCAATTTGGAGTATTCTGGCGCCTCTAGGGAGCCCCCTAGAGTATTTAGATTTGACTTTGCCATTGTTAAGACTTATCACTTACCAGATAACACTTACCTGGACACTGCTACATGTCCATTTGTTTTGGTACTGAAGGACTAGCAGCAGGTGAAGACAATCTAGAGGGCTGTCTACTGACCAGGTAATATTTCACAATTCTTGCGAGATGTCTCCGGGGTGTCTACAGCCAAATTGCAAGGCTGGGTCAAGGCTGGGGGCACTGCAAGCTATGCTTGGTGCACGATTCTTCCTGTTACATGTTCATTAAACCATCAAAATCAAAAAGACAAAAATATGGGAAAAGGTTATAGCTTGCGTAATCAGAGAGCCTAAGAACAGAGACTGAGCAGATCATCTCTTCATAGAGGATTCAGAAAAGCCTGTCAACAGCAACATTTGCTGTGGTCAGAAAAAGACCACTTATCTGTGCAAGTAGTACTATGACTGCCTAATTGAATTAATTGCTGTTTCCTCCCATGGTAAGAGCAAGTCATTGTTCGTATGTAGCGTTCCTCAATGGCTATTTAAATGCTGAGTAACAAATGCAGTGTTAATTAAATGCTAAAATGCAACAGCATGCTATCTGAATGGGAGCTGAATCAGTGCTATGCCAAGGAAGGGTAAAGGCTCTGTCCTCGCTAGGCACGCACATCTACAACGCCTTCAATTAACCTTACCACTGGAAAAACAGAGGAGCAATTAATACTGCTTTTGAAACTTTTAAATGACAATTGATAGGGGAAGAAATAGTCATTTTACACTTCAGTACCCCATGGTTCTCGTATAATCTTCAATTAGACCACCGCTGCTGCTGCCACCCACTTAAAAAAAAAACAGTGGATACAAAAATCAGGGGGCATTGTTTGTGTGTTTATTTGGCTGCAGTGGGCTGATTGCAGGGGACATTTGAAGCCCTCGATGTTACCCCATTAGTGCTCTACTTAGTTTAATTTTGGCCATGGCATACAAACACACAAACACATTTCAGGCTTTTTCCTCTACCCTTTTATTTTCTCAGGCAGATGTACCTGTGATGACATTCTGTGTGAATACTGCTGTCACTCAAAGAAGCCATGTTTGTGGCTTGATACCGACAAACACTGTAAAGCTCCCACAACCATCTGAAATATTATTCAGCTGTATTTTCGCCATGTTTTTTTTGCCCTGCTCTGTATTTCCAAAGGCAGCCCAAGGACGTAGCATGTTAGTACTTAACATTTCTTTGATAAAGTGGTCCTTCAGAGGACTAAATGTGAGGAGGGCTAACCTACCCAAGGGTGGAAAAGGAATCTTTGAAAATGCACAGCCAACAAGAGTCCTCTTGGCCTTGGGAAAAGAAGAGGGCAAAATATGGGTCCATAGTAACACATGGGTTCTCATAATGCCAACAGACTGCGGGGGGATCGATCTAAGGGGCAGCCAGTGCAAGCCTGGGCAATCTCAGGTCCTAACTCTGAGCCATTGTCTGGTGTGGAGATCAATCTCCCAGCAAGGCGGAGGTAATCATCTCTGCCCTCTTTCTCTAGTCAGAGAATGATCTATTAGCTAAGAATTAAGATTGCCAACAAAAGGAGGGGAGGAGGCAGGGGAGGTCTCCCTCCATCCATCCTGCTGGCCTTATCTTCACTATTCGATCCCTCGCGCCTAACCAGTCCACTGCAGCCACCCACCCCCCACTCCCCGCCGCAGTCCTCTGGCCCACAAAGACCTCATCGCTCATGGATCGGCCCATTTGCGCGGTCAGCCGGTGGAACCGAACACACGCAAGGATAAGGAAGTGGCAGATCAATGGCTTCACGGAACACAGGATTTTGGGCCGAGGGACCGTAATATTGCACAAGCATATCGGGCCAGTTCAAGCGGAGCCGGGACAAGGGAAGGTGGTGGCGGCGGGGGGTTGTGTGGGGTGGGGGTGTTGCTGGGGGGTGAGGGGGTGTTAGCGTTAGCGAGTGAGGCAAGTGAGGAATATTTAGGAGGCGTGTCAGCCGGCAGGGGTAGCTCTCTGTCAGCTGACAGAAATTGAACGTGTCTTATTATCTCCCCCATGAGCCGGGAATGAAAAATAATAGGCTCTGGAGAAGGAAGATAAACTGCCTTCATTTGGTGCTGCGCCGCGTCACGGGAGGGGATGGGCGCGCGGCACAAGAGTACACACATGAGAACTTCACACACATTTAAATAGCACACACTCCATCATCGCGCCGTAACAAGGCCCGGCTCCTATTCTAACAGAGCGCCATTCGAGTGCAGGAGGCGCATGCTGAGAGCATTTCCAGCCAGCAGTGTGAAGAGTATCCACAACGTCCTGCTGTCCTGCTGTCCTGCTGTCCACAGCGTCCTGCTGTCCGGCCTCATTCAGCCGCTCCCCCACACACAGTGCTCCGCCACATGAGAGCTCGCTGCACAGGAAGCAGGAAATAGGGACAGGCTAGGTCCTGTGGTCAAGGACACCTCAACAGGTAAGCCAGCACTCTCTGAAGGCACCGCCAAGTGGACACATTCAACGCATTCCTCCTCTTCCACACGATATACAAAAGCCTACAGAGCTATTTTGTAGTTTTAGTTTTGTTCTGTTTAAGTTGTAATTTATAAACAGAAAGAGTTTCTGGTACAACTGTGAGGCTTATAATGAGACAGCAGCTGCCTCTGGATTGCCTACAGTAACTGCAATATTTATAGGTCTAGGGCCTCTTCCTCTCTGCGCCTGTAACCAGGGAGACCGTCAGGTTTACTTCAATCTCTGCAGATTATTACTAAACATGCACTAAATAGGCAGCTAATTAGTTACAATGAAACCCAAGCTTGATCTCCAGGTCTTTGGAGATGGTTTTGGCAGCAGAGGGCCAAGGCTGACAACACAAGCCAGCCCATAGCGGCGCATAACCCTAGTTGCTCCCCCTCGCTGATACCATGGAGCTCTGCTACACGTCCCCCCCCCCCCCCCCTCCCCCCTCCCCTTCTTCAAGCAACTTCCCTTTGAGAAAGCTGAAGGCATCTTCATTTGAAGAACCATGGTCTGCATGAAAAGAATAGCAAACTTCTTCACTGGCGCTCAGCATTCCCCCCCCCCCAATTGTATGTGAGCACAAGGCAGAACAAGGCAGGGTAGCTCGTCAGGGAAATCCAGGCCGTGTTTATTTAAAAAGAGAAAAGCCTGAGCTGTGGAAAAAGCACCCAGACTGCCATACGGCGGCAGATCTAAGACAGCCAACAGCCCGGAGGCCCAGTGTTTGAATGAGATTATATCAAGCCACCCTGGATACGGCATTGGAAATGTTCTTACTTCTACTGCTCAGTGCTCAATAGCACAGGCGGGAGGCAAGCAAGACAGAAGGGGCCTGTGAGCGGCGCTCACTGTACGTCTGAGGAGCGAGTGCCAAAAGATCAAACAAGAGATTGGTATAATTCCTGCTGCCTCTGTCAGAATGGACATTATCACCAGGATCTCGGCTCCAGCATCAAAGACAAGACGAGCTTGTATGTGTGTCTGTGTGATGTCTGTGTTGGCTGTGGAGCAAGAGAGGGGGAGAGGGACGTTATTACGCCATTACGATGAGTCCATTATTACCGTAGTGGACATAATTGCGTTCGGGATCCAGCGTGGTCATCGAGTGCATATATTTGAGGTGCCTGTGCCTTTGCTTCAATGGCAAATGATTTCTATTCCGTCTCTGTCTTTTCCCTCTCTCCCCCCTCTCTCTCTCTATCCCTCTCTTTTGTTGGAGAAAGAGCAAGTGTCAGTGTCTCAGACAATATTAAAGGAGAGTCACGTACGCCCGGGCTCTAATTCAAAAAGGCAGCTGAAGACGGCTCATCGCGAGAGGGCAATGGGCCGCCACCCTCACCTTCAAAAGCACATCAAAGGCAAGAGCAACAGGGCACTGCACTGAGACCTGGAGATGCCTGGCAGTCAGCAGAGGCTCTGGCTGCATTTCCCCCCAATTTGAGTTTAGCACACTCAAAGGGACAGTGCCGTCACACAGCCTGTAAAACATGCAGCATCCTCTTGCTTGACAGGAAGGGTAATACGTGTTGACAACCAAGTGCCATGATCACGGTGTCCCAATGTGGCTCTACGCATGTGCATCTGAGTGTGTGTGTGTGTGTGTGTGTGTGTGTGTTTGTATGTCTGTGTGTCATTTGTGAATGCTCCCATTTTGAACTCGTCAGATTGTCCTAACCCTGGCTGGGGTGGTTGTGTTTGTGTTTGTGTTTGTGTTTGTCTTTATGTTTACCATCAGGTTGATGTTTATGTTTTCCTGAAGTCGTCCCCTGCAGAACACTCATGCACATGATTTGGCTTGAAGCTAATGCATTGTGCTCCCTCTGTGTGCCTGTGCTGAATACAGAGATATGCTAAACATGAGGGCCGGCCGGAGCAAATGAGCCACCAGCTCCTCTGGATGCAACTTGGGTTCCAGCTCTGGCTAATTATGGCATTCTCTTTTGTGTATTTCACACGTTCTGCAAGGACACACACACACACACGCACACACACACACACACACACACACACACACACACACTTAGATCAGGGCACATAATGTTGGGGAATGGAGCTAACAGAGGTAATGTCCTGTGCTCTATCTGGGATATGCCTGCGTCTGGTGGAGACGACCATTATGCTCCCATCAGTTCAACCCTCACTGGGGGGCTTATTGCAAGATGTAGACAATTAAATGGACACCAACACACACACACACACACACACACACACACACACACACACACACACACACACACACACACACACACACACACACAGACCACAAATCACAAATCCACAGAATTGAGTCTGAAAATTAAGTCTGTGTGACATTCATAATGACATATCTGACAATTTGTGAAAATAATTTTCACAAACACCTATATATACCAACAAGCATGGAAATAAATGTTACCTTCAAATGATATATCACAAGGGAAACAACACCCTGTTTATTGTTTTCAATCCCTATTTCCAAAAACAGTTGGCCTTGTCTATGAGTCTGAGAATTTCTTTCCCCTGCCTCGTCCAGTACTGGTCATCACAAAGGGCACTTTCTCTTACCTAATCCAAATACAGAACTGGACAGCGATGCGAATTACAGTACAGTAAACTTACCAGGTCATGTAGATTGTATGTCTTAACTAACTCTAAATTATGTTTGAATGGACAACTATTCAATGACAAAACCAGTCCAAAGTATGAAGGAGAAGTTCATTAAGGAAAGAAAACATTCTTTAGAAAATATACTCACTGGATCGAATGAAAATGAGTTTTCTGCCCAAGAGTAACAAAGCATTAACTAGGTTGTTAAAAGGCCATGCTAGAGCCCTCTATCTCTCCTCACCAAGTACACAATAACATTGCACAATTATTTTGTTTACTTGAGAATTGCAGCCAGACCAATATTTTCATTTTAATGAAAGTTTATTCACCCCATAGACCTCAAAATAATCATTATGCAAATGTAGAGAACTATATAATGTAAACATTCCATTGTTTAAGGACATATTTCTAGAGAAAAATAAAATTACTACTTCATCTACTCAATTCAGCATTTGCAGACAAATACGGCGTGCTGGAGTTGTGCTCATTTGGCTGCCCATGATGATGTTGGTAATGAAACACTGAAGAGTGTGATTCAATTAGTCCACATAGAGCACGGAGTCCAGACCATACATCCACGCAATGAGCATGTCCTCATTATCATACAGCATTCAAAAAAAAAGATGGATGGGGCCAAATGTGCTTTCCCCTCTTGGAAATTCACTTCCTATGCAGCCTGAGACGTACCAAAGCACAATGGCAAATTAAAACACAGAGAACTCTCATGAGGAAAGGGATGGAGATGTGTGTTCCATTCAGATAACATGAGAGAAAGAGAGAGGAAGATTTCAAATACGCTCAATTCATGTGTGGGAGTGTGAGGGAAGAATGTGCAATGCTGTGGAGATGAGAGCGAATAGGGGAAGCTCCCCCAGCACATTGTAGTGCATCACAGAAATGCTGTCTTCTACTTCACCATGGTGACAAACACATATACCTTCAAGCAAGACAAAGATGTTGAGGCTGTAAAGGGAATATGCCTTTGGCCATGTGAGAACCCACACACACACACACTCACACACACACACACACACACACACACACACACACACACACACACACACACACACACACACACACAGAGAGAGAGAGAAACGTACAGTTTTAAGAGGATCAAGCAACACGTACAAAAAATAGGTTGGTTCATTTTTGGGTCAATCCTGCTTATATTGAACACAGCTATAGATCAGGCCAGATGTGCATCCTTTTCAGACTTTCAACTTCCTCAGATGTTTTTGAGACTGGGGCACAAATGTAAATCCCTGCCATCCATGCCAGCATTAACAGAGAGCGTATGCAGATGGTCTTTGGAGCTGAGATGACCTGAGGGAGAGGAGAAAGACTGATGATCATTTATTCATCCCAGCAGGATCCAACCTTTTTGCCGAGTTATTTTCCTTCCATAAAGTAAGCATTAATGTCAAACATATCAGCCAGTGTTTTGCCTCCCGCCGCTCGGCTAGATTATTCCCACATTTATCTCCTGGAAAGGTGATAATCATAAACGCTGTCCCGAGGTGGAAGTGGATGTTTCCGCCCATTTTCCGGCCGGCCGTGATTTTTACAAGGTGGGTAATTTACAGGCGATGTGCGGCCGCTGATGGGGGGGAACCTAAATTTGATGGACAGGAATCAGCCCGAAGCGGTGTGAATCATTAGTGATGACTGCTCCATCTTCACGGTCTGGACTCGCCCCTGCTAGGGCTGGGCTGGCTCGGCCGAGCGCCTCGGCGGGGAAAAAAAGCGGCAGAACCTGGCAGGATTCTGTCTGAGTCTGCACAACCCACAGAAAGCCACGGCTTTGATCTCACCTCTTTATGGCTCTCTTTCCCTCACTCCCCTCTTGTCTGTGGGATTAACTCAACGGAAATATAAATGAACTCACAGTTATGCACACATGCATACATAACACATCATACATAACATACCAGAATATGCTCATATGCTTAGCACACACACACATAGGTAGCCTACATACATACATACATACATACATACATACATGTATGCATGCTTAGGGTAAACGCTTCGCTGTGTATTTACATGATGGCCACTGAGTTGTCTTGCAAGGAGAAAAACACATCTCATGCATAAAGTATCTGGCTCGCTTGCAGCATGTGTGTTCAGCTTTTTACTTACACATCTGTTTCAGGCTTGTTGAGGGTGTAAGTCACAGGGGGAACCATTTACATTCAGATTAAGCTGGAAGAGACAACAGAGCCATAGAAACATCCGCTCGCCATAACCAATTCATCTACATTTGTATGGACTAATAAGGCTTATATTCAGCTCATGATAACACATCCCTGAAACTGACGTTCTCATACATTTATTAATGAAATGACGTCCTTTGTTCTAATTTGTTAGAATAATTCATGGATGGTCAATTATTGATGAATTATGATTCAAAGGTAAATGACATGGCAATGTTTTGATATTGTGGCCTAAATAAATAGGTATCAGTGATGAAACAAGATGTCTGCTCGTCTGTGATGTGATTCATGACGAAGGACTGAGAGCAGATGATCCTTAGGGAAGAGAAACCATCTGGCTGTTGTGTTACAATGATTCAAGCCGAATAGAATGAACACAAAGGACATGAAGTCTACCTCCAATCGATCCCCCCTCAGAGAGTCTTTTAATGGAACACCTACTATTCCAGGCACTCCCAGTGTTTCACAGCAATGATCCTGGGGATGTATCTCACTTTCATTTTCTCTTACAAAAACCCCAAATGATAATAAAAAACATGACAAAAACAATTCCTCACAAACTTCAACTGCTACATGACCTATAATGACCTAAATGAAGTGTGAGTTATCCTATCAAAACCAAGTGCCATTCATCCATTCATTCAAGTAGAACATTGCACCACACATTTTAGTCAACTACCCTGTGCATTCTCTCTCGACTTTTTAAAACACATATTGCATTTAACTACTTTCAATGAGGACTAATTAAAATGGTCTATGCCATTTCTGTACACCCACCACATGACCTGTGTGAATGCCAGCCTCCACGTTTTCACAGGTGGCTCATCTCTGCCTGCTGCCACCTCTGTCATTGTAATAACATTGGGGGACTGATACAGAAAGTTATAAAGACAGGTTTTTTTTTTTTGGTAGAAAATGCTATTAAAGAGAAAATCTGTTGACGCAGATATACAAAATGCACTTTGTAAGACAGATCAATAGAGTTAATAGAATGTTGTGTTTTCACTCCACTAGTCTATGGAAGCAGCATTCCATAGAAGACTTCATTATAAATATGCCTGTGTTTTCTGGATCTCTATTGAAATTCTCAGTACCAATAGCCATGCGATGTAATGACTCCATGCGGTGATCAATGGGAGCAATTGATCAGCTTTAGTGGTAAATTGAAGGTAATTCCATGGGCTGACATGCCGTTAACTGTTGCCACCTCCAACTATGACATGAAATTGAAGTTAGTCCGAGATAAATGTTTCTCTGTTGTCACCATAGATGTTGTTTTTATCATCAGCGGAGGTTTGCCTTAAGACCATCCCCCACAACTGGGAGCAATTGAAAACATGCTCTCTTCTATTTCAGCCAAGGTCCCTCCAGGGGCATGAATCTGTTTAATATGAGCACACCGAGTAATTATCATAAGTGCATTATACTGCCTATTAAAACTCACCTGTCCTAATATTGCAATTCATCATAGTTAATTAAAACCACACCTAACAAGCAGCTGCTTCTGCTCCCTGTGAAATTCTGATTTACTGTCTTAGTGTGAGAGGTGGTTTAACTAAAGAATGGTGGGTCATCACACTGGCCCCTTTCAAACTTATGCTGAAAGGAGGTTGAGAAGTGGGTATTGAAGATTGAAGATTTAAGATTAAATATTCAGTCAGTGTTTTTTTTTTCAAACGAAGATGTCACTGCAGTGCGGATGGAATGGGGGGATGCTGGGTTTTGGCCCAATTACTACTTCACAGGAAGGGTGATACACAGGGCATTGTGTTTAGCTGTTTCATGTAATGTGACAAATCCGTCAGAGGTGGTGAGATCTCACAATGTGTGTCTGCCTGGAGCAAGGACGTTCATTAAACAAATGAACAAGCAAAGACTGAGGGGCAGATGTACTATCGCTTTGTGCCCACTTGAGGCGTATTTTCTTGGCAATGTGTGCATGAAAACACGGCATGGTATGTACAACCAGACTGCATGTCGCAGGAGCTGAGAAGGGCAATTCTTTTGTGTGTGTGCCATGCATATGCATTAATTGGAGTGTCAAGGGAAAGTGGAAGTGTTGTGTAAAAAGATGGGTGGAGAGACGTAAAATCTGCCCAATTAGGGAATTCCTCTGTATGTACGAAATCTGCTCATGAAAGCACACGTCTGTTTTGCCCTGAATATAGATCGTATCATGTATATTATTAAGTCATGATCGCTAAACATTTGATTCCTTTTAGTATTGTCCTTAATTAACTTCGTTCAACTGCGCTTGTGACTGAAGAATGCCGTTCAGTTGTGAACGTTAGCAAATTGCAGAATGGGCCGGGGATAACGCTGATAATGCTGCATTTGCAAATCTATGTACTGGCCCTCAGTGTTCAATTTCACCTAATCGTTACCTGGTTGGTCCAAATTCAGATGTGGATTTAGTGTACAGCTGATAGATTGTGTCGTCTCCTGCCTCCTCCTCGTCCTCTACAATAGCAGCACAGCTCCAGATCCGTATGACTTATGATCACCAGTATAGAACATTTATCATAAAAAATGATACCGTTCCTATGAGCTGATGTTTTGCCTCAGCATGCTGAGGAGCCACTGAAGGCCCTGTCCCACACTCATAGATCAGCTGCTCTGCCACCCTCTATAGACAGCTTTATGATGCCTCCTTACAGGCAAGGGTTAAACAACGTGTCCCTCCGTTTAGTGGCCCTGTGCAGCTAAGCCCTACCACCTTAATTCATTTGCAAAAGTGACATTGAAGAGTCAAGACATTATATCAGGTATGCCAAACACACACACACACACACACACACACACACACACACACACACACACACACACACCTTCCCCCAGATGTCTGATGGCCCAGCATGTAAATGGCAGAACCAGTGGCATCTGCATAACTGAGTGATAAATTAAATGTATCACGTCCCTCACTAAAAGCAAACAAATGATCACGCAGTGTCAATGGGAAATTCCAGGTGGAAGGCACAGGAATTGATTTCTTTTTAATCAGAGCTGTCTCTATGTTCAGTTCAGGAGCAGTGAATATGTTTTCTTCCTTTTTACTTGATGCTCTTAAACCCATTTCATGTTTCAGATGTAGTTTTAGAACAGAAGTGCTCTGTCATGTCTGTAGCTATGCATGATTGTATTTGCCTTGTTGAATTGACAGTGTGCAATAATCTGCAGATGAATCACTGTCATGAATGACTCTTAAAGTAAGATAAAAAAAAAAAATACTGTCTGCTTGCTACATGCATCACAATGGCAGGTTTTAAATTGTGCTTAATTAAGGCCAATCCTCTAATCCATTAGCAGCACACACATGCTGGAGTAAAATATGTCCCAACTGCCAAAATAAAGAGGATGGAAAATTCCATGAAGCTTGCCTCAGATCCTGTGCAAAAATGAAAAATGACAGTCAGAGAAAATCCGTTGACCTGAGGTCCAGTTAATATTTTAATGAACAGTTTAGTAGCTTATCCCAGATTCTAAGTAAAAAAGATTGAGATTCTTGAGACACCTATAGTCAACTTCTCCCATCTCCCTTTCTCTCTCCATATAGCCTATATACACACACACACTCTCTCTGCAAACAGACCTTCTTTGCTGATTCTCACACATGCTGTAGCAGCTTCCACTCCAGCGAGCACAAGCACACAATCTGTTGAGCCGGCCCAGAGGGACAGGCCCACTGTGGGGAGGATTCCATCTCCAGACTCCTGAGGAGTTGTTGATGAATGCGGACTAATTGATGTTCCATTGTTTTGATGTAGTCCCATGGAGTATGAATATGAAATACCTATTTGGGCTTGCTGACCAACTTTCGGGAGTAGACACATTTCATTCAGCTGTTTTACATGTAATAACAATCCACTATGAGTTTTATGGTAAGTCTTCTTTCCTCTGATGATGTTTCATCTGCACTGCTTCCTGCCCAGGTCAAAGCAAATCTTTTTGATATCAGAAGCTTTGAATCATCAAAGCAAGTTCATATAAGTATATCTCAACTTTTCCCTTTGGCATGAAGAAAATAAAGATCAGAGGTAGGGAAATTATCAGATTCTATTCTATTCACAGTGGGGGGATATTCATTTGCATGTCATTCCTTGCACCCCCTCCCCTCCTTAACGTACTCAGGTGTCCAAAGAGTTGCGTCTTGGAAACACAAGCAACTCTCATTATTAGCTTTTATGGCGCAAGATGGCGCGAGAAAAACACATTTATGACCTCTATCCTGGCTTAGCCTCTGGGTGCTGTGATGAGGAACAGTGTAATGGGCCACGCAAGGAGGGTGAACATCATACTGGCAACTTTAGTAGTCTTGAAAGACCTCACTAATGCCACAATAACAACAACAACAACAACCGCAGCAGCAGCCTGCAAAGAAGTCTAAACAAGCAGGCTCACAAAACGGCAACCTGCTTCAGGTCTCCTGCCTGGGGTGGATTCAGGGATGAACCTGTGAACTGATCAATACAAGTGCACCTGCGCACACAAACATGGCAAACACAAGGGAAACACTGACACACTTGTATCTCTCTCTGTGTCTACCATGTTCCTGTATTCTATCTCCATCTCTGATCTCTTGTTACCTCACAGTGATGTACCTCACCCACTGAACTGAAGTCAGATCCTCTCAAATCCTTTATCTTTTTCTGGACAGCTCAGAGTTAGCCAAACCTATTTACATATACTGGCCATCTGTGCATACACAACAGACAGGGAGATGGGGGTGGGGGGGGGGGGGGGGAGCGGTGAGAGAGAGATAGACAGAAAGAGCAAAAGTCTGCAGAGACATTTGGGTCAGCGATTTCATCTGGTAATCTCTTCTGTGCACCCCCACTGTACCACGCCCGATGCCTTAATGCCTGAACTGCCAATGTTATTATGGGAGAATATCTCTACATTTAATTAAAAGATATAAACTCACTTGAGGTTTATGGCTAATCAAAGGGGAATCACTTGAGGTATTTTGGCATCTTCAGTTTTGGGTAGAAATATGGACAGGGCACGGCTGTGTGTGCGGTGTTGGCATTAATGTACTGCTGATGCATATGAGGAAAAGTGTGCGAAACTTAGCAGCAGAACATTATGTCTTTGTCTCTGCACATCTTTGTGTACATCTGCCAGTGCCTGTGCCATGTGTGTGTGTGTGTGTGTGTGTGTGCGCATGTGCCTTCTGGGGACATTCGTTGTGGGTGTGTATAATGCTCTGGACTTGCAGGCCTGCGGAGATTGTGTCCACCCTCCCACCGCAGTGCACTGCTGTCATCGCTCTCCCCCACAATCCTCAGATCCAGGCGGCCCCATGATTCACCCCAGAGCTGCTCCCCGCTACGCGGGCTAATATATGACACGAGCGAGGCCATGAGGAGGCGGACGGGTGGACAGTGAGGTCGTAGCTCTCTATAACCCCTCCTGTACACAAGGTGTTTATGTTTTCTGCAAGACCAACTATTACAGATGTGCCCTTCTATCGGTTTTGAGATATTTATATTTTTGTGAGTGTCTGTGCTGAATGTTGAGGACGGAGAGGATGTATTACATAATCATGATGCCAGAGAACTCATGGCAGTAGGCCCGAGAATGACATTCCAACACAAGCACAGCTTTTTCAGACAGGTTTAGCTGTAGAATAAAAACTACTATGATCCAGCATGGGATAAATCTGAACAAAAATGAATTTAATAGTGTATTCAGATCATTTCATTAAACGGTATTAATATTTTTTGTTTGTTTGTTTGTACTACTAAAAATGGTCTGGACCCTCTCAGTTCACTCTCGATATCCAAGGGGCATAGCCAGCAGCAAACTTTAGTCTAAAACTTTACATTTTACATTGTTCACTCAATTTCAAAGAAAAAACATATCTGTCATTTAATAATGACACCATCAGTTGTTTACAAAAGCAGTGTCAACCATCCTCCTCCTGTCTGTCATATAAAGCCCGCCCCATACCAGATAAGCGGTTGTGATTGGTTCCTTGGATTTGGGTGATTTTGGAGATCATTAACAATAGGAGTGGCCAGACAGTGTGCCATTTAAAAAACAATGTTGCTGCTGTTGTTGTCATCATCTTCATCATTGCTATCAGCTATTAAGATACCTTATCGTATAGAATGGCAGTTGAAGTTCCTCAACATAAAAGCAATGGACATCTTCGTAGTCCACTTCCATGTCCATAGCAGGCTAATATGCTATTTGAGTCCAAGGTACATGTACATCATAATGTCACCAGCTGCCCTACAATAGCATTGTGATGTGCTGGGCCTGCGGGCTGAACCTTTCACATGCTTACAGTATGCATGTCCATTAGTGCGACTGATCTGTGCCTTAATAAGGGCTGCAGTCAATACTGATGGCTGATCGCTACCCATTTGGGGAGCATTTTATCGACAGCGCCTCTCCCGTCAGTTGTGCTTATCCCCTGAGTGATGAGCCTTTGACAGGTCTGCTCCAGCGGATGTGCCTGCGCAGGCCAGGGAGGGGGCATGTCACAGAGAATGAGGCGCACGTGGAGGATGTCTCCCTTGGTGCACTGACCTTTCGTTCGCTACTACAGCATCTTCCTCCCATTCCACAGATCCATAGCTTCTGACAGGACGCCTGTCAGCCGAGCGTTTTAATTGGCTGTGATCAGACTCGGCACGCAAGCGCCTGTGGATTGCGTAACACACAACATCTGCTTTTCTGCCTGCTAGAGACAAAGAGCAAAAGGGTCAAATTAGTTCCTGGTTGTTAGCTGAACATCTGTTCCAAGTGAACTGGCGAAGTGGACCATTCTTCTGCTGTCTCTCTCTTTCTCCTCCTCATTGCCTCCTCTGGCACTTTTCAGAATTAATTCCATGAAGCCATGCCTGGATCACAAACACATCATCAGTCAAGAGGAACGATGATCTAGGGATGCTGATTTACAATGCAGATGCGGAGGCATGAGAAAGCAATAGCACATGAATGTACCACTTCACATTTACTGCCGTATAGCCTACACACTGAGTCATGCTGAACACAACAATAAATCAAACCTTTTTTACATACATGTCAAAGTTATGTGATTTTAATCCCATGTCTGGATGATGTAACACATTTCATAACAAACTCATTTACAACTTTAATTGAAAAGTTCTGGAAAGTACATCATTATAATGTAAACATTATATAACATAAATACCTAGCACCAGGCAGTAATATATTATCATGTACAGGCCAAAGGGCAACATTCTGTTCTCCACTATACATTTAGCCCATATGTGAGTTAAGTTATTCAATATTTATCCCTATGTGACTTACTATGTTGCTCTGAGAATAGGCACCGTATGTTTTGCATTCCAAGACACCTATGCTGTACCAAACTCCCTTATCTGTCACCTGGCTTGCAGATCATCCCATGGCTAACATTACAGTGTGAGCGGTACACATTGTGAAATCAATTCAGAGCAGGAGGAGGAGAGTGAACACACTCACACACTCACCTGCCTCTCTCCTGGGTAAAACCCTCTTCAGGCCCTCAAAGCCCTGGGATAGATCTGTTTTTCTCCTTCAGTTACAGATAATTGAATTGGATTTGTCAGATGAGCTGATACAGTAACTGCGTCTATGGCTATCGATCCCTTGGCAAATGGCTAAGACCAGCGCCAATATTGAAGCCAAGAGGATTTCGTAAGAGGGAAGAAAAACACTCTAGCCTTTCCTACAAATATAATGGTTTTTGTATCGAAAGCTTAGGTTAGTGTTCAATGTTCAAGCCAAATGAAGATGTTTCCTTGCCTATACCTAAGTGGGGCTTGTTTTAACATCCAGTACTGAATCCTCAGTGAACTTCAATATTTTTCTGTCTCCTTTCCAGATTGCAATCACAGACCATTTACTTGCACACATATTTCTGACTGTGTCCCTCATCAGCATTATCCTTATATTAGTTTGTCAGATATGATTTTAAATTGCTATATAATTGCTGAATATTGTGTGCAATTACATTGGACTACACCAGAACAGCCCAAAGGCAAGACAGAGTATGGAAGCTCCCTCTGCTCTGCAGGGTTCAGCCGGCTGGCCTGACGCCTCCCTCCTGGGATCCTCTATGCTGCTGTACTCGGCTCTTGGGAGGGAGGAGTGAGGACCCACAGCATCAAAAGCCCTGGACAGCCTCCCAGAGCCCTCGATGCATAGGTGTGACTTCACAAAAAGGGGTTGCAACCCCCAAAACCCTCCACTCAGCACAGTCAAGATGGAATATTGTGATGATTGTAATGTAATGTGTCATATCAGCATTAAGAGAGGATGAGAGAGGAGAGAGAGAGAGAGGTTTGAGAAAGGAGGTGGGGTAGAGAAATGAGACTAGGCTGAACTGTGAAATGGGACAATATCTGCACTTGGGAAGTAGCCATTAAGATGGACTCTGGATTGCAGCCCAAAAGGCTGGTAAGGACAGAGATTGGTGCTATAACCTCTGCTATTACCCCAATTCATCTTTGTAATATTAAGTGCCAGGCCACAAGGGTGCAGAGTCTATTTTTAAAAATCTTTGATATTACTCATCAGGGCAATATGAACCCTCATCTTCCCAGTGTCAGAACACTGCCACGAACAAAAAGTTCGTCAAAGGGGTCACACTGTCTCAACTCATATCTTATAGTTTACCAACTTCATTAACAAGCACCAACACAACAAAAAAGAACAAAAGCAGAAATGAAAGTCAACACGCATGACTAGCAATGTGATGGAATTCTGTGAGTCACAGGGACCCACTGGTAGCACATATAATAAGCTGTGATGGATTGATGGATACATGCGAACGAGGCACAGCCTTGTTTGTAGTCCACTCAGCAGCAAGTTTGTGGAGTTGTCGTTGTGTTTTGTAGCTAATATGACTAAAGGGTAAGGTTTCATTTCACGTGGAGCTATTTTGAATCTGACCTCTGGTGACCTTTGGGGGTCAATGACTTAATCGTTACATTTTCCCCCATATTCTTCATAGAGCTCAACAGTCCCGCCTCTCCTTCGAGAGAGCTTAGTTTCTGAAAGTAAGTTTCCCATTCAGCAGTCAAAATATTCAGCAATTGGGGAATAAATCCAGTACATGTTAACAAATATGCATTTTTTGGGCTTTTCCCCCTTTATTCACAGGACAGTGGAGAGAGTGACAGGAAGCACATGGAGAGAGAGATGGGGTGGGATTGGGAAGTGACTGCAGGTCAGACTTGAACCTGGGTCCCTGTGGGCGCTCAGGCCCATACGTGGTATGAGTGCTGTAGCCTGCTGCACCACAGCGCCCAACAAATATGCAGTTGTATTCCAATATAGACATTTACTTTGGCCTCAGCTGTGGCCCTGATGCTACATTCTCCCACACCAGGTCTGGCCATTCCAGGTATAAATGCCGCTAAATCAATATTTTATACATTAGTGAGTAGGCCTGACCTATAAGGCATTGGAGACCTCTGATATAAAATGTTTATAACAAGCGTAGACCTCATTTTCTTAGATTACTTAAGAAATTACTCCCTTTTCTAAATGAAATGGTTCAGTAAAGTGTGTTCTTGTGCATTACAGGTTTTCCTTCTGGATGCTTCAGTAAGCTTCATCAAGCCAATGTATGGATCAAAGGTCTTCTTAATAGGGTTGGGTGCAAGAGGAACGGGATGGCAGCCACCTTGGACCACACTACTAGAGGTCACACAGAGCTGCTATGAACTGATCCATTGTGGCTGCAAGAAACAATAAGATGCGCTGCAGGTGCAACAAGGTTGCCCTAAAGTGCACTAACCTTTGCTGTTGGTCAGAAGACATTAAAGGTATACTATGCAGGATTGGACATTTTATCGCCGGTTTCGCTTTCACTTTTCGTTTTCGCTCGTTTTATGCTTGCATATTTCTCTGCAGAGCTTCCTCTACAGCTTTAGCGTGTATATTTTACAAAACTCCTCAATCGGTCTGTCTGCCGTGCCTTTTCATGAGACTTTAAATGACACTTCCTGGAGTAGAGCATGGGTGTGTGCCCGAGGTCTCCTGAAGGTGCAAGTGTGGTTCTACCGCTACAGACCACTAGGGTGGCCGGAAAAAACACTGTTTGACCGGCAATGACTTACTTAATCATATATAACAGTATGGAACGAACTGATTAACTGAAAAATGTTGCATGGTATACCTTTAAAGGGAAACTATGCAGGGGTGCGTTTCTAGAAGAGTTAGCAACGGCGTTGCTAAACCATTTTGGTGCAATGCAATTTACGATCAAACAACGATCAAAAAAGCATCGTACCTGTGTCGCTATTTGCTACCTCCGGCGTTCCAACAGTGTTGTTGATGATGCAGCGCTATATTTCATTGGTGGACAAAGTGGCAACGTATAATACCTCACCTCCTAAAAATTCTCTGCCACAGCCTTGGGGTATACTACGAATCTCGCTGAACATAACCAGACTTTCCTAGGATAACCTGGATCGACAAATACGATAGTCGCAATCAGTGTTGAGTGGTGTCACGAAACTCACTCACAGGTGAATTTGTCAAACTACATGTAGGCTTTCAGCTCAGATCTGTGCGCGTTCTCGTGGTTTGGGTAACTTTGGCTAATCGTGAAACGTGGAGATGCACAAGACCGCCTATATTAAAAAAAAGATTACTTCCACATTTATGAGCGGCAGCGTAATCTATGGTGGTCTTTTTTAGTGTCTAACCTATAATATAAAAAAATCGATGGTCATCAGATATTGTATGGTACATATGCCCATAGTAGTGATATATCTGCATGCGCAACATAGTTAAAAGCGCCTTAATTTCAAAATGTTTGAAGAGGCGGAGCTTCACCAGTAAGATGTACGACAGATCACACATGTTGAGGACTTCGTTTTTCAAGATAATTGATTGGTCAGGAGTCAGTAGGATCGGTAAGAAGGCGGTAGTTTTTCACGATTTGAGCTAGCCTATAACTTAGCACATAACCTGCTCCCGACCAGGTTTGGTTGCGAGCATAAGATACCATGGTGATACAGCGACGCTAAAACAAATCCACTTTCGTATGACGGCATACCCTGGCTTTGAGCACACACTAATCGAGGTTCGTAGGACACCCCACCTGTCTGTGTCGACATATTTCTAATTTAAACCCAAAGTGATTAATGCTGGCATTATCATTGCTATCAGGAAAAACTTACCAACAATAAATGTGCTCATCGTCAGGAATTGTGAATACCATAATAGTAGCGCAAAACGCGCAAATTAACACAAGTAGTAAGAATGAGCCTAACAGGGAAATCTGTCTTTTAATTAATATGTAGCCAAAAGCATAGTGCAATCATTGAGTCACGAGAAAAACGTTTAAGTCTACCATGGACGGTTACGATTTTATGGCTTTATACTCTAGATGACAATAGAGAAATTGTATTAGATTCTTACTTCTGGAATCGGCTGTGGGCGGGACGGCTGAGCTCTATTGGCTTGCCATAACGTTACAGTTAGCTATAGCTAACTAATATAATGTTATCTATGATGATGAACTAAAGGGGGCAGGCAAACATTCAGAGAGCGTAGACAGTATGGTGGACCTGATGCTAATTAGCAGACCAGTTCCCGCTAGCCATTCCATTGAAAGCCCAGCAAAAAAGAAGCAGAAAGCGAGTAAAGCGTTGTCAGAGGAACAGGATAATGACTCTCTGGCACACGATTAAGTATCTGCATTTAGGAAAAAGTTGAACCTGTGGTGTGCTCGCATTGGATGGGGCTCAGTGGAAATGTTTCCATACTTAGATATTGTAGAAAAGACTGGACTGGGCTGCACTGCAGTTGGACTCTATACAGCAGGTAATCGTTGTACAATACATCTGAATGAGATGTGTGAACAGTTTGGAGAGTATTTTAGAGAGGAGAGCCCATGGCAAATCAGTGGATCAGAAGTTACAGTAATTATCTTGTCCGGTGACATCCTATGATGGACTGACCTTGCCGGAAGAGGCACTAGTATAGCTCGTCGAATATGGATTTAAAGCAAAAGATGAGAAAAATGTGACTTCCACGCTCTCTGAAAAGGTTATGAGCATTCTCATCCTCTTCACCTCCACCTATTTGTGCGAATGTGGTTTTTCTGCAATGACCTTAATTAAGACCAAGCACCAATCAAGGCTGCAGATGCTTATTCCTTTCTCGAGTGCAGCTCTGCATCGACCACTTGTGCACGTCAAAATCTCAGACTCATTGTTCCCAATGAAGCAGGAACCTATACGGCTTATGTCCCACAAAGGTAAGAGGAGATTTTTTTTTCCCATCAAGGTACTTGTTTATATGAGAGAGAAATTTAGGAGTAGAGAGGGAGGGGAAGGATATAAATAGGCCTAAAGATTGTATGAAGGAACATGTTTACTACTTTATGTTTTTTATAATACGGCTTGAAGGTTTACCTGAAGTGAGTACAGCTAAACTTTAATATCCCCTGCTCCCTGAGCGGCATCTCAGGCCTCCATACCCATATGGGAGTGGTGACCACCCTCCTCATCCCCCAGATACGGCTGGGTCTCCTGAGTAGAGATGAGGCCCAAAGTGGATCTAGGGAACGTCCATTTCAAAAGATTCTGGTTGGGGCAGAGCAGAGCAGAGGTGAGCGCTACACACTGGCTTTCAGAGAAGTCCTGTAATTGAACAGACAATTCTGGTCTGAGCATCTCCATCTTTCTGTCCTGAGTGGAGACCCGAGTCTCATTCTCAGGTGACACCACTTGATCTGGCTGTCTGCTGTGAACTTAGGTCAGACTCATTGAGGTCCTCATGGACAGAGTTATTAATAGGGCTCTTCAATGTGGTCATCCAGGGCGGCTCAATAGCTTCTGAGGCAGTGCATCACTACACTTATAATAACCATTAGCAATGCTGCTACTGTAATTGTCATAAAGGAACCAATATGAGCACCAGAAAGAAAACATAAACATCCTTGTCAATGGTTATCACACATTTTCATTAAAAAAAAAAGAAAAGCCATTGTTTTGTCACTGTCACTATCTCGTCCACCGAAAGTGACGTCCAGGGGTTTAGCATTTTGGAGAAAATTTGCTGGAGAATTTAGATAAATGCAATTTATCCTCATGGTCAATTTGTGGAGTGGTGCTCTTCCTGCATCCGATTTTGAGTTTCAACAACAAGGAAAGAATTGAACCCACATAGGCCTACTGTAGGTCTAAATGACAATATCTAACTGTTAGGCTGCTTAAACCCCATTTTTTAAAGCTGCCAAACACAATACCCAGCTCAACTATAATTCTACAACTTTAATCTTTTCTATATGTTATTTTACGCATATATTTAATTTGCGGGAGTGCAGTGAATCATCCGGCATAGTCTTTTGCACCGCGACCCACGGGTTCTGCAGGAGTGCAGACATCTGGAACTACCTCTCTCTCTGCCTCCTCCTCTCCCTCTGCATCCCTCGCTCCCTCTCTCTCTTCCTCCCCCTCTCCCTCTGCATCCCTCGCTCCCTCTCTCTCTGCCTCCTCCTCTCCCTCTCAGAGGCAACACTGGCAGCTCGTCATCCTCCTCTCCTTCATCTCTGTCTTCCTCATTCTCCTCAGCTGATTGAGCATCACTGCTCCCACACACCAAATCCATCTAAAACAAGAAAAGCGCTAACAGGGAAAGGGCTTTCCTTTTTGCTTTCTTCATAGAAAGCAATGTAGTATTGTGTGAGAAGAGATCAGGTCTTCCTATTCAAGAACGCCTCTCCAATGTAATTCCTCCACTCATGTCATGCCTGTTGCTCATGAACTCTTGTTGCAGGCTAGTTCCACTTATCAATGGTTTCTTTCTCATCAGTTATGTCCGACTTACTTTGAAATCCTCATAAGAGTATTTTTTATCCATATTAGGTGACACCTCACTATCTCACCACACACAGGGGTCCCCCAGGGCTCGGTGCTGGGGTCCTTTATCTTTCCTATCTACATCACTTCTCTGGGCCCTATTATCCATTTGCACGGCTTGTAATACCACTGCTATGCAGACAACACTCAACTCAGTTTAAATTTGTTCAAATCAATAAAATATGTAAGGGATAATGTATGGAACGCCGGCATTCTTTGGTAGACAAGTCCCAACAGGACGAACAAGACCACAATTTAAAATATATTTCTATTGGTCTATGCTACATTTCAATGCTGGTCATAATGGTGGCACTTGGAGAGTCAATTGTTCTCTGAGGTGATACTCATTGTGAGAGGTTTGAGAATCACTGCTCTAGTCTATATGGGGACTTTTCTGAATGCATAATAACAAGATATGACCCTATTTTTGTAAAATGCAACTGAAAACAGAATGTGACCAACTGCAAATCCCTTATAGCTGCAAAAGGACAATATCAAATGTTGAAAATGCCAAATTTGTCTATTTCATAGAAAATATATTCATTTTAAGCATAATACCATCAACGCATTTAAAAAAAAGGCTGGGATGGAGGCAACAAAAAGCTGGGAAAGCAGCACCACCAATTAGGGTAACTGGCACCTGGCTGAGTATAAAAAGAAGATCATAGAGAGCCATAATCTCCTAGAAGTAAAGATGTAGAGGTATTCATGATGAAACCACACAATTATAATGCGTCTTAACATGAAATTGTGAGTTATTTTGGAATTTTCTCATCTACAGGAGGCGACATAATGAGGTTTCATGATTTTTCATGAATAAGTTTAATGTCAACAAAACCCTTGTGGTGCTCTTCTACAAAGCCATCATTGAAAGCATCATCTCATCTTCAATTACCGTCTGGTACGGGAGCTCTGACAGTCACACCAAGTGGAAAGTGTCACCAAAGTCTCCAACATCACTGGTTGTGTCTTTCCATTGGTCCACTCTGTGTATGCTGAACGCAGCTTGAGCCGAGCAACCAAGATCATCAGGGACGCCTCAGATCTGAGCCATGATCTAACTCCTGCCCTTCAGCAATCCGACTCCCAAACTCCTGGAGATGTGCAACTATTTATTCATTTATTTATTTTATTTGATCCCCTCCCGCCATTAATCACCCAGCATCGGTGATGGTATGGAAGTGCATTAGTGACTACGGCATAGGCATATTGCACATCTGGCAAGGCACAATCAATTCTAAATAATATTCAGAGGTTTTGAGCAACATACAGTATGCTGCCATCCAGACAATGTCTTGTTCATGGAAGACCTTGAATTCTGCACATATTTAAACAGTATTTCTCCATAGATGAAGAGTCCGGGTTCTAAAATGCCTGAACTGCCTGTCTGCAGTCCAGACCTGTCAAATTAGGATGGAATGAACAACATGGAATCATGGAATGGAAAACATGATTAAGAAGACCCTGGACCGTTGAGCCGCTGAAATCTTATATCAGCCAGGAATGGGACAACATTTCATTCTCAAAACTCTAGCAATTGGTTTCCTCAGTTCCTAAAAATGTACAGAATGTCCTTAAATGAAGAGGTCAAGCAGCACAATGGTTAACATGCCCCTGTAAAATTATTCATTTTCAATATTTGATATGTTGCCTGTATCCTTTTTGCAGGATGGATATTTGTAGATCATCACATTATATCTACAGTATTTTTTTTTTTGCATTCCACAATGTCCCAACCTTTTCTGTGTTGAGGTGGTATTACGGCCCAACATAAACAATGGGCTTCAAATTAATGAGTGATCTGTTGACTGATTAACACGTGTCTAATTTGGCTTATCAAATCGGGGCCGCTTGACAGCAATTTCTCAGTCTGCTTTTTGTTACCATTCTGTCCCTGGCAGGGCCTCCCTTTCACAAGAGCTTTTATCGCCTACATGAGTTACAGATTCAATCTATCAACACAATATATATCTTAAAGAGACAGTGAAAACCTGTAAATACCACCCTAAAGAGAGAGTGTGCTATGTTCAATGAGAGGTAAGTTGGTCCCTTGGTCTGAGGCTATGTGTGTAAGGCATGAGAGAGCTGAAAGGCACTGAGGTGAGTCGTCTGGGCTGGGCCTGTTGGAGAGATAAGGTGTCAGCCTTGTGTCCTTCATGAGTGACCTTGTATGCCCCCTCACATCTCCACTTGATCCCTCCATTATGTCTCCTCAATTCATATTCCCATGGCCTCCTTTAGACCCAACAGACCCAACCTCGCAGGTAATTAGCGGTGACGACGAGGATAGATTATCATTTGGCCCCTCAAGGATGCTTTTGAGAAATGCAGACTCATATCCCAAAGGCCTTGTTTTCTTCCCCTCCTTTGCTCTTCAGAATGCTAAGACCATTTCCACTAATGGCCAGCGCTGGTATTGTTTACCGCTCTGTGTTTCACTGCTTGTCGTCATCACATGCCAGGCACTACACAGAAATCATCAGAAGTCACAACTGAAAATGCGGCTAAATGTTTTTAATAGCAACACTTGCTGACATCTGACAGTGTGTACCTCTCCTCCTGGATTAGGCAACAAAGCATTTCAAAGTGTCACTGTCCAACAGATGTGGTTCAGTGACTTTGATGACCTACTTAAAATCCACTCTGCACCCTTGTGTAAACATTGCCTCATAACCACCTCTGTGGGTCACGCTTGATCATTCAAGGTGGAGCCCACCCATTTTAATTCCACACTACAAAGTGATTGTGCATTACAACTCCACTGCTGCATTATGCATCACAGGCTTGCCTGCAGCCCAGGGGAAGCATAAAGGTATGGTGTAATTGCATATGGAGTATTAGTCAAAGCTGCGCCTTGTCTCCGGAGTAGGACAGTGCTTTATAAGACTCCGCCGCCAGGGTTATGGCTTTCAACACCTTTTAACATACATTCCCAAACGCCTTGCTATAATCATGGCTGTCCTGTCTGCTAGCAGGATTTTGACACTTGTGACACACAGCTAGGATTTATGATGGTTCCTGAAAGCTGCATGGCCATTATGCCGGGGTCAGAAAATGCATGTAGCTCTACAACAGAAGTCGACAGAAGCCAGAGGATCAGGTAATGTTAATGTTAAATGAGAATTGACAGTGATGGATGTTTGGGTTTAGGTCTGTTGGTGCCTCTACAGTGCTTTGTTCGTGTTTTAGGTCTGAGTACCCAGCTTTCTCCATTAAATTGTTATCAGTATTTAAGTGCAGACAGTGGGGCTTCACAAAGGTCCAAATGAACTGGAAGCTTGAAATCTGGAGAATCTTTCTGTTCTCCCTCAGATAAGATTTGAAGACCCCAGTCTGACACTCATGATTCGCCACAGTAGGCCACAGCAGGCCACAGCACTCAACTTCCACCCCCAGCGTCCAGGCCTCTTGTCTGGAAAATGATGCTTTATTAATCATGGGGGAAATCAGCACACAGTGCATTTCTCTTTAAAGAGCTCTTTTAAAAAACAGCAGCCCGTCATAAAGCCTTTAACAGTCACCTGCTGCACCTCAGCACTTTTCCTGCAGGCTTAATGGAAGACGAGAGCGTGTGTGTGCTGCTTCGCCCTGGATCTGCTTTGTTGCCCTCTTGGAGAGAGAAAAGGGGGAAAAAGGAGGTGGTGATTTATGTTCAACTGGCAAGTGTAAGGGCGCACAATCAAACCAAAGTGCTGCAGGGTCAGTTGAAGACCATACAAACACAAATGTCTGGTTTTGCATAAAAATGCATTTGTGATTTTGCAAGTTATTTCAGGCAGGTTTTATGAAATGATGAGCTTTTAAGGGAAAGTATGATTGCTATTACATTTCTTTCATTAAGGCACATATTCAATATTGCACAATGACAGACCATCACTGATGACTACTTGTTCCCTCACAATGTATCTGTCACTCAGTAACCAGTGGATGGAATTTTAAAAGTGATTTCAAATGTTAATGTGTGTGTGTGCGCATGTGTGTGTATGTGTGTATTTCATTCCTTTTCTTGGTTGTGTGGTTGCTCTCTTTTCATGGACCAACAACATTCTTGCAGCACAACCCTTTTTGTATGTCGAACGGTGAAGAGATTATCTCTGATGGTGAACACAGACTTAGGAAGAAATCCACAATGACGTTATTGATTCCTTGATCAATGATAGCAATGTGAAATCGATCTGAATATTTTGCGGCCCAGCTTAGCAATTGCACGCCTTGATCAGGTGAGACATTCCTGGTTTCTGAGTGAAGCGGGGCATTCACAATGAGATGCTTTCACTCCTTCTCAGTGCCCAATATTTGCATTTTCAATATGGGAGGTTTAAGAGATCAAGGTTCTAGAATGGGATTTTGGCAATTGATTCCTGCAGTCATCATTACAGAGAGCTCGTTCCAGAGAGAGGCAGGGAGCGAGTAGGGATTTAGCCACAACGTCCCAACTCCCGGGTGATTTGGCTTGACGGAGTGGCGTGAATTTCCACCTCTCCTGGCAATCTGGGGAGGCGGCACGCGGAGCAGCTAATGACCCAGCATTTCAGCTGTGAAATGGCTCTGACTGGGCTTCAATGGGAGCAGCTGATTTGATCTGTTTAAAGATTGCCCACATCTTTCACCTTCAATCAGCGAGGCTGACAGGATTGACCAGAAGAAAAGACAGAGGAGAACAAAGGGAAGGGAAGAGGGCATTCCATGAGGAAAAGAATAGAATAGAATATATACTTTTTTGATCCCGTGAGGGAAATTCAGTTCTCTGCATTTAACCCAATTTAACCGAATTAGTGAACACACAGCACACAGTGAACACACAGTGAGGTGAATCACACAACCCAGAGCAGTGAGCTGCCTGCCCAACCAGCGGCGCTCGGGGAGCAGTGAGGGGTTAGGTGCCTTGCTCAAGGGCACTTCAGCTGTGGTGGACTGGTCGGGGATCGAACCGGCAACCCTCCGGTTACGAGCCCGATGCGCTAATCAGTACACCACGGCTGCCCCAAGAGCACTGCGTCATGAGTTTAGAATGGGAATGTCTGATACCAGTGTGCTTTTAATGTTAGAAAGTTAATGTTCCATTCGTTTCACATCTGAATGTATGGGTTGCCTGTGTAGGCCTACTACTATACTCCCACATTTCACTGCTCTCTCTCTCTCTCTCTCTCTCTCTCTCTCTCCCCCTCTCTGTCACACACACACACACACACACACACACACACAGACACACACATGTTTTTATTCTCAATCTCGCTCTCCTCCTCCTCTAACAGTGCCACCCACACAGGTACAGAGCCGTCACATCTCTGGCTAGTATACAAATGAGCTGAGTTTTACAGATATCAAATGAATGATAAATGACATTCCTGCTGTTAACCAGGCCGTGTAGGTACAATATCATGAGCTCATAAAAAAGGAATGAGAGCATACATTCAGTTCATGGTTCCAATCTGTCTGACAAGCAGCTGACAACAAAAACCTTTTAGTGGCTGTTTGACGGAAGGATGTAGGGATCTGTCTGAATGTCCTTTAGAGTAAGCCATCCTAAAGCGCAATTTGTGAGGAGCATGGTGCGCATTTTAAACCCTCCAGCTTTGAAATGCACGTCAAGGTCACAATGACTTTGACCTGATGTGAATTATCAGTGAGCAGATGATAACAGTAAATAAATGGGGGGAAAAAAACAAAATAGTGAAAGCTGTCACATCAGTGGTGCCATGTCGGTGTTGAAATTTCCGATTCATAGCTAAGGGTGTTTTCTTAAGGGTTTGACCCTCAGTGAGTCCGACTAGAGCCTCAGATGGTCCTCTGAGTCCGCGGGAATTGGATAAATATAGAGATCCATGGAAAGCAGAGCAACAAATGAGACAAGCAGTCATATCGGTGACACATCCTTAGTTTGTTTGATTTCAAACGGCATTAGTCCCCTTAAGATTATAGCACATCAATATCATAAATATTAGTTCTGACAGTGCTGTTTGTAATGTTTGAAGTATATGAATGGTCCAGGCAACTGTCATAAGGATATGCACTGATAGCAAACGGGGTATAAGAATTAAGGGCAAATGTGATGGTAAAATGGGATATGATTCCAGAAGATAAGGGCGTAATCATTTCAGAGAGCCCAAGATAAGGTGAAACGTTTCCAAAATAGATTACTTCAAGGAATAATGAAAATGAGTGTTCGATTTAGACTTATGTATTAACTAATCGGTAGCCTACATTACTTGTTACTACTAATATCGAAGATGGACATGGTATCAATGTGATCTTTGTTTAATGTTGGTTATTTTATTTTTCTATCATCGATGCTTCACTGCCCAACCTCCAGTTACACTCACACACTCTCAGGAGACAATTAGCCATGTCATATTTGAATGACTTCCTGTTTTCCTGTGTCACAAGTGTCCAAAGCCAAATATAGCCATCAGTGGTGAATCATGCCACCCACAGATCGTGCAAGGACAAGATGTGTGTGACTCTGTGTGTACTTGGTCGGTAGCTAAATTGGGAGCCATCACAAACGTGAGTGCGATGCTGATAAACTGACGGCATGTTCTCCAGGGTCATACTGCAGAGCTGCTAATGGTTTTACCGCTCACGCCAAACATGCTTTTAGGGCATTGACACAGCAGTGTCTTTGAATGTGTGTGTGTGTGTGTGTGTGTGTGCAAGAGAGAGAGAGTGAGATAGAGAGAGGGTTGCCTTTCTCTCTCACTCTCCCTCTCTCTCCCTCTCTCTCCCGGCGAGGAGCCCCACTCAGCACTGTGTTGCCCGGGGGGAGGCGAGCGGCGGAGGCGCATCAGAGGGAGCTTCGCTCTCGCTCTCGCTCGCGCACTGAACCCACATATTTGTGTTGCGCTCGCTCGCACCTGCTGCCTTTTTCCTCCCGCTTTTCATCTCCCCATGACAAACTGCCGTGCAGTATCAGCGAGTTTCTTGGGGATGCAAATACAGCACTGGCTCCCCGGAGAGTGGGGGGCTTTGGAACTCAAGCGCAGCTTAAGAGGACACACATCTGACAAAGCCAAAGCTCGAGGGTCCCCCCCCCCACACACACACACACCCCCACCCACCCACCACCACCACCACCCACTCCCCCCGCTGAGCCCCATGGAGTAATCCTCTCTCATTATATATCTCTTCAGATTCAATACCTGCTTTGATTTTCATTCCATCTCTCCCCCTCTCCTTTTCCTCCTCCCACCCTCAATTCATCTGATCTGAGTCACTTGTGTAGCTCGGCACCCTAGAAATGGCTTTTCCAGGTGATTCAGGCTGAGACTCTGTAGCTGAATTACCTCAGGACGGGGCAGGGCTCAGGGAGACTGATATGTCTCTTTTACTGTCAGACACTGCAATGCAATTCAAACTTCTTGAAAGCTTTCTGCCTTTTCTGACCGGAATTTCAGAGTTGGAACGAAATGGTTGAGCTCACATTCGGACATAATGTGAACAGACACTTGTTTATTACCTTTGCCCGGGCAGCGAAGGTGATGGCAACTCTAAATTGAGTTACATCACCCTGCCCTCATTCTATCCCTTATCGCATCCTAGAATCTGCTCCCTGTTTGACCAAGCAGGGCAGCTTTGACAACACAGCCAAGTAAACAGCATTAGTCACCAGCCCTATCAGCACTCATTAGCATGTGATCCTGCTCTCCCCGGCCAGAAAGCTGACAGACCTGCCGAGCGCAGAGCCAAAGCCTCGACTAACCTCTGCCTCCACCGGCGGCACACTGGATACACCTGTAATTGTAGCGTGGATTACGTCTGAATCTCAAAGATACATTTGTTCTCTCATGATGTACAAAAAAGGACAGAAACAACACTCTACAACATGTTAGTCCTAAAACACAACACAGTTCTCAAAACCACGACAGCACCACAGTCCATGTATATTTGGTACAATTTATACAGTAATTCATTGTGGGACATTTTCTTCTGTAATAAGCAACTCTCAGCACATGGGTTTACTAAACCCTGAAGCCAGCAGACATTTGGGACCGTCTATTTAACATCAGACACTTTAAACTGTGAAGAGCTATTCCTTCCCAGACTTCCCAGTGTCTGACTATTTAACTCTCTATTCTGCCGAGGGGAATTTTAAATGTTGTATTGGGAAATAAACAACCAATCAGGGCTCCCGATCTAGCTCAGATTATGAAGCAATAAGGCATCGATTGGATAAACGTGAAGTTACTGGCCAGGGGCTCAGATGAATGGGGTTTGGTGACAGCCTCCCTTGCCATTCCTCACTGCTTCCATTTTCTTGGGGGGCTCTTGCATAATGGATGCCATGGAGACAGATTGTGTCGTTTAATTCTGTGGTAATTTTCTCGGCAGCACTGGAGGACAGGTTCTGCTCGCGTGCCCAGCAGTGTTAGAGGGAAGAGCTGGATGACTGGGACATACTGTAGCACAAATTAGGTGAAAGGTCACATATAAACGCTGTGGTGCAGCTAACAGCATTATATATAATATCAAAGATAATAACAAACAAATTATATATCATGATAATTACTGTAAATAATATACAATAGATATTTGAGATAGTGTAATATAATATAAACAACCAGGGGCTAACATAGCCAATGATCAGATGTCCGACATGCAGTCTAATGATAAAGCAGGTGAACATGGGCAACGTCACTCCCAAAAAATTATTTCACCCACATATTGCTGTGTGAATGGGCTCATGACAAAGACTGATAATAACAGAAACAGGCCTAAAAAGACAACTGAATACTGTACCTTTCCTTTCCATAATACAGGATTAGTGCAAAAACATGGTTACAGCTCTCCTTTCTTCCATTCATATGAATGGAAGAAAATAAGGGAATGTACATACATTATTTACCCATCCAAATGCACACAATGGTATCAGTGAGTGCAAGCTGTAACCCGTGAGTCATTATGAAGTAACTAAATCTCTCAACAGAGCTTGGGCTCTGAGCACTGAAAAAGTGAAGAGAAGAAAAAAAACTTGCGTTCTGCCAATTATCATGGAGATGCATTGTAGCGTGTGTGGGTGGATGCAGCATTGCTTTTGGATGTAACTCCTCAGTGCAGTGAGCAGAAAAACATATTTCAAAGTCTTCCAGGCTAAGGGAGGCTCTAACCTCCAAACTGAGCTCACCCACACCAATCAGGCAGCCAGCCACACGCTGCCCAGCCCTGGTCCTCTGGGACGCAAGCATGTTGTGTGAGTAACAGATCACGCATGGTCTGAGATCAGCCCTCTTGCTAGCCCCAGTGTTTGCCATTCTTTGAGCTAATCATACGTTTGAAAAAAAGATGTCTTCATTTAAAGCCACATGTGTGCCCCGAGGCAAAGGGAACAGATTGCACCCTCCATTATTTAGTGTGCCCAATGGATGTGCGGAGGGAGGAATGCTGCTGTGGAGAAGACGGCTTTGTGTCGAGTCTTCTTAAAGGCGCTGTGTGGGAGTGTGGCAAATACGAATTTCAAACCGAAGATCTGGACCTGTATTCATGAAGTGGCGCGGGGTGGATACACATTCAAGTTTCCCTCCAGGCCATCTCAACCTCATTCCATGTGATCAAACAGGCGAATAGCTCTCCAACTCCCAAAAGCCACATAAAAAGAAAGCCTTGCATAGCTACCCAAACAGGGCTCTGTACAGAGAATTCAATTATTACTCAAGCATATGACCTCACTGATTAAGCCAGTCGCAGTCATCCAAACAAACCGAAACATATGTCTGTTTTAAATTTTTTACAGCATCATTTGCAGGACTCTCATCCTACAAAATGGCTCAATCCCTGAGCTTCACTTGATGAGCCATGGAGCTGTACAGATTGAAAAGCAGATTTAGACTTCTGCCCCAATGCCCAGATGCCCATACTCTTCCTACCCCAATGCCCAGATATACTCTTCCTGACTTCAAAAGGCTTTTCATGATGTTCAGTTGTCATCATTTTTCTACGTGGATGAAGCAAAACTAAAGCAAACTACATAACAAGCAGAAATGCTAATTATAGTAAGTAGCCTGTGCAACATGTGCATGGCTTTGAACATTTATCCAGCTCCAATCACTGGGCGTGCGCTACATTAGCATGTAATCTTTATTGCATTGTTGATCACGTTTGCACATAATTCACCTCATTTTTAACTGTGAAAGAGAGTGAAAAAGGGTGAATGATCAGGCAAGAGTCTTGTGGTGGATGGCTGGGCAGAGTGGGGGAACGTGGGCGAGCCTCTCTGTGAATAATAAAGTTTTACGGCAGATCATCATTTTCATATTTAAGTGCAAATCAATAGTGGTAATGAGGTTCTCACTGTATGCATTGGTACAATTCTTTCCCCCTCCATGACTGCAGTGAGGCAGGAGCCCATTATCTTGATTGGTGTTGTATCAGAGAGCAACAAACACACATACGTCAGTGGAGGAACCCGGAGAAAAATCTATACAGGAGCACTATAATGTGACCCAATGTCACATTAACAGTTTAAATATGATTCTCATTGTCTTCCTCATTCATGTCTGTACATGAATGCTAGTAATAAATATCCTTAAAGCCTGATGCATTCATTTTCTATTACACAATTTTTTTTCTATTGTATAATAAGAAGCTGCAAGTAAACAATTAGTTATGCTGTATTAGTGTAAATAAACAATTATGAAAAAAGCATGACATATACAGAATGTCACCAAATTATCACATAAATCCATTTTTGTGCTGATAAATCTTTTCACACAACCCCATAACAGGTCAGGCAGTAAAATGAATGTTGAACATACACTTGCCTTTGATTTCTGTGCCAAGTTTACCCTTTTCAAAGCTGCCTTGTTCGGTCTTCTTCTACACGGCTGTGAGCATGCTGGGGTGGCAAGCTCACTCCTTTCAAGCTCACCCCCTGCTGCTGTGAAATGGCCAGTAATCGCACAACACGGCAAAGTGGCTTAATTTAACAAATTAAGGTAGCTATATCACTTGACAGTTACCAATGCGCTCTACCACGGCAAGGCCAGCGCAGTCCTTGTAGAGATCGCCTGACAAGTGTATCTAATCACAAACCCCACTGTGGGTAAGTGGCCTCGATAGTTAATGACCTTAATCCTGCCAGGTGATCTCCCAGATCTCCCGTTTGTTTTTGATGGTGAATTTATAGCAGATAGGCAATTAATGATTGATGTTTAATGGAAAAAAAAGCTTACCAGGCATATTCGCATTGATTTCATTGAATCTCAACTCTAGTCTTTGATTTGAGGTTGGTGGTAGGCTACCAAAAGCAGACTACACTGGAGGAGGGGGGGGTTCTCTCAGTGCTCAGCCCCATGGGCTGAAATAGTTTTGAGAGATCACTAATTTAGTCATTGGGAGGATGTCCTCAAAATGGCAGGGGTACCATTTCATTTACAGTCTCATTGAGCTCATCAAATGAAATCCATTAGGGAGGTCTTTATGTCATTCACATGCTGTCAAACCAGATGACCACATCAGTCTGTACTGCTGTCTATTACTGTCCATTAATTCGCAAAATCTTGGGTCATCTGATGGCGACTTAAAGGCATTTGAAGAGCGGTTCAGCTAGCGGGCTGCATGTGGTGCATGGGTTGATCCACTATGTGTCCAATCATCTTAGCAGACATCTGGACTCATATGCCTTTAAGAGCTAATTCTCTCCAGTTACTCTCCCGCATCATTTCCTTGGCAGAAGCTGTTGTTATTGATGGCTACTTAGTCAATCCACTTAAAAATGCATCTGCAATTAGCTGTTTTTTAATTGGTTCTGGTTCTCCATTGATTCTGTGTCCTTCGGTACTTCTTCTTTAATTGAATGAGGTCACCTTATGACTAAAAAGATAATCATGCCGTATGTCCTCAAGCCAAAGAAATATAAAAAGAGAGATTACATATTTCCATTCCTCTGCGTGTGCTCCTCTCTCTGGGAGACTGACTTAAAGTGAAAGCATCTTTTTTTTGGAGCGTGGTGTGTGGATTTCTTTAAACCAAGTGATTACGATGAAAGAAGATGTTTGTGGTAACTGTTACCACAATGATGCAATTGATGCATCAATTTAAATGTTTTGAATTAATTCATTGTTAAAGATGATTATCATTCCATTTTTATCGGAGGTGGGAACATTAGACACACAGGTAGAGAAAGACAATTCATTTATTTATTAATTCTTTATTTATAATATTTGAGTCTTTTTACCCTTTATTTAGGCTATTCTATTTATTTATTGAGACCAGGTACTGTGAAACTGAATTGCCCAGTGTTAGGACAAATAAAGCTTTCTGAATCTGAGTCAGTATCTGTATCTGAATACACTTGGACTCCAACCAAAAGACTCTTTTGGTAAATATGTTGAGTTTGTGTGCTCACATGAGAAGGGAGATGCTTTTTTTTGTATTTTTTTTTATCTATATTCACCTCATTTGAAATTGGTTGCACACTACTTCAGAAGTGACATCTAATTTACAGCCAGGATGAGCAATCTCAACCTCAAACAATACTTCTCTTTTCTGTAGCTAAACCTACAGCCAACATTAAGCCAGTCAACTCAAGATAAGTAACAGCACCTCAGACATATTTTCCAATAGAACAAGAGTAGGTATGTACATAGCTCCATTTCTAAACAACTAACATTTGCCGAAAACAAAATAAACCTTTAAAAAAGGGGGGATACTTTAGTATTTCTTTGGATATCCGAAAACGAATCACACAAATCAGAGTTAGCAAATTAATAACCCCTTTTCAATCTGAGGTGTAGGACTGAGGTGCAATGAACTAAGGATGTGGGAGTTGAAGCTCCAATAGCTGTTAGATAAGTGATATCAGACAGAAATGGCCCCTAAATTGTCTCCCGGGAAGCCTTTTCATTACTTTGGGAACTTTACCTTGGGGCAGTCTAAAAGCTATGGTCCCACTGGAAATAGACTGTAGTATCTTATGTAATGCTGATGAGATTTGTGCTTCACTGATACAGATTACAATGGGATACTAAACATCTGTACATGCACGGACACTGATTGTGACTATACCGTAGGATCAAATACACATGTAGAAAAATAATAATGATAATGTTGGCCTAAGCATATCGACACAGTCTGAGTGCTTTCCAAATGATTGGGTAATAGAGTGCTAGCTTCTGTACAGAATTTCCAGCATCCTGCTTCCCCCACCCTCCCTCTCTCCATCCCTCCCACCCCGCGGCCATCGTTTAAGTCGATACCGCCCCATGCAGCTTTCCTAGGGCCTGGCATCTATTATTGTAAGTACATTACAATTACACTGGATCAATTTTTGATTTCCATTAATATCGCCATGTCTTGCATTGATCCTGCTACTGACATACACTGTGCAATGGCTTTATTGATTTTGGCGACGGATGGAGAGGAGAGAGGGTGGGAGTGAGTTCCACAACAGAACACAAATTAAATGAAAAAGTTTGCTACTTTATAGGGAGATATCTTGTTCCACCAAATGTGGAAGGCTTGCTTTCCTCTAATTAGTTAAGAGGGGTCAGTGACACGCATTCCGCAGAGAAGAGAGGGGGGGGGGGGGGGGGGGAATGGATCAGAGAGTGCACGACGGCTGCCAGGATCCAGGCCTCATGTTTTTATCAACAGGCGGCGCCATGGCCGTGGCGTACACTGATCTATGGCAGCGTTAGGTGGGCAATGAGGTGTGCGAGGTGCGGAGAGCGGAGCAAGTGGGCATCCCATTGTTTCTACACAATTCTTCTGATCTATAAATCAGGTGAGTGTGAATAGGGGCAACATCTGGAAGAGCAGGTGCAGGTTTGTTCACAGAGCCACTTCAGGGGGAAAAAATTAGAGTATCAAGGAGCTGTGTGCTCACCAGCAGTCTCGAGAGGGGACAGCTTTTCGCATCTAGTACCTGAGAGCACTTGCCACTAATAATCACACACACTTTTCCTCTGCTGTGTGACTTGAAGAGGAACAGATATAATGTTTGCATGCCTGCGTGTGAATTGCCATTTTAAATCGTTGAGCATGTGTAATGCTTTCTGATGGCACGCTGACATGACTAATGGCCTGATACAACTTCAAAGTAGTGATGTGGTGTGGGGTGTGTGTCAGTGCTATGCCCGTCTGTGCTGTTCTCAAATCAATTATCCTCATCAGTAGTTTTGCTGAATGCACATTATAGTGTGCGAAAAGCACAAATATAAACCTTCATTCAGGGAGAATGACAAAAAGGGTTGAGCGTGACAGATCTATTGACAAGGGCACAACAATGCACCTGGGCTATCTCAACACCTTACAGTAGTGTTAATATACAGTATGCGTTCAGCATGGGGACTCTCTATCTCAACACCTTACAGTAGTGTTAATATACAGTACGCGTTCAGCATGGGGACTCTCTATCTCAACACCTACTGTAGGCATGTCTCTCCCTCACCTTACAGTAGTGTTAATATACAGTATGCGTTCAGCATGGGCACTCTCTATCTCAACACCTTACAGTAGTGTTAATATGCAGTATGCGTTCAGCATGGGGACTCTCTAGCTCAACACCTACTGTAGGCATGTCTCTCCCTCACCTTACAGTAGTGTTAATATACAGTATGCGTTCAGCATGGGGACTCTATCTCAACACCTACTGTAGGCATGTCTCTCCCTCACCTTACAGTAGTGTTAATATACAGTATGCGTTCAGCATGGGGACTCTCTAGCTCAACACCTACTGTAGGCATGTCTCTCCCTCACCTTACAGTAGTGTTAATATACAGTATGCGTTCAGCATGGGGACTCTCTATCTCAACACCTTACAGTAGTGTTAATATGCAGTATGCGTTCAGCATGGGGACTCTCTATCTCAACACCTTACAGTAGTGTTAATATGCAGTATGCGTTCAGCATGGGGACTCTCTAGCTCAACACCTACTGTAGGCATGTCTCTCCCTCACCTTACAGTAGTGTTAATATACAGTATGCGTTCAGCATGGGGACTCTATCTCAACACCTACTGTAGGCATGTCTCTCCCTCACCTTACAGTAGTGTTAATATACAGTATGCGTTCAGCATGGGGACTCTCTAGCTCAACACCTACTGTAGGCATGTCTCTCCCTCACCTTACAGTAGTGTTAATATACAGTATGCGTTCAGCATGGGGACTCTCTATCTCAACACCTTACAGTAGTGTTAATATGCAGTATGCGTTCAGCATGGGGACTCTCTATCTCAACACCTTACAGTAGTGTTAATATGCAGTATGCGTTCAGCATGGGGACTCTCTAGCTCAACACCTACTGTAGGCATGTCTCTCCCTCACCTTACAGTAGTGTTAATATACAGTATGCGTTCAGCATGGGGACTCTCTATCTCAACACCTTACAGTAGTGTTAATATACAGTATGCGTTCAGCATGGGGACTCTCTATCTCAACACCTACTGTAGGCATGTCTCTCCCTCACCTTACAGTAGTGTTAATATACAGTATGCGTTCAGCATGGGGACTCTCTAGCTCAACACCTACTGTAGGCATGTCTCTCCCTCACCTTACAGTAGTGTTAATATACAGTATGCGTTCAGCATGGGGACTCTCTATCTCAACACCTTACAGTAGTGTTAATATGCAGTATGCGTTCAGCATGGGGACTCTCTAGCTCAACACCTTACAGTAGTGTTAATATGCAGTATGCGTTCAGCATGGGGGACTCTCTAGCTCAACACCTACTGTAGGCATGTCTCTCCCTCAGAGTGTGTTCTGGTTGATTGCTCTGGTTGGGGAGCTCCCAGTGCAGGCCCAGTATTCCTCAGAGGAGAGCTGAATCCTCCCTGCAAGCATGGCGCACACTCACGGGACACGGCCAGCGTGGCTCGGCCGGTCACTGACCCCGCCTCCGTGTCCCCTCGCTGGGGACGCGCCGTTATCTGTGCGAGTAGTGCCCCCACACCAGTTGCCCCTCGCTGGGGACGCGCCGTTATCTGAGCGAGTAGTGCCCCCACACCAGTTGCCCCTCGCTGGGGACGCGCCGTTATCTGTGCGAGTAGTGCCCCCACACCAGTTGCCCCTCGCTGGGGACGCGGCGTTATCTGTGCGAGTAGTGCCCCCACACCAGTTGCCCCTCGCTGGGGACGCGGCGTTATCTGTGCGAGTAGTGCCCCCACACCAGTTGCCCCTCGCTGGGGACGTGGCGTTATCTGTGCGAGTAGTGCCCCCACACCAGTTGCCCCTCGCTGGGGACGCGGCGTTATCTGTGCGAGTAGTGCCCCCACACCAGTTGCCCCTCGCTGGGGACGCGCCGTTATCTGTGCGAGGAGTAGTGCCCCCACACCAGTTGCCCCTCGCTGGGGACGCGGCGTTATTTGAGGAGTAGTGCCCCCACACCAGTTGCCCCTCGCTGGGGACGCGCTGTTATCTGTGCGAGTAGTGCCCCCGCCTCCGTGTCCCCTCGCTGGGGACGCGCCGTTATCTGTGCGAGTAGTGCCCCCACACCAGTTGCCCCTCGCTGGGGACGCGGCGTTATCTGTGCGAGTAGTGCCCCCACACCAGTTGCCCCTCGCTGGGGACGCGGCGTTATCTGAGCGAGTAGTGCCCCCACACCAGTTGCCCCTCGCTGGGGACGCGGCGTTATCTGTGCGAGTATTGCACCCACACCAGTTGCCCCTCGCTGGGGACGCGGCGTTATCTGTGCGAGTAGTGCCCCCACACCAGTTGCCCCTCGCTGGGGACGCGGCGTTATCTGAGCGAGTAGTGCCCCCACACCAGTTGCCCCTCGCTGGGGACGCGGCGTTATCTGTGCGAGTATTGCACCCACACCAGTTGCCCCTCGCTGGGGACGCGGCGTTATCTGTGCAAGTATTGCACCCACACCAGTTGCCCCTCGCTGGGGACGCGGCGTTATCTGTGCGAGTAGTGCGAGTAGTGCCCCCACACCAGTTGCCCCGCCGCTATTTGTCCTCCGCACACGGCAGCGCTGCGGGACCGCTTGTTTTTTCCTCTCTCTCTCTGTGTGTGTGTGTGTGTGTGTGTGCTGGTGCCGGAGCTCATCTCTCTGCGGTGGTGACTGTGGGTTGAGCCCACTGGGCCTCTTCAGGGGCTCGTTCTGACCAGTGTTGCCAGACAGGAAAATCAGCTACCTGGACCCTGAAAACAAGCCCGAAGCAAGTGACCGAAGACCAAAAAAAAACAAACGGCTTCTGAAATGGCCAATGACAGAGATGACAGGTCGTCCGTAAGTTATTAAAAAAGGCTGCTACTGTACGAAATCCCTTGATCGTTGTCAGAGCTGCGCGAACGCTTGTGTTTGTGCGTGGTGCATAGGAATTGTATGTATGTGGTGCATTAGATTGTATACAGGGCAAAGGGAGGCGATGTACTGTACGGAGCAAATTAAGTCACAACTCGGAAAAACAAGCCCAAAAACCCGCAACCCGTGACTTCACAGAAAAGCAAGCCCAAAGTCGCTTATAATAAGCGGAATTGGCAACCCAGGTTCTCACACGTGAGAAGCAGCAGAGAGGAAGTCAAGCAGAGCATTTAATAACCCCAGGCCACCAACGCTACAAAAAAAGAAGCAGTGGCACCTATTTTCTAACAAATCACCGCTTCCCTTTGGGTTTTGTTTAATGCTGAAGAGAGAGCTTCCACTTCACTCTCTTTGAAAGAATTAGAGCCTTTGATAAATGCATTGAATAGACCTGTCAATCAGCCAACTTCCCCATTTACTCTCATCTTAAGTCACTCATTGACTCAGTAACCCTGACAATTTGGAGAAATTTCCTCTGAAATGCTCCAGCAGTCCTCATCATGATCAGCCATTTGAAGTCCATTCAGTGATTACCCCCCGTACTGGCAAAGTGATAAAAAAATAAATAAATAAAACGTGCTTGTTGCCACCAATTCTAGTGCGACACAGCGAGCGGTAGGTTAATCTCCCAGTTGCCGTTTGCAGCTTCACCTCCATCCACTGTGTGGCCTGCTCCATGTGTGTGTGTCTGCTCCATGTGTGTGTGTGTGTGCTCCATGTGTGTGTCTGCTCCATGTGTGTGTGTCTGCTCCATGTGTGTGTCTGCTCCATGTGTGTGTCTGCTCCATGTGTGTGTGTCTGCTCCATGTGTGTGTCTGCTCCATGTGTGTGTCTGCTCCATGTGTGTGTGCTCCATGTGTGTGTGCTCCATGTGTGTGTCTGCTCCATGTGTGTGTGCTCCATGTGTGTGTGCTCCATGTGTGTGTCTGCTCCATGTGTGTGTCTGCTCCATGTGTGTGTGTGCTTCATGTGTGTGTCTGCTCCATGTGTGTGTCTGCTCCATGTGTGTGTCTGCTCCATGTGTGTGTCTGCTCCATGTGTGTGTGCTCCATGTGTGTGTCTGCTCCATGTGTGTGTGCTCCATGTGTGTGTCTGCTCCATGTGTGTGTCTGCTCCATGTGTGTGTGTCTGCTCCATGTGTGTGTGTCTGCTCCATGTGTGTCTGCCTGACAGTAACGACGGCTGGGAGAGATGAGGAGGAGGGTGAGGCGCCGGGGCTCTAATCCACTGCTTACTCACCATCTTACTTGTTGGGGCATTTACATGTGTGGCAGGCCCCGGCGAGAATGGCGCGGTGTATTAACCCTCTTGCGCAGCCCATTTCAAAGGGACGGAATATTACAAGGCTGACACTAATGAGCAACACATCCATGGAGCGAGACACCACACTGCCAACTTCATTATCTTACTGGAGTACATCTGCAAGAGGAGAGACCCAGCAAAGCGCGCGGCCTGCCAGCGCAACTTCTAATTACGCTGACAAATGATTAGTCCTGATGGTCGGAGCCACAGTCCTCGTGCTGCTCGCATTCTGTCTGTGCTACCTCAAACCACACACACACACACTCACACACACACACACACACACACACACACACACACACACACACACTGGCGCAAAGTGATTTATTGTCACTTCCTCCTTCCTATCGGCCCTGCCTCTGACAGCTGAAGGAGTCCTCTACATCTCTGGGCTGCTGTCGCTCTGAGGCATGCAAAGCAAAGCGTTGTGCAGTCGATAAGCCACAAGGCTATGCTGTAGCGGTAATATATGTATTTTAATATTCATTTACTTTACATACTCCTCTGTGGTGTAGCTTGCATGTAATGTAGTAATGTACCTTCTAACACATACTGGCAGAAAGGGAGTTTTGAGAGTATCTCAGGTGCATTTGGAAAATCCTTTTTTTCAAAAAAGGATTTTCCCCCTGATATCTTTTCACTTTGCAACTTCTTCAAGTGATCTAGTCAGTGGTTCACAACAAATGATCAGATTGTCATAGCAAGTTTAAAAAGGCATTAGGCTGTAAAAGTCATTAAGATACACTTCATTATTTAAGCATTATTCTGCTATCATAAGGAATCCCTGGGGAAATGGGTAAAAGCCATTCAGAGCAATTACGAGCTTACAAGGATATTTTATAGAGAAAATTACAAACCTGAGACTGAATCTGGGAATCTGTGATTCATTGGATTGGGCTTGGAAATACAGCATATCTCATAATACCTTCTCATATGGTAATGAAAGTCACAGCCACATACCTTACATTCTCTGCAAGGGCTGCTTTCCTTTAGCTGGAGTGAAAGGTGTGACTGTCCTCATAGATGGCAGGAGTGGGAACTCATTCTTAAATTCCTTTTTAATCTAGCAAGGACTGAATGGGAGAGTGAAGGGGCAGTGGGATGGAGGAATGACCCCGGGCTAGAGCTCAATGTGCACTCTCATGGGTGCTCAGGCCCATATGCGCTCCGGACGCTCACGCTGCTGCTATGCTACGGTTCCCACGAGCAGCAATTAGCTCTTAACACGCTCCTCATCATCTAGGTTATATACTGTTATACAAAAACACAAGTTAAAATGCTTCCCTTCCATCCACTGCAGTTATTGTAATAAAAACATCAGTTGAAACGTTACCCAAAGTGCCCATGTTCCCCTGTGCAATTAATTAGAAGCCTGTGGGTGTTTGTATTGGCTCGTGATTTAATTGAGTTGGTGGTGACGTGTGTAATTAACAACATTTTTTTTTTTTTTTATCATTGACATATGCAAAACATATTGTGCATCATAATTGATTTGCATGCTGAGCATTAAATCCCAAACCAACAATATTAAATTGTGATGTTCAATAATCAGACTTTGACACAAGGGCATGTGAAAGTCAGCCTGCCTGACACACAGAGTAATGACGCGAGATAAAAGGAGCCGTCCAGCAGGGAGAGCAGAATGGCCTGTCTGCCTCGTCTTTGATTGCGCGTCCTGCCGTGACTGGCCTCATGGCTAGCGCAGCTGCATCGTGCCAGAGAGAGATGAGAAGCCGGGACGCTGATGCTCCGCTAGCTCCTCCTGACCACAGCTCTGGCCGCTCCGAGAGTTTGGACACAAAGTCCAGAGAACAGAGAGCGAGAGGGAAACTATGACAGATCACACGAGACCACTGAGAGCTTTGTGTAGGAGCAGAATTAATGGAGTACACGGAGGTCATTAACATTGAAAATGGCAGAGCAAAGAGTTCCCAGTGTCCTGCAGACTGACCCGGGCACGTGCACTTCATCTGAACCGCAGCTCTTCCTCTTTCATTATCCTTTCGTCAACATCACTGCCATGACTTTTAAACATGTCCAACAAGAAAGACATCATGAAGGTTAACACTTCAAAAGCAGCACAAGACTAAAAGCATAGCCAGCAAACTAGTGGGACTTTTTCACCTTGGATTGGATTTTACATTAGCAGCTCCTAACGACAGTGGGTGAGGAGTGACAAGGGTGTTGGAGAGGAAGGAAGGAAGATGGCTGGAGAGGGAAAAGAGAGAGAGAGAGAGAAAGGGAGAGATAGTGATTGAGAGAGAAAGAGGGAGGGAGAGAGAGTGAGTGAGTGTGAGAGACAGAGGGAGGGGGAGAGTGAGAGAAAGAGGGGGAGAGACAGAAAGTGAGAGAGAAAGGGAGGGAGAGAGAGAGAGAGAAAGAGGGAGGGAGAGAGAGAGAGAGTGAGTGAGTGGCAGCAGAGTGTGGAGCAGCAGCTGCCCTTCAAACAATCCTGTTGATTTTGTGAGCCTGAGAGCAGGGGAGGCAGAGGAGGCAGCCGCAGGTCTCCCACTGCGCACTGGATGCTGTTATTACTCCTCGGTGCCATCCGGCGAGGACGCCCAGCCTCCAACGTGTGTTCAGCTCCTCTCACAGCTGGAGATGTTTAATGCCAGGATCCTTTTTCATCACCATAAATGCCACTGATATGCAGCTAATTAGCCACCATGCTCTCGCTAACACATACACACACTGAAATCAGAGCAGGCTGGCCCACGGAAAAAATCAAGGTGACAATTTACCCACCGGGGTGGGCCGAGTGAGCGAGGTCTACAATCTCACTGTCATGTGTTTCATCAGCTACCTGCAGGGAGGAAGAAAGGAGGTGTGGAGACTGTTACAATGCACTCTACTCCGTGTGTGCACACAACAACACAGGCACAGGGTGGTGCAGAGAGATCTATTCATCCGTGCACAGCCACACCGTACGTACGCATATGAAGTCGTTAACAATATTCATAGAATAACAAATATGCCAATATGGCTTTTTATTAGACCCTTTTGACAGAGTGATGTAATAACAGGAAAATATGGTTCTCGGAACTATGCGTCATGGATCATTTATGTGAACTAAAAGGGAACAAATAGTATGAATGTAAGCTGTGCTGAGTTATTTAGCATGTAGAGACACAGTTGTTTTCTGTCATTGTCAAAGTTAATGAAACGTCTGATCATTAAATGGAAGTTAAAATTCTCAGACAACCCCCTTGGCAACACATCCATATTAATTTAATGCTATCTGACTTCTAATTACCTTAATGGTCTGCAGTGGAACCATCACTATGTATTATTCAATCCAAATGTATTTTTTAACATACTCTATAGTGAGGGATCACCAGTTGGTAGGGAGGGTATGGGTAAGTCTGTCACTACTGACACCAGTGGACTCCAGCACTCTCCGGCTTTCTGGGATGAATTTTGCCACTTGCAGAAATGCAGACCAGGGCAACAGATCCCGCAGGGGAAGGAACCGGCCGACTTAATTCATCATCATGACAAAACACATGCTGTATATTACACCCAAATTTAGACCACATTCACCCCGAGAGCTTTAACGTTAAGATTTACACATGGGCAATTGTCCACCAATTGCTCATACGATTAACTTATGTCTCCCCTCTCTCCCTCTCGCTTTTGTGAATTAAAGAATAAAAGTGAGAAATTGGCAGGTGAAACTTGGGATGCAGTGGGAGGCCTGCTCTGCTGGATTTATGGCTCGCCGTTAAAGCCATGAGAGTAGAACAATCGGTTTTCCATCCCACTCTGCCTGTGAAGTGCACCGGTGTCACCGAGTGCAGGTTAATGTCGAGTTATCTCAGCATGTAACTCACTCAGCCATGGGCAGCAGCAGCGGGCAAATTAACAGCACTGTCCTGTGACAAGCGAGAGGCCAGACCTCGGCAAGGCTGCTGGATGGGTTACGTCTCCCCATTCCAAGAAAAAAGCACTTTTAAAACCTGAAATTATTGCTGGAATAAGCGCTGCCTCCACATTCATATCAATATCGTTGCTTTGCCGTGCTCTCACTGGTCATGCTATAAACTAATGGCATCAAGCATTCAAATTATTTTTTTCTTTATTAATATTATTATTATCATTATTATTATTTTAAATGATAGACTTCATACTTAAATGTTTTCCAGGAATCGATGTGTGTGACATTGGAGGCGTGGGGCATCTTCTAACATCAAGGCTTGCTTTATATGGCTTCAGCTGCTTGAAAGCCCATATGCTCTTATGGAAATAAGCAAAGGAATGATTCCTCATATGCAGTAATCGAGTTGCAATTAGACGTTGGTGGTGCTTCAGAATATGTCTCTAATGGTTACATCGCTCTCATTTAGCTTGTGATAGCTCAATATATGTGAATGGTATGCTATAGTAATAGTGTCATAAACTAGATTATGCACTGTAAAGTACTGGCCTAATCACAACAGTTGTTTTCCCCATACCTCAGGCCTTTCTTATATTCTGTCTGTTTCTCTCTCTCTCTCTCTCTCTCTCTCTCTCTCTCTCTCTCTTGTTTTCTTTCCTCCCATACTGAAGGACATACTGGTTCAGTATAGCGTTGTATATTTGTGTGATCATACAAATTACATTTAGCAGTTGATGGAATGGCAATATCCAGTGTGACCTTTTAACCAAGACTGAATCTGAGGCTGTGTTATTGAAATTCTCTGATCAAACGGTCCTTGAGTGTATGTTTGTCTGAAGTCATGTACATGGAGTAATACAGTGAACCTGAGTCTCATCCTGAGAAAAGTACCTCGCTCTCTGCCAGAGATCAACATAAATACCGAGTAACAGCTCTTGACTTGTGACTCTTACATATTATATTTACATAATCGCTTACAAAAAGACTACATAAACTTTCTTTTGAAAATCCGCAGCACAGAGGGAAATGAGCAGAGACTGATGTTAGCTGTAATAGAGGATGACTTAGCAGCAGAGCCGGGCTATTATCACTTTCAGCTGCGTGGCAGACTGCTGCAGCCCCACTGCCCCTCTCCTCAGAGTGCTTTAAATGCGTTCCACAAACGTTTGAATGCATCTCAGGTGAAGCCCAGAGATGCCACTGTGCGCGGCGGCTCAGCGCAGAGCACTGGAATACATTAGCATGAGCGCGGTAACGGGCGCTCTTTATTCATGCTAAACTCCAGTTGACACCTGCTCACAATACCCCGTGCAGGTATCTGTCTAGACAAGCTCTGAGCTGATCTCGGTGGTGTGGGACACTAGCTGCCTGCTCTTCTAATGAGACGATGATCATTGGCTGGTGCCTGGGAACTGCTGAACAGACACTTCATGGAGAAGCTAAGCTTTACGAAACAAAACTTTTACTCCCCCCTTTGTGCAGCCACATGCACAGCATGCAGTAAATCTTATTAAAATATGCAGGGCACTGCCAAGAGGGGAAAATAGTAAACCTCCTTACATTCATTTGAATGATGTTTAAGAGGAGAAGCATTAGACCGTACAAGTAGGCTATTGGATTTATTTTTACCGCTGATTTTTTTAGACCACTGGTCTGTTATTAATCCTGCATGATTTTTAATCAAGATTTCTTGTTTCCCAGGAAGATGACCTACTGTGCTGTCTGTCAATGCAATCATGTCTCTCCAAGGTCACACTGGAAGAAATCACTGCTCCTTGGCATGTGTGAGACATGATAGGAGGTGTTAAAACAGTTCCGGTTGGAAAGCCAATGTCAGAAGGATTTGGGCAAACTCCACCGATATCTGCCAAGCCACGGGCGCGCCAGCAGGTGTGCGGGCAGATGGATTGCGAGGTCACTTCCTATGTCTGCCCTGATTAACGGGAAACCATTTCTCTTAACTTCTTCTGCTGAGGCTGCAGTTTGCTAAGTAGCACAGTCTGTTCCATAGACACAGAGCAACCTCACCACGGGGCACGTGCTTGCTCTTACAAACAAACACTTGGGCCTGCACAACCTCACTTAGATGAGCGGATAATACATGGGGCACTATCGGACAGCTCCACATTGCACTCTGGACTTGGTAATGATTTACAATTAGCACAAATGTTACTGATGATCTTAAATCTCACTTGGTTAAATTGGCTATTTGAGTAATATTTCCTGGTCGATCACGGAAGCAACAAAGAAAAAAGTGGTAATAGTATTTTTGTTGAATAATTGAAAATGTGTTAATGACTTGAATGGCACTGGAAATCCATATTCTGCAATGGTGGATGCATACAAAACTAAAAGAAAAAATATTACAAAATACACTCATCAAGTGTAATGTATGTAATAGACAAAAAAGAGACCACTACGTATTTTTCAGACGTCATTGACTTGACAGTCATATTAAAAATTAAGAGTGCACTGCAAAGTTGAATAAACTGTCAACTCATTTGAATGTCACTCAGCAACCTTAGGATGACAACAAAAAAATATGCTGTGCCCTCGTGATTTTTTTCTGAGCTGTATGCATAGCATGTGGATGCATAGCAGCGGCTGTGATGAGGATGTGTTTTGTCACGCGTAAACATTTGTAGCCCGTCCCCATCCCGGAGAGGAGAAGCTGGAGCCACTGGCTGCAGTCTCTGGCATGCCATCAGCAGCAAATCTATCACCTTTTAACACAACAGTATCCATCACACTGTCACGCTGGCACACCATCACTTCTGCTTTGCTCAGCGCAGCCTTGCCCGACTTACCTACCAAATACAGGAGCACTGCAAAAACCACAGCAATATCACACATTCACACATCAGACACTCTTTCATCCATATACATACATACCCATATACAGTAATACACACACACACAAACACACACACACACACACACACACACAGAGAGAGAGAGAGAGAGAGAGAGAGACACACACACACACACAGAGAGAGAGAGAGAGAGACACACACACACACACACACACACACACACACACACACACACAGAGAGAGAGAGAGAGAGAGAGAGAGAGAGAGAGAGAGAGAGACAAACAGATTATCTTGGATAATATAAGAAAGAAAATAGTTGTATTTAATGGGCAGCACTGAACCTTAATTTTCAGTAAAGACTAAGAGATCTGATAAATAAAGGTCTGCGGTCTAATGAATGTAACAGTACTACAGTTCAGCATTATGCCACAGATATGGCTTAATAAGTCAATCCAAATATTTGAACAACATTGCTTCTCATCAGGGAATGTGAATTATAAAATGGCATAGGCATCCACCCTGCTAGGTTGAAAAACTTGTTATTGCCGTGTGTAATTAAGCCACTCAAAGGGAAGCTTTGCCCTGCCGCCAGTCACCCCTGCCTCTGGCTCCCTGTTCCTTAATCAATACCAATGGGGGGCAATGCATGGTGATTCCCATTAAGTTAAATACACAACAACAAATACAGCCTCGGAAATTAAACACTTTTCTTTTTCTAAGTCTAAGTCTCTAAGCATTCATTATTTAAAGGTGACATAGAATGGAAATCATTTTTTTCTTGGTTTTCATGAATTATGAGAGGTGGTGTATTAACAAAGAGCTGTCATGAACATGAGGCATGGTTGTGCCCTCCTTCATATGAAAATCTTGAACTTAGAAATAGACACTAAAAAATGGGCAAATTAGAAAAGAGCCTGCTTGTGATGTCAGACATCGCAAAGCCATTGAAGTTCAATTGGGGCTGCCAAAGAGGGCGCCATTTAGTCAAATGAACAATTTCAGTACCCAGCCTAAATATATGGTTTTAATTAGTCTTGTAAAATTGCAATTGAGTTTATTTGTTTTAATCAAAGTTGAATATATACTATTTTAACATCAGAGAACACAGTGCAATACTCAATTCATCCATTCTATGTCCTCTTTAACCATGAAACCACCACAAACTGTACCATAGTAGACACTGGAATAAAATAATAAGTAATAGAATTTGAATGTGATAGATGTGTTTTTATCTATTTTCAGAGAACCGCTTGCTGAGTTGAGAGTAATTAAAGGTGAATTCTGGCGATTTACTACATTGATCTCTGTTTCTCGAAGTCACCGAGGGCTGTCGGTATAGTGCTACACTGGGGGCATACAGTACTCTTGAGTCTTAGTACCGAGGGCTGTCGGTACAGTGCTACATTGGGGGCATACAGTACTCTTGAGTCTTAGTACCGAGGGCTGTCGGTACAGTGCTACACTGGGGGCATACAGTACTCTTGAGTCTTAGTACCGAGGGCTGTCGGTACAGTGCTACACTGGGGGCATACAGTACTCTTGAGTCTTAGTACCGAGGGCTGTCGGTACAGTGCTACACTTGTTCATGTGCCCAGAGTGTAGCACTGTAGCTGTCTGGCAACTGTAGATGTTGGCTGGAGCAACAAGAACCGATTTTTTATGAATATTTATGAATATTTATGAATATGAATCAAGTGAAACATGATATGACATGACATGACATGTAGTTAAAGTGCACAGTGTTCTGTGTTGGGTCTAGTTGTCTGGATATTTTCTGATATGTCAACATTTTCAAGACATTCTCTTTGCCTATAAACATTACTTGATATGTCAGAGAACATCGCCTGAATATTTTCTGATATGTCACCATTTCAATGAGCTTATGCTCTTATCTTCTCATTCCCCAAGTCACACTAGTGTGCTTAAGCCAGGAATGATGATCCTGTATACGCTTAGAAATAGATATGAAACTGAGATGTTTCCTCATTTTCTCCCAGGCAATCTAAACCAAAACTGCACCAAACAAAAAGAAGCATATCAATTCCACTGTTCCTTGTCTCTGTGTGACGAGGAGAATCTAATGAAAAAGTAAGAGGATTATGACATGAGAAATCATTCAATGTTTGGAAGATTTTTTGTTCTTTTCAAGAATATTGCAAACCTCAAACACTTTTAATATGCCTCATAGACCAGCATTATTCACTCTCTACTCTCCAGCAACAGGCAAAATGTAGGACATATTTTCTCTCAATTGGCCCTATAAATCTATCGTCCATGCTTGCATGATACATTTCCATTGTAGCTGGCCTTTCCTTATAGTGCAGTGTAAAGGCACCAGCACTGTGCCAACATAATGTTTTACAGTTATGTGAATAAACTGCACTCCAAAGTAAAATATGGATTTTGAGAGCTTGCCGTCTGTCTCATTGCCAGGGACAAGAAACATTTCATCAAAGACTATTTGGGGGGAAATGCAGGAGAAAGAGAATTCCTCAGGGTAAGGGAAATGGAATATAGATTGACATAACTGCATTTGTTAGCTCATTTCTATTTCCTTACAAATATACCCTGCAAAATGTTATCACTGAAGCTCTATCTACAGACTACAGATTTAGTTTTGGTATAGCATAATTTCATAGAATGTCAAAAAGAGGGGGAAAGCAGAGAGATATGTGATTTCCGTAGATCTCTTGATGTGGAACAAATCAGCCTAATATCCATTCCAATTATCTCAGGGGTGAACCTTCAAGAGGTGTCTATTTTTGTCATCTCCTGCTACAGTTACGTGTGGAAAGGTGGTAACTGGATATTACTTCTCTTCCCCCCTCACCTAGTCAAATATGTACCAATAACAGTCCGTCCGTGCCATGCCACAATATCCATCTGATGTGGGAATAGGTGACAAGAGGGAAACAATATGCCTGCTGGTTACTAATGCGCGTCAGGCTGGGCGAGCGTGGCAGGTGTTCAGGCTCCTGGCGGTGGCAGTGGCTGGAGCTCATCGAGGCCGTCATACAGGCAGCCAGGCCGACGTCAGGCTCCACTGCTAATTGAAATGTGTGTGTCTCCTGCTGCAGTCCCCCGTAGCTGACATCAAAATGGCAAACCCACTCCCTCACATCAATCAGCGGCTTGGCTGGGGAGACCTTAACCTTCCCTTCCTCCTCCTCCTCTTGGTATCTTCCAGCAGCTCGCTCCCAGCCTCCAGCCACATCTCTCCTTCTCCTCTCAGTTCGACTGCTTTCGAATTCTCGCCTTTCATTTCATATCCAGCTTCCCTCTTGCCCTGTCTTGTTCGTGTTTACTACTTAATCTTCATCATTCCTCATCTGCACTGACACCTCTCTGCTACTTGCTCAGCACCTGGGATTATTTGAATGAAAAGGCCCTGTGGCATTGACAAATCCCAGTAAGCGGGTGATGGTAGCACTGGGGTAATCAATCTCCCCTGCATTCTCTTTGTTCCCCCTGCCTGCTCGCTGCACCTTCCCATGCTTTGGGTATTGGAATAGATTGCCATTCTTTTATTCTATAACATTAAACTACATCCCTGCAAAATCCCCTCTGACACATATTGTTTAGTTAATACAAAGGCATTTGCCCACACCATACACCTACATCTCAGATTTGGTGGTAAGCTAACGGAGGGAGAGTGATTGTATAATTATGGGTTCTGGGCTTAATAGCATACAAGTGTAATTATGCATAGTGGGCTTACATATTGTTCACATTTTTTGCACCATTGCCTTTCATGTGTATAGAAATAGCTTAAATGTAAGCCCTTTAAGCATAGCATGAGCACATTTCCCTGTAAAAAGTAAGCTTTCTAAAGAACAACGATCTGTGGAACATTGGATTGTCATCAAAAACAGACTCTCTTTTGTGTGTTCAAACATCCCGGACATGCTGAAAGGATGCAGGGTTACTAAATCTATGTTTTCAGAATGAATGACCTTTGACCTGAACGTCAGATCCAGCCGGTCTAAGATAGAATGGGAGCGTATGATAAGCAATGTACACAAGCACAAGGCTGGAATAAGGAGGGTGTGTGAGATAAATGTGTGTGTAACGGGGGGGTAAGACTTTGAAATCTCACAAGGACATGTATATAACAACATCACCAATTCGGCGATGCCATTCCTGGTCGCTGGGCTTATCTTGCCGCAGCAGAGGAGAGCTGCGACTGCAAGCTTGGAGCCGAGGCATAAAACACGTGGAATGCCACTGCCTCTCGGGTTAGATGCTGATACACTTTGCTTGTACGTGTCAGTAATGATAATTGCTTTTAAATTTTCCAGCGCATTTATCAGGCCCACCTGTGCTATACATAGAGTAGCGGTGGTAGGTGCCACCATGAAAAATTCACAGGGAAATTGCTTCAGGTAACTTTTGCAGACAAAGAATGAAAAACAATTCTCAGATGGAATTGCTCACCCTTCCAGACTAGTAGTGGAAAACTGTTGACTTGGACTCTTATTGAATCTCTCAAATATATTTCTTTATTCTGGCATGTCTGAAAAACTGGCTTACTTGCATGAAGACTCTGATATCTGATCTTTTTGAAAGCAGTGCAACATGGCTTTTGAAGTGTAGATTGAAATCACTTAATATCACTCTTTGATTTTCACACCAGTCCGTGTTTCAAAATGAAAAACAAACAGATATGCTACAGCCACATAAGGAGATACTGTCATAACTGATTCTAATTTGATTACTTGCCTGAGTAAATACTTGTCAAAGGATCTGGGCTGGAGAATCACACAAGAGGGACATCAAAAAGGAAATAAATGCCACCAACAATTGAGAGACCTTTCTCTATGGAAAGATAGATAGTCTGATGGAGGTTCAAGATAATACTTTGTCCCTTGAGACTCTAACTTGAGCTACCTGACCAGCATGATGTATCTTGATGGGTAGTTACAGTGCCAGCTTAGATTATCCTCACCCCCTGACCTTCTGAAGATGCTCAGTCTTGACAATGTTTTGCTGTTCTACAGTTAACCTGGACAAACAAAGCTCACCCTCCGGAGGCTTCCGCGGCTCAGCGCCTGTCTGCCGGCCTCTCTCTCCTTCCATCTGAATTCTCCTTCTGCTTTGTTTATACTCTCCGCTCTCGCATGGGCATCCTCTCTGCTCCCACGACTGAGATCGAGCTCGCCGGCCGTCCATTCCTCACAGCTTATTGGGTTTCGCGGATGGCTCCGAGAGCCGCCGTCCAGACTGCGAGCATTCGACATGTCACTCTGCATTTGGCTCCTGACAGGCCGAGGGACGGGAAAAGTGAGCGCGAACGACAGCCATATGTAGAGCACATCGTCTCAGTCCTGCAGCACATCTCACCTTTGACAGCCGCTTCAGGTTTAACCTTTGGGAAGGTGAATAATGCATGGCACAGCCGCCTCATTGTGTCGTGCCGTCTACTGCCGGTCGGTGAGAACAGCAACATTAATATTACTGTGGCTATCCATGGCGTGTAGTGGCTAAAGTGCTCGGCAGACCCGGGTCATCAGCCTACACATTAATATTTAATTGGACACTATGTGACATCCATTTGCAAAGGTTACATTTATCAAGCATCACGGGTCTTAAAGCCAAATTATTGCCAGCCCCGGCATGCCTCAGAGACGATATGTGAATTTCCTTTCAAGCCGGGGTGACAGAGTCTCTTGAAAGGACTCCATTTCTAAGAGAACCTTTTTGGATACATTATGACTGAAGGTGCAGGTGTGCACTTCAACATGTTGAGGTGGCCTAATTTGGTTCAACTTTTGTTGAATCATTCAGCTTGTCACTCCACTCAGGCAGCAGTGTGGGAACAGAGAGGCTGTACCTGACAGCTGTAGCTATTCTTCTGGATATAATAGCGTGCTCACTTCTAGAAGACTAGAAGTAATTCTGCCTCTCGTGAAGCACAGCAGACATGGGAATGGTCAAGGTTGGCTGAGTAATCATACATTAAACAGCTGTTTAGGAGTGAATGAACTGTTCAGGAATATGATTCTCTCCAGATGGGCTGCATTGTTCCTTTATGTAATTACATAATCTATCCATCACGCCACAATAATCTTCCTTGGTATATATAATATACTGCCTTCACCATGCCAGATTGTTCTACAGAACAGAGGGGTTTAAGTTTACGTTTTAAGTTGTTCGATCGTTCCTGGGAAAATCATACATCATTAAAATTCTGCGCAGTCATACATGGACCTTGTCTGAGTGGCACAGGTCATGTGATTTCCTAGCAGGAGAAAAGGCCAATGGGATGTGAAAAGCCACACACTGCCTCGTGTCACTGATCACCTCGTCTCCAGAGGGAAGCGGCTCCGGAGTGCTGACACAAGTTAAATGCGTCTGAGTGGCTTGAAAGACTCACGGAAAGGGAACAAAACAGGATGAGAACACGCAGGCTTCCCATAGGAGCGGGCAGGCAGTGTGCTGGAACCCTCCCGAAGGCCTCGCAAGGTCATACCCTACTCACTCCACTTGAGAGGGGCACGGAGGGGGGGGGGGGGGGTAAGGAGCCTCTGGGGTCCTGTTAGAACAGGGCGATGAAATTTAATAGGACTTCTGTTAATATTGTGGGACGGAGCCATCTCAGCGTGCATACACAGAGATGCAGCACTTGGGTGTCTTTCGCATGTGTGTGTGTGTGTGTGTGTGTGTGTGCGTTTGTTAGTGTGTATGTCTGGAAATGTCTCCCTCAGTCCTGCAAACTTTCTCCTGCTGAACACTTCAAGTATGACATTAAAATGTGTTTGCTTATTTGCATTATGGGGGTGTTTTGGTGTTTTGACCGTGACATTTGTGACAAGCTTGAAACAACACATTATAGGCGTAAAAATTCATGAATGAAATGAACATATCTGCAGGTGGATCTGAGGACGGCATTGTTCTGCTCCAAACTCCTGTTCTAATTGGTGCCTAAATGAATGCTCCCAGTGTAATTACATTGTTATGAAATCTACATAGATTTTTAATTCTATGATATGGGTGTTCAAGTATGGTCACTGATCACACACACACACACACACACTCAAAAAAAACATTGAAACTAGATGTAATTACTGGGTAAAAATGACTGAACAACAATGAAACTAGATGTAATTTACTGGGTAAAAATGACTGAACAGCAATGAAAGATGTAATTACTGGGTGAAAATGACTGAACACAACCCAAAACATATCCTACATTCACCTTACACTTTAAACATAGACAAAACTAAGCGGAAGTGCTATCACTGTGTGGCACGGCACTATTATAATTCACATTGCATAAATGTTTTGCTGAGCAACACTGACTCAACCTAGCTTATCTGTCCAGAGGCAGACAAGTGTGTCAGCATGCAGCTACATCAGCAAGTCAATGAATATTTACACCTCCCATCTCCAGCCATTTGGGTGAACCTTATGGCAATGCAATGTTTACAACTAAAACAGCACCAACTGAAAACAATATATTCATTTAGAAGCCCACTTCAAGCTGGAGAATTTCAGGGAATGTCACAAGGGGACCGAAAATAGAGTAATCTGGAATCATGGATGTATCATCTTGTAAAATGGATCATTTGAAGATGCATAGCCTATCACAGCCTAATACAAACAGTCTTCTTCAGACCAGTCTGTAACATAATGTTGACATGCCATGTGTGCTTGAACAAAACATGCAGTGTGCCACCTTAAAGTGTTCATGAGGCCATGGGCATGCTGAATCCAACCCTACATCTTTCCACCACCCAAATCCAACAGTGTATCTTTTCAGCGCAGTTCAGCACGGAGTAGGAAGTGGCCTTTTTAGCGGTGAGTGGGCCTGGTCACCGGGTCACTAGTTACTGTTAGTGCTGCTCCTGGCTTGGCTGTGTCAAGACTTTTTTTTATTTTTTTTTTTTTATCGCAAACTGACCTAAGCGGAAAGGACAATCCTCTCCTTTGGCAGGACCATTTACCTGCACTCCTGGACATTCAGGTCACACATTGTGTCTGGCCACCGAAAGAGAGGAAAGGGGAAGAGAGAGAGAGAGAGAGAGAGAGAGAGAGAGAGAGAGAGAGAGAGAGCACATTCTCTGGAGCCACAGTCCCTCCCCTGCTCTGATAATTAAAGACCCATGGGAGTTTCCGTGAGCACTGCATCTGTGAGGCCAGCTCTTCCCTGCACTGTTGAGGGAGGGTAGGAGACAGAGAGGAGGGGGGGAATATAAATACAGGGACTCAGACAGGCAGGCCTACTGCAGTATGAGAATCATTTCTCAAATGGTGCTCCAGTAATTTGGCATTCCCCATGGATGTTTGAGTGAGGGGGAAGAGAGAGGGGTATTGCCGATGGCCTGCCCGGCATAGGGAACTTTCTCACCGCTACCTCACGATGAACAAGTGGGAAGCATTACAGTGACACGGCTGAGGTATCACTTTGGAAATAAAGGAACCTTTAAATCATTTTGGTCGCATACATGGTGAATGTGTGGTGGTTACGGGGTAGGTGTGTGTGTGTGTGTGTGTGTGTGCATGCGTGCGTGCGTGTGTGTGTTTATGTGTGTGTGCGGCGCGCGCACGCACGCGTGTGTGTGCGTGCGTGCGTGCGTGCGTACGTGCGTGTGTGTGTGCGTCGCGCGTGTGTGTGTGTGCGTGCATGCATGTGTGTGTGTGTGTGTGCATGCGTGTGTGTGTGTGCGTGCGTGTGTGTGTGTGTGTGTGTTTGTGTGTGTGCGTCGCGTGCGTGTGTGTGCGTGCGTGTGTGTGTGTGTGTGTGTGCGTGAGGGCATGGAGGGTGGAATTGAATGGGAGATGAGTGTGAGTGTGGAAGCGTGCCTGTGAGGAGAGGCCACTAGTTAAAACTCATTTCAGGGGCTGATGGGCAGTGAGAGGGGAGACAATGAGATTTGTGCTGGATTGGTCTCCACACAGGCTGGGTGCGGCCCGCCTTCATCCCTCCTGTGCTGACCACACGCTTCTCACTCACGCTCATCTCCTCTTCTTCACCCACCCACTTTAGGGGCAGGAAAATGTCAATATCGGCATATCTTCGCCATCGCAGCATGTGTGTCTGGGATTGTGTGTGTGTGTGTGTGTGTGTGTGTGTGTGTGTGTGTGTGTGTGTGTGACCATTAAAATGGAATAGAACACATGGCAGTGGTGATGGTATGCCAGAGTCCTTAAGTGATCTCAGAGTCAACAAGAGCTTTCCTCTCATGAATAACAAGAAAAGAAGAAGAAGAAGAAGAAGAGGGGGAAGAGGAAAAAGAAGAGAAAAATCTCATACAGTGTAGTAGTAGCAAAATGTTGGACAAGAGGGAAGGAGGACCGTAGTTAGCTAATGGCAGTCATTGGTCTGTCTGTCAGAGGATGAATGCAGACAAACAATTGTTGTTTTTTATCCCACATGACTTTGTGTTGATTATTGTCTACATAGCTGAACTGAGCGATGTGAGTTCCGTCTGTTTAGGGCTGCATTCACTTTTCATCTCTACATGTGAGTGACAGTCATTTCTCTGACATGTGTTTTGCATACTTTTTCTGCTGTTTGGGTTTGAGACGAAGAAAACTATCAATCTAATATTTTGATTCTGTGCATCAACGTCTGTCAAATTCAACACAAGTCTGCTTTGTCAGGACCAACTTTGTCATCACAGCATTGTCTGATTCTGCCTTGGTATTATTGTCTCCAACAATTCTCATTCAATGTCAAATCCTCCAAAGAACTGCTGCACCACAACTGTGCTTGACTCATCCCTTCAGCATCGTGCGTGTTGCATGCACCATGTACTCAGAGCCAGCAGGCACTGGCAGCGTCCAGATGGAAGACATATCTTCAGAAATAATATATAAGACTTAAGTTATCAATTCTCTAGTCACTATATAGTACATATTACTATCATGTTATGCCATCATTCATTTCTGTGACTCTGTCAAGCTTGCCCTCCAAGTTGATCTGATAGACAACATCAGTCTTCCTGGATACATGTACCGTGGGGATTCATATCCCTTTCTTTTCAACAGGCCACTCATCTGAGAAATCCATAGTTACCATGACAATGATACTAAAAGATATCTCAAACCCCCTGACACAGACGGTATTCTTAGAGAGTCATCCAAGGGGATTTGGATTTGATAGCCACAGCAGCAACAATATGGTGCTGCTACTATTACTTGATTATATTCCTTCCAAATATTCTTATTCTTAAACAAAAAAAAACGAAAAAACATTAAAGCTCATTTCAATCATTAATAGTTGTTTAATTGTTCAATATGTTTTCTACAAGCTCAAACCAATGTATCCATATTGTATAGAATGTCACCTAGACAATATGCATCCCACAAGCATATAAGGGTAAACCAATGATGCACTGTCATCAACTGAACTGACATTTTACTAAAGGTAAAGACATACTAAATCTATGTTCCCTTCAGAGGGTTTTTGATATTCAAGACAAAAGAGGAAATATTCTGCTCACATGGAGGTCACAGTGATTTATGAAATGATACGCCCAAGCAGATGTCCACTCCGCAAAGCCCCAGTCTCATCACTCGTTCCCCAGACCAGGGATTACACAAGCGTATTTGCGCAGGAGTTGCAACATTTCCACAGCGTGGATAATGAAGAAATAAATGAGCATGACATAATAATTACCTAACTGTTGGTTTCCACCGAACCAGCCCTGCGAGGGCATTATGTTTTATTTAGACAGCTGTCCAATTACTCACATCTTCTTTGTCTGATTAAACCTGACATTTTTAGCAGGCCAGGCGTGTGTACAAAAAAAGCTGTGTCATTCAATCTAATGATGCAAACATTCCAGCCTAAATTGAAATCTCACCTCGTAGGTGGGATACCCCTCAGTGAAGCGGTGCATGAACACAGCTTCCAGGGATATTGGTTGAACATAATGGATGCCAATTTAGCTAAATAAATGTTTTGAAGATTTGTTTTGAGGTTTTTGTGTGAAGGTGTCCTCACACCCATTTGCATGATTCTAATGTCCTTGAACATCTCAAATGCTATTATAATTTATATTGAGTGGTCCCCCTCCCATGACCCATTAAAAGGTCATAATTCACTTTAGGGTGGATGTCCACAAGGGTATGATACTCAACTTATTTAACATTGGCAGAAGGACACCCCAAAGATAACACCATGAGTGATCCATATGTGTCAAATTAAATTTCCGTTTGGACGCATTTCCATTTTTTTCTCTTTTGGGGGTTGGGTGGCATTGGTTAGGAAAACAGACCAAAGACAAGAAGAGAGGCATGTTAAAGAGAATGAGTGAACGAGTAAGCAAAAGTGACATAATAGTGAAGGATCTGTCCCTGCATGACCCCTGCAGCTTGTTTATTTCTCATTTTGTAACCCTCTTAGGAGGGTTTCATTTCCTGCATGGAGTCCAATTAATTGGCGAGGGCAGAAGGCCAGTGCTGAAGGGAAAAAAAAGTAATTTGTGGTCATTGTCCTAGTAGACTCTTCGAGCCTATACACTTGAGTCTCATTGTCCTAGTAGACTCTATACACTTGAGTCTCCACAGCCAGTGTTTGGTCTAGATTGCATCATGAGTCATAATATTGTGAAATCACAAATGCCCTGAAGTTACTGAAAACTTTACAGTGGAACACATTCGCAGGTTAATGTCAAATGTTCTACCTAATATTCCCGCTCCAATGTTTTCAGTTTAGTGACATTTTCCTCGATGAATGGAACAAAACTAATTTAAAAACGCCTTTAACAGGGATTTGACCCAAAGTGCAAATAGTCTTTATCCTTTATCCACCTGGTATATTCATGGGGTCACAGGTTCAAGAGTTTTCTGATAGCAGGCCAATCAGAAACCCTTACATATGGGAGATGAGGACACGCTCTTGAGGAGAGAGGGATTGTGTGTACTCTTATGTGGAGGAGGGACAGAGGTGATGATGCAGTGGTTGTAAAACTGATCCTGTCATATCGGACATCAATGTGGTATGGAATGGAAATATTCTGCCCTAAACGATGAAAAAGGTTGGTGTGTAATGTAATGTTGGAGAATTTACATAAACTGAATCTTCTGAATATGTTAAAAATTTGAATGTGAAGTCTGTCTGGTCCTCCATGAAACAATCATTGGTAATTATGCCACTCTCTCTCTCTCTCTCTCTCTCTCTTCTCTCTCTCTCACCCCATCTCACTTTATGTTTCTGTCTATCTGTCAAAAATGGATTATTGACTTAATAATTACTCAAACTTAAAACTTGAAGAACTTGTGCTTTTCTGCTCTGATTTAAATGTAGAACACGTTCGTCCCTTGCGTAAAGGTACTGGCTTTAAAATGTATTTTGATTTCACAAATGGCATTTCAGTTTGTAGTGAGCAATGCACTTTCAAAAGGGGTCTGAACAGGCTTTTCAATGATTGCCAATTGTTAAGTGGTGTCTCTTGACATTTGAAGAAAATCTCTTCAGAACTATTGAACATGCAGTGGAGTTGGTCAAATGTGTCTTGTCCAGCCTTTTTCACACTAGGCCATTTTTATTTCTGCTAAATTCACATTTTATTTCATGTAGGTTTATGCAAAAATCTGATCAATAAAACTGTACACGTGAACTTCTAACAGGGCCTGGTACTTTCTAAAAGCAAACGATAAACAAGCAAAACCCCACCAAACGCTGGTGAATATGTTTGTTTCTGAGGTTCAGTGGTACAGTAGTTTCAGTCTCTGTTGCTGTGCTTAGACCCAGACCCATATATCAGACAAAATGCTTCTCCCCCTACAAGTCCCCCCCATTTAATAAGCAATGTGTTGGAGATAAAGATGATTCATTCCAAACAAACGCATTGATACGCCAGTGGTGGTGGGCATACGCCAGGTAGCTTGTGTGGCGGCGCCAGCGGGAGCCTGGCATGTGTGACAGATAACAGTGAGAGTAATTCACACTAATGCCGCCCGTAGATCAGAATGCAGGCGGGCCCCTGGGCGAGTGTGGAGAGGCTCAGTGTCTGAATCATCAGGAGAGGACACGAGCGGGAAACAAGTCAAATTGATGGACTTCAGCTCAGAGTGCCATGCTTTTTAGGGAGGAGAGAGTAGGGTGCACTGCACACACCCCGACATCTGAAGTCGTACCAGACGTTCAAATGCTCATTGAACAGACCTTATGCACCACACTGGAGCCACAGCTTCATCTGCAGTTAGAATGAGAATCCTGTTGACTGTCAACTGAGAGATGAACGTATCATTTTTTTGTGAAATGGGGACTTAGTTCTGTCAGCGGGGTCTCTGGCTGTCATGGTTGTGGTATGTCCATCATTTCTCTGGGAAGTTAATTCAGTCTAATGGGAGATGGTAATAGAATCGTGGCCCTTTTGAATTGCCATTCATTATGTAAAGCAACATCAGCAGGGGAAGCAAAATGGCAATGATGATTAATACCATCTTTCCCTCAATGATCAATTATTGAAAAGATCATTGAATCCTCCCTTTTCCAGTAATCTATCTTTGGGACACTACTACATTTGAGGGGTTTGTTGCGGTAAAAGGAAAATTAACCCTAATTAATCTTTTGAGGATGGCGGGTCACTGGGAGTTTAAATGGCTACAGCTTTTCAGATGGTAGAGCAAGACTGAAATAGCTTCCTGGGGCGAGGAGTTGGACTAAAATCGTCAGATAATGAGCTTTGTTCCACTCAACATGGAGGATATGGAGTCAATACAGGGGATTACTTTTCAATGTCCTGGTTCCACACATTTATCTGGACAAGTCTCAAAGCACTCAAACATTCTTCAATCAATTAATTGACAGGATTACATGTCTTGGCTACTGTACAAACAAGCTGTAGCAAACGTTAGATTAACCTGGTGGGTATTTTTTACGTAAACCTTTCACCATTTTTCATAAAAAGAGGAGTTCTCTTTGGCTATTGCCTAGTTCTGTGACATCTTAATCCCACAAAGTCCTAACAAACAAAATCAGCAGATCAAAAATGAATCAATTAAAACAAAACAGTGAAACAGTGAAATAGTTCACCGTCTAGAGAAATCACCTCTCAAAATTGCCATTAAAGGAGAATTCCGGTGTGATATTGACTTAAAGTGTGTTGAAACATGATACCGAGTGTGAGCGTTTGTCTCAGAGCTGATCTCGACCTGCCCCCTGCACTCGGAAATCTGACGCTAGCTTGCCAATGCTAAAACAGGTTTTCAATAGCAGTGGCTCGGGCATCGGCTTATCCATGCAAATAAATCACTGTTTTACACCATTTATGAAGCTCAAAGTGGCTCCACACTTTATTGGTAGACTTCTGAGGGCCCTGACATTTAAAATGAGACATCAAGAACTTTGAAAAAGCACTGGTGGTTTACTTACATGACTGTTTATTAAGGCAGTCACTTCCGAAAGTTTCGCGTTCGACGCCATTTTGAATTTAGTCACGTGACGAGCCGGAGCGGAACTATAGCTATTAGGTGAACTAGTCATAGATATATAAATGATGTAATATTCCATATACATATTATTTATAATAGTTCCATAGATATATAATATATCTATGGAACTAGTCAAGAATCAGTCACATGACTAAATTCAAGATGGCGGCGAACGCTAAACTTTCGGAAGTGACTGCCTGAATAAACAGTCATGTAAGTAAACCACCAGTGCTTTTTCAAAGTTCTCTATGTCTCGTTTTAAATGTCAGGGCCCTCAAAAGGGGCCTTGAAGGGGCCTTGAGAGGAACTCAAGTTCCTCTTCATCCCAACACCGGTCCTGTTCAGTGCCAATGGTTGCCAACCGACCTGCCTTATTTATCCACAAGCTACTTATTCTCACACAAACCTGCGCCATAGAAATACAGTATGTTCTATTCATCTAAAGTGATTTGAATTCTGTGGAAGCTCTAACATTTTGACCATCCACATCCAGACCATAATTTTGACCTTGCGAAGATCAATCGTTATGCAAAGCCATGCCCTGCCTCCAGGTGTTGAAGAGGTCCCAGAGTCACACAGCAATAAGGGATGGTGTTTTTCCATATTATTTTTAACCAAAGATTCAGGCCGAGCCAGCCCTCTGGCCTGTCAATAAATCTCTGCATCTCCAAGGAGAGGAGATCAGGTTAGGCAAAGCAAATGAAAGGCATTAGCCATCAGAGATGTAGGTTTTGATAAATAATTCAACTCCTGACCCACAGAATTGCTAATACTCAAGACACGATGATGACGCAGTTGTAGGGAAACACAAGATGCACTATTCTTTAGAGAAAATTTAGCTAAACTAGTTAATTATTAAACTAAATTAAAGTTTACAGAGTACAGAACACTGACAGAGGTTAATTTTACCCCAGTCTTTTCAATTTATCCACTTATATTGTATTTAATGTATGGCCAGTTACATAAAGCTGTATGCTAAGACGGCATTGTAAAGCGTAGCTTTTATCTAAGACCACAGTAGATACGGGAAGATTTTTGTGTTCCAACCGCAAATATACCCTTTGGAGATGGCAGGGTAGCAAAGCAAGCCACTGCTCATAATCCATATTTCACAGCTGGAAATATCCCATTCCCCCGTGCCCATAACCTGATCACTGTATTCTCCCTGCAGCCAGAAGCCCTCTCCTCTCCCCCAGAATGCCTCTTGTGTGCTTGGATTCTCCCACCTCCATTTTCTAACCATTTTTATATGTCCAAGCTCTTCACTGACTCCAGGGCCTGTGGATGTGGGCCTTTGGATAACTCATAAGCCAGCGGGAGACAGACCTGCAATAAATGTAACCAGGAGAACCACTGAGGGACAAAGAGCTATATTAGGTATGCTGCATGCAAACCCACTGACTGGTGTTGTTGTGCACCGCCTCCGCATTTCTCCTTCTGCTTTGGGTCATCTCTCTGTGGTGTCAGGATAATACAGTACGTCTTCTTTTCTTAAAGACAGCTCTTGACTGTAAAGTGTTCTACAGAGGGAGTTTCCACCCTGTGTACAGGTGCCTTGGATGCAGATGTTGTGAAAGCTTTTCTCTCTTATCAATAGCGTGCTCAGACTCTGTCTGGGTCTTGGGGGTGCCTCATATCGATGTGTTGTGGAGTTTCTGTGAAGATCTAAGTCTGAGATATGAAAGTTTGTAAAGGCACAAAAAATATTTATAGTGCAATCTTTACACAGTCAATATTGCCAACAAACATTTTCAAAAACATGTTTCATAGTTCTGATTTGATACATTTATGTATGCTTCTGCAGGCTTGGCAATTAGCCTCTGCTATGCCTGTTGTGATTAGAGCCAACAGGTTTCCCATTGTGGTTTAAGTACACAGAGACGTATAAAAAGTAACACTATAATAACAAAGAGCATATCCATGGGAACCGCTTTATGTTATTTCCAGAGTTAGCATTAAAATGTTTCATTGATGCACTCCTACTGTACATTCAAACACAAGCCCTTGGGCAAAGACAACATAGCAGTGAGAAAAGTGTATGACATGGAAGGCTTAGAAAAGGGCACCTGCTTTGTGGTAACGCGTGAGTAAGAGGAAGGCAGGATTTTGCTCGTTGCTCTGCTTTTCCACATTGATTGTATTGGAGGTTGAATCAGTTTGACATTTCCTGCCTCTAGCACAGATATCATTACATCGACCACTTCATCAACAGATTCTTTGCCTTAGCATCAGACGTGGCGCTCTGTAAAGAGAGAGGACTTTCAAGGAAATCTCACTGCCGATTAAGCTGGAGCTTGATGGCTAACAGTTTGACTGCTATAGAGTGATATCTTTTTTTAGCCGTGGCCAGGGTGTGGGCTTTGCTATCTACAGGACATTCCCACAGACGATGCGCAGGTCCTTTTTCTGGGGAGGACCTTTAGAAGGACCTGAGATGGCTGATGTGTGTAGGTTATCTGGGGAATAGGAGGAGGAGGACAGTGTGGAAGGACAGGCCTGCTGATGTGGCATTAAGTGTCAAAACGGGTAAGAGCTTTTAAGAGTCCTCAAGCTCTTGAGACATTACATTTTGTACTCCCCCTGTTGTGTGTTCCATGAGAAATTTGAACCATCCACTAAAGTGCTGTTTGACATTTACATTGATATGTAAGCTCTATCAAGGGCGGATGTCACCCGTTCAAACTTTCTGAGGCTGGAAGCTGTTGGACTCGGCTAGAGGGCAAAGTGCGAGTGTTGCTTTGGGCAAGATTGGTAGCGTGTGCGTTTACATAAGTGGCCTCTTCTGTTTCCTCCCCAACAGTGTCTGAATGGATTCTCCCAGCTGACTGTTCTAACAAGGCTCAGCAATGGCTCTTAGCACCGAAATATCTTCAACAAACATTGTGTTGTTGTGTCACAGGCATTTGCCTGTAGATGGAACAAGGCTAAAGTTCAATATTGTACTAGACGTCCCATATAAATGTTTGAAGCTATTTGTGTGCTCTAAGAATCCATCCGCACATGTTGCTTGATCAGTGTATGAGAAAGATGAGCCGTTTTGTGCACTATATGAGGAGATCAATAGAACTAAATAGGGAAAGGACTATGGATAATGGAAACTCCCAGTGAGACTCAGATTATGTCAGTAATTGCTACCCCCAGACAGTCTGTGAGAGTTTGCACTGAGTGATTATACTGAGACCACCATTCTCCATAATCTGTGCAGACCACTTCTATCTCAGTGGACTGCTAGCGTAGAGCTATAATTAGCTTCTAATCACGGCGGGGACAACAGATGAAATCACCACTGGATAGTTGAAAGTCTCAAAAAGTTTTTCATTGGAATCAACAATATACATCAAATAGTTGCAATTTTCAGCATTTCTTCATCTCCTAGACATCTGTTTCTCCATTGTATATTTTCATGTTAGTCTTAGTGAATACATCAGCGTCTGAGACTGTTCTATGTAGTCCATTTTTATGTTCACAGCTGACCTTTACTGAAGGGAAATGTCATGCATAACATGTGTCATTGCTTCTCACAGTGCCAGTGCCTCTCACAGGTAAAGCAAAATGGCTCCTTAGGAGATCAGAACAGATGAATATGTGTGTTTTTCAAGAGGTTATATGGACAAAGGCATCAGCAGAGAGTCGCACACAGTCACGTGCTGCATCAAGGCCACTGATCATGGGGTTAGCGATCACAAGAGCCACTCCAACAGTGTGGACTGTCCAAGGTTGTCTGTTCGCTTACAAGTGCATTGAGGTATTTATTTTACACTAATCACAGGAAATGAAATGCCAATGGCATTCAAACGTATTACCTAGGACTAGTTAGAAATAATAAGAAAAGAGTTTGTTAAAACAATTTGCCATTTTACTTGTTCCTAGTGAAAATGTGACTCTGAGCTACAAGTCTATTGGATGGATGGATGGATGGATGGATAGATGGATGGATGGATGGATGGGGGGATGGATGGATGGATGGATGGATGGGCTTGGGACATTACAAATGAACTGTATTAAAACAGCTCAACAGTTATTTTGTCACCCTTCTGTTAGATCCACTGAACAATGTAGAAAAAAGCTTTAGCAAAACTAACATTTTTGGGAATAATATAGTAATGCAAACCCTTGTTGGTTTTGTATGAACCAATAACTTTTACAGCCAACAGGAAGACACTCCCTGCGGGTTTAATAAGTGCAAAATAAATCAATAAAGGTCTGATATTGGCATGACAGAGAGAAGGCTCAATTTGCATATTTACTGTCATGTGAGGCTGAACAGGGGCACACCACATGAATCAATGCAATTAGCACTGCTGCAGCCCGCTTTTGATATGACTCATAAAGAGATGTCCCTACTGTCCCCCTCTTTGGCCCTCCTCATCTCTCGCTCTCTCTCTCGCTCTCTCTCTCTCTCGCTCTTGCTCTCTCTCGCTCTCTCTCTCTTTGGCCCTCCTCATCTCTCTCTCTCTCTCTCTCTCTCTCTCTCTGTTTGGCCCTCCTCATCTCTCTCTCTCTCTCGCTCTCTCTCTCTGTTTGGCCCTCCTCATCTCTCGCTCTCTCTCTCTCGCTCTCTCTCTCTCTCACGCTCTCTCTGTTTGTCTGTTTTCTCTACCTTGATATACTGTGTGTGTAGCCATATATTTCAACTTTATACATGGTTGGAGACATAATGTGTTAAATGCTGCTAACCACAAAAACACAGCCCTATACAGTATATGGTCACTATTGCAAACATCCACATGGTTACTAATGTCACAGAGTAAATAAAACAAATCACACGCTCACACGCATGTAGGTTTCTCTGGCCGTTTAAGGACCTGATAAGACAACTGAACTCAGTCACTCACTGCCGCGGTACCTGTGTAGACTCACAAAACAGAAAACACACACACACACACACACACACACACACACACACACAAACACAGCATAACTAGTGTCTCAGAGTGTGGAGTGCTGGAGTTGGACAGACCTAGTCCAGCACTTGTCGCCATTGCCCTTCCATGTTTTCACTATTTCACAACAGAGCACAGAGTCCTTTGTGTGAGCACATGCACCCCAAAGCTATACTCAGCACTCTGTCACCACACAGAGTCCACGGCGTGATTCACACATGCAGATGAGCACCAGCATAGCGGGGAGTACGTGACCCAAAGTGCTCCATGTGTTGTTTATTTCAAGCTCTCTTTTTTCTATTCTTTTCTCACTTTGTTCATTCCCCAGGAGAGGGCAAGATGGATTTGTGAGAAGATTAAAATCCAATGGCATTTCCTCGACGTTCAGATTGTGCTCTACATAACCAGAATCAGAAACAAAAGAAAAGGACTGATTCTCAAATCAATATCAAAATAACAGTTCATCAAGGAGGGTGGTACTGTACTAATTGCGATCTCTTTATCCATTCCAGAAAATATCACTCTCCAACATCTGGTTCCAGTTATCCTAATTAAATCGACAAAGAGAGTTGTGTGTGTTTGTTTTCATTCACTTAACACCAAGGACACACAAAAAAACAGATGAATGGTGTTGTCTCTTTTAAAAATTGCTCATAAATTTAATTGATACAAATTTGATTAGCTCAGTAATCTGCATGATCAATTAATGTGTCAGCGCCACAATTCTCCACCAGCTGTCAGAGTTCTGATTCTCATCCAGTGATTGCTGAGACATAAGATTCCCAAGGCTCAACAGGAGGAGTTGAATTTAAGTGGAAAAGGGTAAACGTGGGTACGTTGCCCATATGCATTATATGCTACTTTATGGCATACATCTATCTGTATCTTTTCAAATAAAGTTTTTTTTTAGAAATATGGTCTCTCAAAACTCAGAGACAGACATTGTGCCATCACATTTGAAAGGGATTATATTTAAGATTGAGGTCTCCACCTTTGTATTTGGTTATGCAAAAGGTGGCTTTTATGGAATAGCGGTGATGGAGACACATAAACACACAGGGACTCCAGACACACTGTAATGCAGACATCTGATGTGATCAGAGAACACCAGAGGCAATCTGGGCCATGAGGGGCAGGCAGGCAGGTCCTCCTCTTCACTCTTGGCACTGTAATGGCTGAATGCCATGGTGTCAGAATGAGTTCCTCCACATAAAACAATATTTATACAAAAAAACATTGCTCAGAGTGTGGTAGCATGTAAAATCAGTTAAAATTATGCATTGCTATGGTAATAGTAGATTGATTTCATATTTACTGTACACATTCCAGTAATTGAAGGCAGTGGAAAACATTTCATTTCTTTTAAACAGCTTTTCTCTGACATCCCAAATCCCATTTCTGCGGCTGTCTGTCTGGCAGCGCTATTATCTGGCAGGCTGTTAATGGCAATGACTGCTGAGGCTTGAAAGCGCTCTTACAGCAGTGACAGCGTGAACACGTTCCATGACCTGTGGCTAGCTGCGGTCCGCCCAGCTCTGGCCTCATATCCCTGCTGTTTCATCAGGGGCTCATTGTTGTAGCCTTCTGTGAGCTAGCGTCATTGCACAGTGGCCTTCCGCGGATTCACACCCATGCACTTCACACACAAGCAGCCATCAATGAAGCATGCCTGGGCCTGCAGAAAGACATTCTCGTTCACAAGATCAAAGAAAAGGTCATGCAGCGGATCAGACAAAAAGGGGAAGGGTTTAGTCAAGTTTAAGAATGTGTATTAATGAACAGCGGAAATGCCAAAGTACCTTTCATTAAAATCAAGAAACGATTGTAGGGCTGTTTTTTCACCATGTTTTAAAATGCTTTCCTGGAATCTGTTTGGTTTAGTGATGATGAGTGGATGTCCTGGGGGGACTGGACATTCTCCATTTTACCACAAATGGCATGTTCAGCGTGAAACACAATACGAGCGCCGGTCTTTGTGTTGTGACTGAGGAATGCACATTGGAGCTTCTAAAGGTGTGATCCTTTCCAGATGTGATGACAGAGCCTGTGTAAATCGACACTTGATCCAGTGTAATGAGGTGTGAGACGAATGGGCCTTTTAGAGAGAAAGCACAAGCACCGGAAAAAAGGACTGTTTAGCCTGAATGAAATGTCCCATCAATCATAGGGAATTTAGATATCCGACATTAACAGGGGCAGCTCAAAATACCCTCTCAACCATTTCAATCTAGTGACAGGAAATTATCAAGAGAACCGTTCTGAATAAATATTTTTCTTGCTAAAAACGGCCTGTCCTGAGAATTGTGCAGCTAATATAATGCTTTTCTGAAAGCTGAGATAAAAAATAATTTCATTGTTTTGGGATCAAATTGAGGCAGTTACTGCCATTTAATTACTGCAAAGCACTGCATATAATAGCAAATTAGTGATGGGAAAACCCTAGCAGGAGCTTAGCAATCACATATATTCTCCTTCAATTAAACGGGCCTAGTGCATAGAAAGCCCCTACAGATCCTTGACATATTTTACCCATCATTATCCTAAACAACAAAAAAGTATTGATTTCTAGAAAATCCTTTCAAATCCTTTAATGTGACAGCAGTGGAATATGCATAGAGCACAGCATGCATGCTAATGCATACATGAGTATATGTCCTTTTGCACACGCTGAATGTGGGGCTTCTTCAGATGAAGACTCTGAGCGCTGAGTAGCTGGCACTGATGTAGAGTGTGCCAAAAGGCAAGAGACAGCTGAAGGTGACAGCAGTGCAGTGAGGCCCGCCACGTCTGAGATGCAGACATGATGACACGCACGTTCTTCAAAATCCTTCGAAATCTACACCATGGAAAAGCCTTGATTGTGTAATGACAGCTCAGGTAATGCCACGAGGAGGGGAAGGCGAGGGGGAGAGAGGATAAAAGTAAAACATCACAGACAAACAAACGCCCCTGGTGACGGAGGCGGCCACGAGGGTATCGGTTTCACATTCAGAATGGATGAATTTGTCAGCTGCGTATCATTCACCTCCATCCACCCCCCAAAAAGGAGACAAAACAGCCCGGTGATGTTATTCTCTCCCCCTGTGCGGAAGCTCTTCAGAGTCCCCCAACCCCCTTCTGCCACAGCCTTCACTCTCTCCACCCTTTGGCAGGCTGTCATCCATCAGTTACTGTGATGAATCGACTTGAGTGAGATGTCTGATACGTCGTTGCTTAAGGCTTCACTTTGAAGTTAGTGTTGTCCGGGCAACATATCTATTTTCATTTCAGTTTTACGACAGGCTGTGGTGTGATGTGGTCACGGGCTGGCGGAGCTGGGTCTAATAGATATCTGGCCCTGGCCCGACCCCAGTAAGCCTGGGCACCAGGTGAGCAGGAGCAATGTTGCATTAAGGCCTGATAACAACCTGCAGGCCTGCCAGTGAATCATGCTGCTGGTCCATAGCGCCAGGATGGAGGGAGGAGGAGGAATGGGCACAAAGGCCAGAGCACCACTGTTACACCTTTTGAGCAGTTTGCAGGTGAGCTTTCAGGTGTGAATCATGTAAAGACAGATAATGGCATTCTTTCTGTATATGAACAGTGGTTGTGTATGCTGCAATAGAACATGTAGAACGTTTTTATATGATACAGTGCCAGTAAAACCTGTCTAAAATGGACAAATTCAGCATGCATTTTCTCTATAGATCTACTTGACCTTTTCATTTTTCTGTTTTCTATTTGTCAGTTTGTGTTGTTAATTCTGATCATTTTCAAGATTTTCTTTCATCTGGTATGTATTGGTGTAAAAAGCTGCATTCCTTTTTCTATATTTATTTAGTTGCCCCATCTGTTAATTTACCAATGCATATAAACTACGTCTAAATATGTCATACAGATCCTCCCTGTCACTCCAGATTAGTGTAAACACTGGTGTAAGACTTTTTTGTTCCATCTCTCATTGTTAATCTCCCCGAGGTCTGTAAACTCCTGCTGCTTTGCTGTGTGTAGAAGGTTTGTCTGCCATCTTTGGCTGTGCTGGTGTTGTGCTCTGCTCCAGACGCTATGGCGTGGCCACACAGCTTTGGGCTTTCCCAGAAGCGTCCACAGAGAAATGAAAAATCCCCTCTCCTCCCAGTAAATACCGGGATTTCAGTCATTCAAGAGAGGTAAGTCCCAGTGTGCAGCATAAGCCAAGCATCTGGTGGAGTCTCAGGGTGTGTGTGTGTGTGTGCGTGTGTGTGTGCGTGCGTGCGTGCGTGCGTGCGTGCGTGCGTGCGTGCGTGCGTGCGTGCGTGTGTGTGCAGGGGTGATGGTAACTGTCCTTGGGTGGAAATAATGATGCTTACTCTGTCTACTCATGCCAGTATGAGCAGCAACAGTGAGAGAGAGAAAGAGAGAGAGAGAGAGAGAGAGGATGTGTGTGTGTGTGTGTGTGTGTGTGTGTGTGTGTGAGAGAGAGAGAGAGAGAGAGAGAGAGGGATGATGTGTGTGTGTGTGTGTGTGTGTGTGTGTATGAGAGAGAGAGAGAGAGAGAGAGAGAGAGAGAGAGAGAGAGAGCTTGTAAGTGTGAGAGGTAGAAAGAGAGATGGGGAAGACAGAGACAGATAGAAAGAGAAGGAGAGAGAGATATACAGACAGACAGAAAGAGAGACAGAAAGACAGGAGAGAGAGAGAGAGAGAGAGAGAGAGAGAGAGGGCTTGTAAGAGTGACTTTTTTGTTTTATCATGATGTGTGCAGAGTGACCTTAGGTTTAATGAGGCCTTTAATAGTCTCATAGGTGGCTGCCAGAGATCAGATGAGACTTGAGTAAATAGGGTCCTGGGATCTATGAACAGGAGATGAGGACAAAAGCAAAGCCCTCTACCTAAAAGAAAGGCCTGAAGAGTTTTACATGAATTGATGGGAGGTTATGGGGAGCATTCATAGACTACGATGGCACAGACACTACTCAAAAGAATGAAGGAGAAAAGAGACTGAACGAGACAAATAACAACAAATAATTGTAAAATATAACATAATACAATAATAACAAATAGCAAATACGGCCAAATCCCTTGTATATGCAAGAGCTGTTTCAGACTTGCCACAGGCCTCACACAGGGTGTTATATTGCTCCAGTAGACAATATAAGCTAACTTCTGATCCTCTTATCCCGAGCCAGCAACCATCAAATTAAGGGACACCCTTACAGTCCTCCATAGTGGATGTTCAATTCTTTGTGCTGTTTGAGAACCTCTCACAGTGATCAAATTTCCATTGTCCCATACTTAATAGCCTATTATAACACAGGATGCACCAAAACCACCACACTGGTAAATAACACTAAAAACAACACCAACAAAGAGACATGAGTGTTTCACTGGGACTGTCAAAAGGGCAAATAGTACTCAAATTAAGTGCTTTATTATGACCACCGCTGACACTACATAAATTGCACTTCTTTTGGGAGTGTAAAGACTACATGTAATCTGTTCACCATGTATCTAATTACTTCTTACAGAGCTTTGTTTTTTATATGTTTGTGGTGATTTTGTGGTATTTATTTCTATTATCAATGTTTGTATTTAAGGCGATATGACAACTGTTCATTTGAATGATAATGTAATGTGTATTGATGTCATTGCAAGTCACTTTGACCTGCTACACACATAGACATAAAAAAATTAATCATATAAATGATTTTGAAATATTTTATTTGAATTTATCTAGGCATTTGGAGTCTTGAGGGCCTTCATTTGTGAAAATCATTCTCTTACATACTTGAAATTTCCTCAAAATATATGATGTCTGTCAATATTCAGGGACACTATCAATTACGGTGCAGTGGGTCTATTGAAATGATCAATAGCAGGCACAAACACAAATTCTACATATTTTCTGACGTTTCTGAGATAATTCTGTCTGCCTCTACACTGACAGTACAGTCTCGATATGCAGATGTGGTCTGAAGGCACATTCGAGGCCCACGTGTGAACCTGCAAGGACCATGAGCTGGCAGTGAGCTGTCCGTGGTGCTGAAATGTGGGTCATGCTCACAATGCATGCGGAATCTCCCAGTGTCCCTGAACGACCAGTGCTGTTCCATCCCTTCTTGTTAGTGTCTTTTCTATCTACTTTCTTCTTTTGTGTCAAATCCCCCCATTTCCTGTCTCCAGGGGCAATGCAGCTGCTTCAGCAGGATGGCTGGGGACATCATTGTGCACACATGAGAGGGAGCAGTGCCCTGACCAGGCTTAGTATAAGACCAGCATAAGCCACAGGCAGACCATTCTCACTGACCCTCATGTGCATGCCTGGCGTTTTAACTCCAGGTTAATCCCCACCGGCCCTTTACCACAACCTCTCCTCCAAGAGCCTCTCACATCTCTCTCTCTCTCTCTCTCTCTCTCTCTCTCTCTTTCTCTCTCTCTCCCTCTCTCTCTCCCTCTCTCTATCTTTCTCCAGTTCTCTATCTGTCCCTCTGCTCCTTGCTTCTGTATCTCCATGGTGTTGCCATTCCCTCAGAATGTTGGTATTCATGTAAGATACAGAACTATAGACACTCCACACAATTAGATTCTGTACTTCAGGGAGGAGGGCAGGGATGGCGTTTTGGTTTAATGCTGTTCTAACATGCTTAACTCTCAGTGAAGCGCGCACGTGAAGTGTGTGAGAGCCTCAGAGCCCAGCAAGGGCCCAATTTGTACTCTGTGTTATAACAGGCACCACTCTTCACTTTATTCAATCTATTTATAGACAAGCCTTTTCAGGGCATATACAATTTTATCTTCCACCAGACAGTCAGCGCTTTCTTTAGCGGAAACTTGGGCGTAGAAAGAATGCGAACCTTAACTCTCAAAGCCGATTGCACTTTTTTCCCCCCTCATAGCGTTTAGCACATTAGGTTAATAATGACCGATAACAAAGCGCCGTCTCACAGGTGCGGTTAGAGCCGCTAATCTCCCAGACTGGAATTTCACAGGCAGAGCGCGCATGGCGGCCCTCCTCTTGAGAGGGAGAGAGATTAATTAGACCGGGCGCCGGAGATCTGTATGCATCTCACCACACTCTTCTTTAAAGTGGATGGGCTTTTTTTGCCTTCTTTCTCTCAAACCTCTAATAAGTGCTTTACACTGAGCGATTAGCCCCCTTGTATTGTATTTTTGTTCCGTGCTGCGGCCAGGTAATTATGCTGATCTTTACTTTTTGGTAGTCAGATAATATAGTAGTCTTCCTCTAATCAAGAGTCCCCATGATCTCCTTGTGGATTAGATCTCATAAAGATTGGGCGTGGATGGAGAAGAACAGATGCTCTGTCATCTCACTCATCAAGTCACAGGTTCAACCCTCTCAAAAATGTGCATTGATAAATACAATGATCCGTGTGAAGATAAAAGCTTAGACCTAAGTGTGCAGCTGCCTTGCAGATATTTCACACAGAGAGACAAGTTCTTTACCTTTTTTTTTCACAAAATCTCGATTTCTTTTCTAGCAGGACTCATTATTCCTGTATCTAACACAATTACTGTCCATTTTTATTCCCCATTTTATTGCAAGATATGGGAAAATGTAATCAGTAATAAAATCAAATGAATGGAAATCATTATAAGCAAGACAAATCTGTTGCCAGACACTGAAAGAATCCACAGAATCCATGAGAAGGTCTTTGTAAATGTTTTAAATGCGTACCTTATAAAAGAGGTCAGAGAGAAGGCAGCCGCTGATGGGGGTGGTAGAGAAGAATAAAGGAAAAGAGGCGCCGGAATGAACCAGACAAGTGATAACTAAGAGACGATATTTATGCATTATAAACTTGTGGGCAATATCAGTGATATTAAGTAGGGATGACCGATAATATCGGAAGGCCGATAGTATCGGCCCGATATTAGCATAAAATGTAATATCTGTTAATATCGGTATCGGATTTTTTTGCCCTTAGAAGAACCGATAAAATAACCCTGCCGTTACACCCCTATGCGCTCCTGAAGCGTTTACCGGCGCACAGGTGATGAGTCTTGATGACCTCATCAAGCTGCGTCTTGAAACTCACAAACAAACACGCGTGGATGGCTGCCCTAACAAAGTTGCTCGCTCTGTTTCAACGCTATGTCTGCGGTTTGGAATTATTTTAAAGTGTGTACTTCGGATGTTAAATTCGCAATTTGCAATGACTGCAAAGCGGCAGTTCCGAGAGGCGGAACCAAACCGTCTTCATTCAATACTTCCAATTTAATCAACCACCTCAAGCTGAATCATCCAGAGATTTACGCGGCATTTGTCAACCAAAGCAATGAGAAGAAGCAACAGGGCCAGGCAGCGGTGGCAGTGAAAAAGACTCAGTTGACGCTCAAAGATTGCACCGAGAAAAAACAGAAATACGCCAAGGACCATCCCAGGGCAAAAGCCATAAATCGGAAAATCATCGAGTGTATTGCACTGGATAACCAGCCCTTTTCGATCGTACAAGACGCAGGGTTCACCAAACTTGTGGAGTTCCTCGAGCCACGCTTTACCATGCCCAACCGCAGGTATTTAACAGACGTGTGTTTACCGGAATTGTACAGCGTTGTTTACAACCACATCGAAAAGCTAATTGTTGATGCTGTATACATTAGCTTTGTGCAGTATAGTTGCCACATTGCAATTGTGTGGATTCATTCAATTAAAGTGATAAGTTTTAGTTAAGAAACACAGAAAAATAGTAGCCTGTCATATACACCATCATACACCATGCATGGTGTCACCATGCCTGTTATTTTAGTTGGTTACATGCTGCTATGTTGCACATAGTTTTCAGTTACTTACAATGTTTTATCATCTGTGAATGACAGGGAGAGTGTAATTCAAACTGTTGTTTCAAACAATTAAAAAAATAAACATGGCACTTTTTCCCTACATTAAGTTGAAGTATTTTTCTTATTTTGCATAGACAAAATTTGGACAGCCTTGTTGCATTCAAGAATACATCCAGTGGGGCATCACAATAACATTAAGGATGTTGTGTTAATTCTACAATAGGAGATGTGATGTTAGGTACCTAAATGAGTTTTGAGGGGGGGAAAAAAACATATATCGGTATCGGCTGATATCGGAATCGGAAATTGAGAGTTGGGCAATATCGGCATATCGGATATCGGCAAAAAAGCCAATATCGGACATCTCTAATATTAAGATTTGTTGTCTCAAACCATGATACCCTAATGGATTATAAGTCTCATACTTCACAAAAGCCCCACTTTGTACAGCAGAATAAACACAGGTAGCAGAGATGGAGAGAGCAGTTAGGCCTCAAACGTGGGGCTACAAGGTAGCAAATCTACTGCTTGATCACAACACCAGAGAGCCAGGGATGTCGGTAGGGTAGTGAGAGCACCGAGTACTCAACCATAGTGACGGCATTTTGTAAAACGTCAAGACGCACACTCGTACATCCATCCAGTGTACATCGCAGGGTGCCTCACCAGTGCATCACCTTCTTCTGGGGGCCCTTATCCAGGGGTCATCCTGACCTAAGGCTCCCTCGTACAGCTCACACTTTGAACACCTTCTTTGGCATCACAGCAAGCAATCTCACTTCTGCCACCATGTAGCACAGGGAAAGAGCAGCCACCCCACCTGGCCTCAAACCCCAGTACAAAACCTAGACACTGATCGCAACTAGACAGAACCAGGCAATCATTTTTTGTGGTACAATTGCGTATTACGTAATTGTACCATTGTGTTTCTAACAAATATAGGCAATACATTTGCTTTTGCCTTGCCTTTGTAATTATGAAAAGTTGTTAATAATGTATCTTTGCTCATCAAATAAGCGTCCTGTCTTGATGATTTGCTGGAAGAAAATGACTGAAAATCCCATGAGAGGAAGCAAAATGACTGGCTGTCAGTCATGTGACCTTTTTTGGCAGTTGCATTGGATAGTAGTTCCCACCCCTCCTGAAAAAATATCCAATCAAATGGATGTGTCATTTTGTTTAAACAAGCCAAATTAGGCTGTTGCCTGGAGGCAATGCCGTATAGAGGGTTATCAAAAGAGTTAGAGTAATCATTGGCTGCTCAGAGTTGACAAACACAAGATGACAAAGAAAGGCTAATCATGCATACCAAAGTGAGCATATGCTAACGGAATTCACCTCAACCTGCCTTTCCAGTGCACTGGCACTTTTATCTATTGATTAATACTAAACTAACATCAAATGATTGCAGGAAAGAAAATAATTGTGGGAGAGAAAATTGAGCAGATGTACTCAATGGTGTTCAGCTCTCCTGAGTTTGGCAAACTCACAAGTGTTTCTGAGGGGACTTGCTTCCTGGAATGAGTATTGACCTGAGTGATTTCCTCAAATGCCCTCAAACCCAGAGAGACCCTTTGTTTAGCTGAGATAATGGAGAAGATGTCATTTTAAAAACACGGTGATTCAGTTTGGTTAAAGTCTTCTTGGTAAAGGGAGAGTGGAGGGAAAGAAAAAAAGAGAGAAAGAAAGAAAGAAAGAAAGAAAAAAAGACAGAAATACATGCAAAGGCAATGAACATTAGTCTCCATAAATACATTATTCAATTTGAAGCATGGTGAGGGAACACAAGAGTACAAAAGATGGCGGACGTTGCAGGGAATATATTATCTTTTGGAGTGATGAATAGGAGAAGACAGAGTCCAGTATTTTGCTCACCAGATAGAGTGGTGGTGAAAATATGTATTGATGTGCAGATGTCTTCTCCACTGACCTTTACATGAAGTGATATCCTCCAGCTAAACGTCTTCTCTCAGTGCATTCATCATACATAGGAAGATATTGACAGGGAAGAAAGAGAATTGAACACAACGTGTGGGATTTCTTGTGTGGCATATCAGCAAATGTCTTCTGTGTACACTGAGCTTATGGTTCTCTCAGTCAACATGAAGGAGACCGATGCACAAGTAAGAGATTTACAGGGGAAGAGACAACATCACCACACTATGGTGGTCTGATTTATTGAGCAGCATTGGTGGTAATCAGACAGTAATTGGTGTATATTTTTGAACCATTAGTACGGCCATAAAACCACAGAGTGCCATAAACACAGAGTGCCATAAACACAGAGTGCGGGCATTAGATGAATGACAGGTGGAGGAGAACAAATCACAAGAACTAAAAAAGAACAAGAAATGAACCTCAGAGTGATGGGACAGACAAATTTGCCACTGGACCCCAGAGCATTTAGACCTTAAGTCTAATAGAATTGACAACTACATGACATGCTCAGTTTCATCTATTGAAGTTTTAGCCTCTTGCATCTGCAATAAATAAATACTTTGAATACATTTTAGTGGTGCATATGATCACATTTCTTCTTTGGTGTCAACTGAGTTTGAGTATTCAACAACCCTATTGCACATGATGTGTATACTTCAGATAAGCACACAATTCTCAGATTTCATTTAACATGAATAAATGTTATACTGTAGGTATAACTTTTGTCCCACATATGTCTGTGAATGTTTTTTTGTCTTCAGACTTTTTCTAAGAATGCCTTAGTCTCTTTCTTTGTATAGATACCACTGCCGTACTGAGCCAAACTTCAGTCTCCCTGTGTCTTAAAGAGAAGGAAGACAAGGCTTTTCGTCCAGAGATAAGGTTGTCAAGTTCCCTTCAGTGAAGACAGGATGAGCAGTCCTACTGCTCTGTCGCGTCACATTGGCGGTAAAGATATTTGGCGTGGGATGCGGAGGGCAGCAAAGCGTTGCGCTAAGAACTGGCACGGACGACAGCTTATCAGCCCGTGACATCTGAGCCCAGCCACACACAGAATTGGTGAACGTAGCAGATGACATTATCTCAGTGCGCTCCTGTACCCCGTGAGACCTGATGACACCGCCATTGTAGGGTCCAATCAACAATGCCTGAGACAGTAGAAGTGGGAACAATGCCTATACTGCCACACACATTGTAGTGAGAGCATTACTCCTCTCCTTGTATAACAGATATAGTGAAAACACAGAGACACAAAATATATTAAAACAAATATACACTGAAATGAAAAATACATTTCAATGTACATTTTCAATCCATTACCCACTGCTTATATAATAATGGGGAGTTACGCAGCAGTTAGCATTTCAGAAAAAAAAACCTCACAAACTAAGACACCTTCAAAAGTATTGATATTCTCTTTTTTCAACATATACTGTAAAGACTAAACCATTGTGCACCCACAAGGCTAACAATTAATCAACATATCTCAATGACTTGCTCGTGTCAGCATGTTTTCACTTAGCCCTGGAAAAAAGCTTTGGAAACATGACATCTGTTGCTGCTTGAGATTTTCATTTAGATAACAGCATCCCATCTCCAGTCTGCGCCACACCTTCTGTCAACATGGGCCCGCCCATCCATCCTCCTTATCAATTACAAAGACACTTTCAAGTCACAGTTAATAGGATGCTAATGCGTTATTGGGTCTCAGAGACATGCGGTATTGGAGGGAGGGATGGGGAAACACATTATTGCCCTTGAGCACTATCTCCTGCCAGACCCAGATTTGCATCTTAATACACGGAGATGACAAAACATGATTAACACCACCAACGAAGAGTATTTTGTGCTGTGTAAAGTTCAACTTTTTGTTGAACTTTTTCCTGATTGCTGGCAGCACTAAGTTATAAGATAATTTTCTAATTTATAAGCTTTGCTGTGGAAATTGTTTGCTGAGGAAGAGTTAAAAGCAGAGCATTTTGAGAGATGTCATTTTGGTGCAAGTAATGCTTATTGCTCAATACCAAACGGACACACAATAGCAATATGAATTCATTGTATTATTAAATGAATATATTTCAACATTTAGATTGTCTCAGAGTAAATTGAAGGCCTGATGTTTTTGTAACATTTTGTGGCTCCCCATTTCTATATCTCTCCTGCATTAGCCTAATAATAATAATAATAATAATAATAATAATAATCCTTATATATGCATTATCCTAATATGGAAATTGTTACTGAAACCAACCTGTGCATTTATGGTAATGCATACCAACCCTATGCAAAATAGATTACATATCAAAATCTAGCTTGTTAATCTTTCCTTTAGAAAATACTTGCGTACACCTTAATTGAATAATTCACATGATGCCATTTTTTCAACTGTTGACCAATATCTTTGGAGGCAAATTGATTAATATTCAAGTTATCCTCCGATAGCTATGATTCAGCCCATTATATTGCAAAGACCAAAAAAGACCAAAAAGAATCGGTCAATCATTTCATCCAAACGATTAGATTGAAAATCTATGAATAGCTCGAAAATAACTTATACTGGCAACCCTGTGCGAATTAGAAATTTGTGACAACATTGATGTAACACTCTCACCATTTTTCATCAGTCCCATCAAGATATGAGGGGAAATAGAAGTCATTGATTTCTTCATGCACAGCTGCAATTGTTATCTTGAATCATTTTTCAAAACCCCAGCACTGGCATTGTGAAGAGACTGAAAATACGGCATTCAATACCAAACATCTCATTTTCTCCAATCTGAGACAAGCTGTTTAATTGCGCACAATATCAAAGCCCACTGGAAAGTCTGTATGTGTTGTCGTTTGGTCACGAGAGTGTGCAAGAGACTGTCCGTGGATGGGTTCATTTCACTTTGGGGCTGACCAGAGAGGGCACGTGTCATAAAGTGACTGTGTCATAAAGTGACTGTGACATAATCCTCTCCGCTCAGCATGCAGCGTCCGGCTGCGGCAGAAGAATACATCAGCAGGAAACGCGGCGCTAGAGTCCGAGGTGAAAGGTCGGCTGTCAGCTTTTAATGCGTTGTTAGCAGTGTAGGAGCCGCAGCGGGGTACAAGAGACTTAGTGTGCCTGTTAAAGTGCCTGCAGCTCGGCGTGCAACTCCCCTCCCAGTGGGATTACCTCTTCCAGAGATTAAATTCACTCGTTACCACAGCTCGAGGACAGGAAGTTCACCTCCTCCCTCAAGGCAAAACTGTGTTCAGATCCAGTCTCACACATCCTGGCACAGAGCATCCAGGCACTATGTGTACTTTTCTATGTAATCATCGGTGACATCTACAGTCAGCGGTAACATTACTTATAACACTATCCTGTTTTATGCTCCAATATCACTTACAGACAGAAGAAAAGAATAATTGCATTTGACACTAAGGGTTCACAAAATTATCATATTGCAAAGAGGGCACTCTAAATGACAAAGAAGAATCAGGCTGGTGTGTGTTCAAGCCATTTTCTTGCCTCCACACTGATGAAACTAATAAGCAGGCCTGTGTAAACGTCAGCACCAAATGTCAAGCCTGATGCTATAGATACAGTATGGAGACGGCTGCAGCACTGCACTCATAGATTACAAATGTCAATTGGCTTTATTTTTAGTCGACTGAGAGGCAAGGCTCTGCTGCCTCAAATGCTGGGGATTCAATAGCTAGCAGGCTGTGTCACATTGATCAAAGCAAGTGCGGTGGCAACAAGAGAGAGTAAAATCAAAACTACTTAGTGGACTTATTCCTCTATGTCAAAAGAAGGAGCATGAAAATTCACTACATGTTTTGCATGTAATGAATATCCATACAATCTCTTTTTTTACACACTTGATGTTTTTGTTCAATAATGCTATCAAGAGGAGTTTTCAGTATAGCTGAATGCGAGATTAGTACTCGTTAGTATAAGGATTGATGGAAGAGCCTCGGTTATTTTGCTTTCTCAGAAGGAGATAGATAGATAGATAGATTAATAGATACCGTATATATACATATATATACGCTATAGTTATTGTTATTATATAATTAACTGAGTGACTTATTTGATTGCTATTCTCATTTCATTGTTTTATTTCTCATTAGGTTAGTGCTTAAATGATTGTTTTATTGATAATATTGCTATTCTCCCTATTTTGTAATTGTTCACTGTTAATTTAATTTGTATTGTTATTTGTCTGTATGTCGCTTTGGACAAAGGCGTCTGCTAAATAACCATAACCATAACCATAACCATAACCATAACCATATATATATATATATAGATAGATAGATAGATAGATAGATAGATAGATAGATAGATACTGTACATACATACATACAGTACATACATGAACATATATGAACATATATACATAAAAACGAGTACAAATCATAATGCAAAATCGAACGAGACTATTACCTGGGCAGATCTTTACTTGGAACTATATTCAGCCTCATCGCCGACGAAGCACCGCTAGCTAGGCGCAAAGTTCTCACGTAGCAGTCTTGTAAACTCCCAACTTCTAGATTCGACTGGAACTTCACGGATGGGATTCAAGTGGTGCTACGTGAGAACTTTGCGCCTAGCTAGCGGTGCTTCGTCGGCGATGAGGCTGAATATAGTTCCAAGTAAAGATCTGCCCAGCCCAGGTAATAGTCTCGTTCGATTTTGCATTATGATTTGTACTCGTTTTGAACACACGGCTCCCAAGATATATTTAGAAAAAAATGTAGACGTCTCGGTCACTTTTTTGGAGGACGTGCTCACTGACACCCTTCATCTACACAGCAACTGTGCTAGCTAAAGCTAAAATCGCTGCTCCCAAAGCAGGAGAATGCCCGGACGGATTTTAACCGGGTTTTTTTCACTGTTCTAACTCTGGGGGTGACCGAGACTAGCTTAATTTCATTTTTGGGTGGCGTATTCCTTTAAACACAGAAAAAAACCCTCAAAGCTCACTAGCATTGCTGTGGTGAATCTGTTTTCTATCTACTACACGTATCTTCAAAGTGTCCTCTTCTGCTGTTTGGACTGTTCAAGCAGCTGAGGTCAGACAGATGTCTCTGTTCTCACAGGCCTAAAACAGAGAGCCGGAGGAGGAGTTTCTTTCCTCAAGCCATCCGCACCCTGAATACATAAAATACTCTAAACACATGGACCTGCCCCACTGCACCTACACTCACGTGTTAGCCCCCTTCTCTCTCAATCTATTCATTAAATCCTTCTAAATCTGTCTTCATTATACTTATACATATTTATTGATACTTTTGTACAGGAAAGTTGAGGAGCTAAATGCCATTTCACAACATGTTTTACAAAGTAGCTCTGTGTTTTAACGACGTAAGGTGTGGTCTGACGCCTGATCCAAAAATCGCTATCTTACACTCTCTAAAGATCATTACGCGCACTGACCAAGAAAAACCTGGTCTATAGCAAAAGGTGCATATAGGTGCACAGTTGAAGGCGCACTGTCACAAGATGTAAGCAGGCCTTAGCAACCAGTCCCCAACAACTCCTCTGCAGGATAAATACCCATACAGTAGGTTTTTCATTCATTCATGGGAACATTATTGGGGTGCGTGTTGGTTTATTCTGGCTATGTTTTCAATTGTAAGCCCTTGTCAGTCAATAGTGAAAGTAGGCTAAATAACTGTGTACAACTGTTCGGCTGTTGACTATGAGACCACGCTAAAGTTGCTTTGTGTATAAGCTGCAGGACAGTGTTTTATTCAAGTTTAAAGAAAGAAAACCATATTAACACCATATTAACTGTCCCCCTGTATTAACCTCATAGCGGAAGAAATTTTGCAAAATCAATGTATAAGACGCGGCTAATAGTCTGGAAATGAAGGTGTGCTTCTGTACTGAACATGTTCCCGGATTTTGTCTCAAAAATCTGGTCACCTTACTGCATCCATCAACACAAAGAGTTCATCTAACATTTGGCATTAAAGGTACACTATGCAATGTTTTCACCTGAACTCTTTGGCTGGCAATGTCAATTTAAATACAACCATTGACTGCCAATGACGTCTGTAGACGTGAATTACGTTTTTCAACGGGGCGGGCTGGAAAACAATCTGGTGGAGCTTGTCACTAAAAATCAGGCTTGTAAACAGAATGTTCTAGTGAACTCGGTCTTGGAAAATCAGTCAAACTGCTGTAAACCTCTTACAGTATGGGGCTCCGCGCACTGAAAATGGCTTTGCAGTCAATGAGTTAATATAACCTTTACCAAGCCAATTTGATAGCAAAAGATGTACCACAAAGCAAAAAAATATGACCGCCACTCAGTCTTGCACATTCTCTCCTTAAAAATAAATCACGCTTGACAATTTGTTTCCATCTCCTACTCCATCCCCAGGGATTCCCTATCTGTGGTACGTGGTCCGCGAGCTGCTCCTAAGGGTTACACGATATGAAAAGGGCTATGGTGGAAATTTTTTAAAAATTAATGTTTCAAATGTTCTGTATGATTAATGCGTGTGGGCGTGTTTGTGCATGTGTTTTGTGTACATTTTTTATGTGCGTGCCTGCTCTCCCCTAGTTTGGCCTACCATCAACTGCCTGACCTCTTTGGAAAGTTGAGACCCTCTAGTTTCTTAGGAAATAACCAGAATTGTGTGATGTACTGACACAGTGTTATATAGAGGCTAGATATTGTTTTTTTTCCTTTTCTGCCGGATAACAAGCATCTCTGAACTGACCACATATCAGCCCACTAGGTCACTTGTATGGACTTAGAAACAAAACTGAGCCCTAGCACCAGTTCCCTATGGAAACTCCCCATAGGACTTTTGTTTTGGCTATCCAAAATGCTGACAATCAAATGCTTACTGCACATGAACCCCTTTGTGAAGAAGCAAAATCGTGGTCTCAAATGAAAGGTAACACTCTGAGGTGTCTATTTGGATTATATGTCGGGTGTAGGGTGTATGTCAGGTGTTCTGATAGAGAATGACTACACAAAATATGGAATAATTACACAAAAGTCTACTTTTGCATTTACTTTGTTGGTTCAATGGTTGTGTTTAAGATAGACTATACATCTGCACAACTAATATTGGATTAAACAGCATGAAGATTCAATTACTATGGATTCTTGTGAATATTTCAGTGCTCTATACCGTGGAGGGTACACTGCATGGGGACCATGGGGATGCTAAACACAAATGACTGGTTAAGTTGATGCACGCTCTTGAGACCAACGTGGTCCCCGGCAAACGAAAAAAAAAATTCTGTAAAAGTCTATGGGGCTACATGCCAAGTTTCATGTGCCACGGTGTTACGGTGTCCTGGGAATCGTTGACCAAAAATTCAGGAAGTAAACGAGCGGAAAAAAAGAAAAAGAAAAAGAAAAACGTTGACAATCCCAATTAACTTGTAATAGGAGAATCGTTCATAGCATAGACGTAGTGAGTCTCTACTGAGAAACAGCCAGGCAACTTCAAGAACAGACAAGTCAAGACAAATCTGGCAAGAATCATGAAACATTACCTTGTCAGTAGGCCTAATACGTCTTTGGAGATGTTTTGCCTGTAGTTTCTCCTTCACCTCCACAACAAAAGCACTGGGGGGACAAGTCACAAGAGGTTTGTTATTTACAGCAACAGAGTAAAATATAAATTGTGAATAGAGGAAGCTCTTCAGAAATACCCAAATCTGCAGAGTGTAGGCTACCTTTCATGGATTTCACTTCCAGACTGAAGTAATTCCAGTTAATGCATGCATGAGTGTAGGCTACTTAAAAAGTATACAAAAAGAAACCCAAAACAATTCACAAAAAAATCTGGAGCAAGACAATTCAGACTGAAGGCTACACGTGATGCATCACACGTGTATGGTCTACTTATTTAGTCCTGGCCTATATGCCTGTCAAGACAAAACCATTTCACTCAATAAGATATCAGCTTACCTAAGCATTTGCATCTTATTCATAGACCAAAATAATAGACAACATACAGTTCTTTACAACTTAAAATAAACTACAGTATGTCTAACCTGAGCCGAACTGATTATGTTTGTTACAGTTACTGCAGCAATTAAATATGTAGTAGTTATTTTGCAACAAGAGGAGAAATACACCAATTTCTAAGTTATGTCATATCTGAAACTACGTCATGAGAAACGCCCCGACGTAACGTGTACAGTTGCGCAATTGGCCAGGAAGGAAAGAGGAAAGAAGCAACAAGAGCAAGACCGACGCGCTTTTCGGCGAGAAAGATGATGTCCCTTGCTGCCCGTTCGGGGGCCTTTTCCCCATACTTGCAGGCGACGAATTTTGCTGTGGCTGGACCACTGAAAGCCCTTGTACCTGGAGTTATTGTGAAAACCGAGCATGTGAATTTAGATCTGAAAAAGTCGTTTCTCACCCGCGAGTCCTTAAACGGCCAGAGTGCCACGACTGGGCCTGCTATCTCAGTCAGCATCAATGGTGAGTCACCGGGCACCTACAATCAAGCGAGCACCCTGGCCTCATTATAGGGCCTACATTTACAGTCAAGGACATCTACGTTAAAGATTATCTGTAATATTTATTCTACCCAGTAGATCATAAATTACCGATGTTTGTTGTGATGTACAAGTTATTGTGTATTAGTGGAGGCGTCAACATACTTGCTTAATGTACAAATGTACATAAATTCCGTTATGCTAGATGGAACCGCTAACATGCTATACACTAGCAGCTAATGTGCTAGGACCATAGGCTGATAACGTTGAAAGTTGTTAGCTGTTAGCTTGTCGCGAGACACACCGCAGAGTTAGCAACTGGAATGCTACACGTATGGCTAAGGACACGACCTTACTCGTGCTGGTGGTTTGTTCAGAGAAGAACTTTTGCAATAAGCGATAACTAGCAGCTACACACAGTTTTTTTTCAAGACCGCTAAAAGTATTATGTCATAGTATGAAATGTGCACGTTACCAGATTAACGTTAGCGGCCTCTGTGAACGGTGGCTAGCTAACTAGCTTGGCATGAACCTTGCAGTAACGTTAAGGGTACATACTGTCAAATACTTGGCTTCATTATAATAGCTGACACTTGCCTGGCAAATCATCATGATGAAATGAAATCAATAAAATGCCGGATCTGATAGAAGGTGTCAAGGTGTGGCCGCAAAATGCACAGGTTCTGACACGATAAACTGCCAACTTTGATACTCTGATATCTTAATTATTGAGATGAAGTTGTTGTTGCATTCTTTATTGTGAGTCGCTAAATCATTATTCTGATGCACTGTTAAAGTTGGCACAGTGTAATTAGGTACCTTTGGACCTTGTCTTGACCACTGTGTGCATGTAGGAATATGACCTGCTTGCTATTGGTGTGGACCAATTTTCCTTTCTATACAGATCATTTTGGTTATAGTGATGTGCATTTCTTAGTGATTGTCAATGCCTTGTTAAAAATGATAGTTTCTAATACATGATCATGCTTTGTTTGCCTGTGATGTTGTTATGAGTCTAACCTTGTTCTTGGTCTATTTTTAGCCCGGGCTGGAGTTCGCTTTGCTCACACAGACATCAAGATCCCTGACTTCTCAGATTACCGCCGCCCTGATGTGATGGATCCAAACAAATCCTCCCAGGACAGCAGTGAGTCCCGGCGAGTCTTCTCCTACATTCTCACTGGGTCCACGGCTGTGGTGGGAGTCTATGCTGCCAAAACCGTTGTCACCCAGTTTGTCTCCTCCATGAGTGCCTCAGCCGACGTCTTGGCGTTGTCAAAGATCGAGGTCAAACTCGGAGACATCCCAGAGGGCAAGAACATGACCTTCAAGTGGAGAGGAAAGCCTCTCTTTGTTCGCCATCGCACAGAAAAGGAGATCGCCACAGAGGAAGCTGTGAATCTGGCTGAGCTCCGAGACCCTCAGCATGACAAGGACCGTGTGCAGAACCCATCTTGGGTTATCGTCCTCGGTGTGTGCACCCACCTCGGCTGTGTGCCCATTGCCAACGCTGGTGAATTTGGGGGCTACTACTGCCCTTGCCACGGCTCCCACTACGACGCATCAGGCCGCATCAGAAAGGGCCCTGCCCCACTCAACCTGGAGGTCCCGTACTACGAGTTCCCAGATGAAGAAACCGTTATTGTCGGATAGAATGTTGGACTGATGATTTCTCCTGTGAGCAGTATATCTGATCTGCCTTCTTTTTCTCTGTTCTGATACCATCTTTTTCAGATAGTTCTTGGGAATGGGATTGGGCTGCTGATAACCTGTAATAAATGTACATTTTACCCATATGAATGCCTGATTTAAGTTATTCGCTCAGATCATTGTTTTTTCTAATCACTGTAATCCAGCATTGGTACACGAATATTTGTACAAAAGTTAGTGTCTCTAAATTGGGACAGAATTTGAAATGTTAGACGTTGCTGCACAGGGGTAGAGGGAAAAATGAAAGTTGCTCCGAAGAGCTGAACTGTACCTATGAAACGCATAGTACATAGTACAGTTCAGATTGCTTGGCAGATGAGGATCAGAGTAGACCGAATGTGAAATAGTCAAATGATGCTCTGCAGCCTTGACCAGTTTCACCCACATAGATGAACATTTTGAGATGCAAAGAAATGCTTCTGAGTTGATTAAGGTCTTTTCAACTGTTGCAGACTGAATGAGCCAGTGAGTACATGAGTATTGAGGAGTCCTCATCCTCAAACCGCAGTGTGAACACAGATTTATTTTTTCTATTCAAATGTTGCCCATACACATGCAGTGTGTTGCTCAACTATGTAAATCAAATAAAGGTGACATAAAGAAAAATATGTTTTGTGTGGTCTAAGGCCGTGCCATGTTTTGACATCACCTCGCACATCACCATAGTACATAACATGCTTTTATAATGCTGCTGAGACCGTGGCGCACACTCCAAACATTGATATAACTACAGTGTGCTCATATTTGTAACAACTCTGTTATTGCATTGTAGAAGATTATTAGTTACATAGCTGTATATCCCTTATAGTACAAACTGTACTATAAACTATAGGACAACTTTGATGACATCACTGAATACTTGAATGGTTCTTACAAATGAGACTCCATCCACAGTATGGAATAGCTTGTGTCAGACTAAAGGCCTTCAGGTCTGGCTGCCTCAACTATAGTGTGGTGATAATGGGATGGAGCGGTGGTGGGGGGAGGTGGGGGGGGGGGGGGGGGGGGTAATGGCTCAACAACCCGTCTGGCATTCTCACACTTCATTGACTAATCACCAGCTAATAATAGAAGTGCTTGATGGCGGCTTCTCTTCAGGCCGCAATGAGACAAGCCACGCACGAGTGGCCTTCATTGTGTTATTTAATTTCCCCGCTCCGAGGATTCCTTGAGATTCAACAACTGCATGAAGGGCTGGTGTGAAAATTATCATTTTTAGGTCATAGTGTTTAGTAATGTTCACGCACCAAACATGAAACAGCCATGCATGTTGATTTGTGTGGTCTGACACAATGTGCCCCAATAATGTATTTGTTTTTAACCAGGCATACATAATTCAATATTAATATATGGAGAGTGATGAAGAAGATATAATTTGTATTATTCAGGTTGGTGATTTACATAATGCCAGACATTAAAGTAATTAAAGTAAAGTCTATTCTTAAAGACCCAATGTGATATTGTGTTGTGGAATGCCATTTCCATTTGTGAAAATCCAACAAGTGAGGGCTTGCTAGAGATATCCTAGCTGACCTGACTTTTTAATGTGCATACATCCCAGATTGAAATGCAAATACACCAGTTCTGCCGATGTATTTTTAGTTGTGCTCCCTGCTAAGCCTGTGGCTATTGCAGACATCTAATGTGTCCTCAGGTAAAAGAGTTCACATGCTCCTGGCCAGTGTTGTGTGACCTTAAGGGCGAGAGGAGAGAAAAGAGAGAGCACAGCATTAATTCACTGTGGCATATTTGTGTCGTTTGGCAAAGGCGTGAAGCAGCTACTTAATGTGCAGTGCTCTATATAAACTCTATCTATCATATGCCTCCTACTACACATAATTATACCATTTATAAGTTATGTTTCAAATTCACTGGGGAAACATTCCACTCTGACATTAAAAGCAAAACTTGAATAAACAGTTTGGATAAATGTCATCATCTGTAATTATCCGAGGTATGTCCAGATACAATAACTTTCAGTGCAGCAGTCGACTACTGGAATTTCCCATCCAACTATATGAATATTTTTATGACACCATTGTGTGCTGACCTCTTTTTGTGCAGCTATATGTTTTTTTTTTTTTTTTTAAAGCTGCTTATGCACCTCAGACAGAATAATTTCAAATCATCAGGCCATATTGACATGGTGACAATACTGCCTTTGCTTCTGTTCAGTGGCTGTGACAGCTGGTTGAACTCTACTATGTATTTTAATATATTTAATGCATTTTTTCCCTTCCGCTCTCTTGACCTCTCCTCGCTGTTTCCGGTGGCCCGCGGTGCCCGCTGTTGCTGACATCACATGGCACCTGCCCTGTCAGGGAGCCGCTGAGCGCTCGCCAGCAGTGGCACCAGGTGCCCCCCACACCACTCACGGCTGGCTGATAGAATGATGGTATCACAGCAGATGTCAGGACACTACATCAATCTGACATTCGGGAGTGAGACCCTTGGCCACACCACACGGTTTTGTGTTCCAAAAGCAATCTCTTTATTTGAACAGTGGACACACAGTCCATTTGTTCCTTGATGACATTATCTCAAAGATTCTTTAAACTTTTGGAGTTTTTTTTGTTTGTTATGTTTTCCCTCTCTTAAGAGGTGACACTTCTGTTGCTAAAATATCAGTTCAGATCCTGGGGGCCGGGAAGTTCAGAAATCTGCTTCACATCTGTCAATTTCTCCCTCTAACTTCTAACGCCTGGATTGCACTACGCAGTTGCAATTGAAAAGACTCTGTAACATTAAATATGTAAATGACCTTCAGATTGGGAAGCTCCCTCAGTGGTAGTCTGTTCTGCTCAGACACATTTTGAAAGACTGGTGCAAGACACCAGAAATATGTGTTAAAAGAGACCTCTTCTGTTTTTAATGACATTGGCAAGCATCTTGGAGATTTTTGAAGTATGTGATAGAGTGCAAATTCAGAGTAAAGTGGAAATATGTGGGAACATTAAAGAATGCTGAGGAAGATAGTCATTTATTCAATTCAATTCAATATATGCATTTATTCTCTGTCTTTTTGTAAATTCCTTCAAACATATAATAATTAAGGTTGATACTGATTAAATGTGATTGTTATTTGCTCTTGCGGATGCCAAAAAGACACACATCAGTGAAAAGCTGTATCTGTTTGACAAGCTGTGTTTAAGCCTGAAGTTCCCGGTTTATTTTGGTAGAGCATGTAGCTGAAAATAAGGAATTGCTTTGACCATACCCTTTTGCCTTTTGATAATGCTGATTTCATGTATGCCCTTTGGTTTATATGATGAAAGGAGGGCCCTGAGCTTTAAAGCACATGCATTTTGTCCTTACATTTGATGAAACTGTTCCATGAGGAACCCCCCTAACTACAGTAGGATTAACTGGTCTTTGAGATTTAACAAATTAC